>NC_066585.1:71587608-71908233 GCF_024323335.1 Lathyrus oleraceus
ATCTTGAAGTCTTTGCAAAGAGCTTCCACCATATTATTATTCAGTTCGATCCATTTCAGTAATGATCTTGCTTGGGCACACCATACCGGCATATGATTTGTTTCTTGATAAACCTTACAACAACTTGCTTGGTTACGTTTGCATACGATGCCACTTCAACCCACTTTGTGAAGTAGTCAATAGCCACCAAAATGAAAAGATGTCCATTCGAAGCTTTAGGCTCAATCATCCCAATCTATCAATTCCCCACATGGAAAAGGGCCATGGGGAAGAGATAACATTCAATAAGGTCGGAGGAACATGAATCTTATCAGCATAAATTTGAAACTTGTGGCATTTCTTCACAAATTTGCAACAGTCAGATTCCATGTCAGCAATAGTAACCTGATCGTAAAATCTTCTTCGCCATTGCATGTCCATTGGAATGAGTACCAAGGAACCTTCATGCACTTCAGTCATCAAAAAGTCTGCTTCGTGTCTATCCACACATCTGAGCAAAACCATGTCGAAGTTTTCTTGTACAGTAAATCAACATTCAAGTAGAAATTATCGACTAACCTTCTCAAAGTCTTCTTATCTTTCAAAGATGTCCCAGGCGGGTAAATCTGACTTTGGAGGAAACACTTGATGTCGTAATACCATGGCTTCTCATCTTTAATCACTTCAACAACAAAACACATGAGCTGGCCTATCAAGACGTATTATAGATAAATTGGGAATCATTCCAATACTTTACCACATTCATCGATGCCAATGTTGCAAGAGCATCTGCCATCTGGTTCGCATCTCGAGGAATATGATGGAACTCAACCTTTGTAAAGAAAGGTGAAATCCTCCTCGCATAATCTCTATATGGTATCAAACCGGGTTGATTTGTATCCCATTCACCTTTGATCTGATTACAACAAAGTTGAATCTCTAAAGACATCTAAATACTTGATTCTGAGATTCATGGCCTCTTCAATCCCCATAATGTAAGCTTCATATTCTGCCATGTTGTTTGTACACTTGAAAGTCAATCTAGCTGTAAATGGTAGATGCGTTCCTTGAGGATTAATGATCACTGCCCCAATGCCATTTCCATACTGATTAACAGCTCCATCGAATACCATGCCCCAATGGGAACCAGGTTTTGGCCCTTGTTCAAGCAATGGTTCATAACAATCTTTCATTTTCAAGTACAAAAACTCTTCATCAGGAAAATCATATTGCACTGACTTGTAATCTTCAATTGGTTGGTGAGCCAAGTGGTGAGCCAAGATACTACCTTTGATCGCTTTCTAAGATCGGTATTCGATATCATACTCTGATAACAACATCTGCCAACAGGAAATACTCACAGTTAAAGCAGGCTTCTCAAAATATACTTGATTGGATCCATTTTGGATATCAACCAAGTGGTATGATTCAACATATATTGACGTAGACGCTTAGCAGCCCAAGCCAATGCGCAACAAGTTTTCTCAAGCATAGAATACCGAGTGTCAGAGTCGGTGAAATTCTTACTGAGGTAGTAGATTGAAATTCTTTCTTTCCAGTCTCATCTTGCTTACCAAGAACACAACCCATACTATCTTCCAGCACAGTCAAATACATGATCAACGGTCTTCCTTCAACAGATGGATACAAAAATCGGAGGCTCAAGCAGATATTATTTGATATTGTCAAAAGCTTCCTGGTAGTCTCCGTTCCAATCACAAGACTGATCTTTCCAAAGAAGCTTGAATATAGGTGCACATGTGGCAGTTATGTGGGAATGAATTTGGAGATATAATTCAAGCGACCGAGAAAACCCCTGACTTGCTTCTCAGTTTTGGGCGCAGGCATTTCTTGTATTGCTTTGACTTTGGCAGGATCAACTTCAATACCCTTCTCGCTGACAATGAAGCCCAACAACTTACCAGAACGAACACCAAAAGTACACTTATTGGGATTCAAGTGGAGTTTATACTTCCTCAATCACTGAAATAACTTCAAAAATGCTCAACATGTTCCTCTTCATCAATTGATTTAGCAATCATGTCATCGACATATACTTCAATCTCTTTGTGCATCATATCATAAAAAAGAGTGGTCATTGCTCTCTGGTATGTTGCACAACATTCTTTAGACCGAAAGGCATCACTCTATAATAGAATATTCCCCAAGGTGTAATGAATATGGTCTTCTCCATATCTTCGGGTTCCATATTGATCTGATTATATTCGGAAAATCCATCCATAAATGAAAAGACTTTGAATTAGTAGTATTGTCTACCAACATATCAATGTGTGGTAGAGGGAAATCATCTTTCAGACTGGCTTTATTCAAACTTCTATAGTCAACACACATGCGGACTTTTCCATCTTTCTTCGGTACAGGCACAATGTTGGCCACCCATTACGGATACTCAGCAGTTACAAGGAAACTAACATCAATTTGCTTCTGCACTTCCTCTTTGATCTTTACTGCCATATCAGGATGCGTTCTTCTCATTTTCTGCTTGAATGACGGGCATTCTGGCTTCAACGGCAATCTATGCTCCACAATCTCAGAATCCAAACCAGGCATGTCTTGATAGGACCAAGTAAACACATCTGAATACTCTCGAATAAGATCAATCAAACCCTTCTTGACATCTGGACACAGTCGAGACCCAATCTTGACTTCCTTCACATCATCCTCGGAACCCAAAATTTGGAGAAGGAGAAGGATCATTGCATTCAATGGGGTTAGGAACCAACTGCATAATGATTTGATATTTTGATTTTAGAGAAGTGAATTTGTGACCAAATATTATGCAGATGGACAATTATATTGTTTATTTATGTTTTTTGTGATTACCATTTCAGAATAAATCAAAAAGTAAAAACAAAACATCATAGATGTGGATGAATAGAATTAATTTTATTAATGATCAATTTGGAAATGCCCAAACAATGTTCACTTCTCTCTTAGGCATATGAGAAGGATTTTAAAACATATAAAAGCAATTACTTAGATCGATGCAAAATAACAGGAATATCAACAGCAGTCCAATTGTCGCAAGCCTTTCCATGCGTCACGAAATTGGTGCAGTCTTCCTCTTCGTCATCCTCTAGCACAACAACTAAGTGTTGTTCATTGCCATGAATGAACCCTCCACTACGGAAGCTAAGTTGCATATCTTCAGACGTTGCAGTTCATGAACCTTTTTGGAACCCCAACCGGTTTTTCCTTTGTTATCGGAGACCTCTACCATGCACCCCCATTGATCAACATCGCTTTCTTCAACAATCTTCTTAGCATCTTTCAATGAGGACATAGGTGCCCAACTCTCTATTTAGCAGCATCAGACAAGGCTTGGAAAGGAGTTCCAACCTCATCCTCAGCTTCAACGTAAGAGAAAGATAACAAATGGCTAACCAACATCGCTCTCTCTCCACCAACAATCACAAGCTTTCCATCTTCACAAATTTGAGCTTCTGATGCAAAGTTGAAGTAACTGCTCCTGCCTCATGAATCCATGGCCTTCCCAACAAGCAACTGTAGGCCGGGTGGATATCCATTACTTGAAAAGTAATTTGAAAATCACTCGGACCTATCTTAACTCGAAGGTCCACTTCACCAATAACTATCGTGCGCGAACCGTTTAAGGCCTTGACGATTACACCGCTATAACTAATAGGTGCTCCATGATAAGATAGCTTTGACAGAGTTGACTTCGGAAGTACATTCAGTGACGACCCGATGTTAACAAGCACATTTGATAAAGCATCATCTTTGCAATTCATAGAAATATGTAAAGCCAAATTATGATTTCTTACCTCTTCAGAATGTTCTTCATCACAGAAGCTAAGATTATTGCAAGAAGTGATGTTAGCCACGATATGATCGAATTGATCCACTATAACATCATGTTCTACAAATGCTTGTTCCAGAACTCTCTGTAGTGTTTCTCTGTGTGCTTCAAAATTCATGAGCAGAGACAACACCGAGATCTTTGAGGGGGTTTGGAGCAGCTGCTCCACCACATTAAACTCACTTCTCTTAATCAACCGAAGTACCTCATCATCATCATTGGCTTTCAAATTGCTGGATTCACCAGACTTACCCTTTGAAACACCAACTGGATCTTCAACAGGCACTTCTACCTTCTTACTCACAACTAATTCTTCCTTATCCTTTGGGAACACCGACCCAAACACACGACCACTGCGGGTCACCTTGGTAACATCAGCAATGCTTACTACTGAACTAGTCGTAGGTAACGGGACCTCTTGACCACCTTCTATCATTATAGCATTATACTGATATGAAACAACTCTATAAGATGAATACGGGACTGGACCCGCTAACCGTATTACCAACGACGATACTGATCTGTTGCTGACATTATTACTGTTGTTGCTGTCGTACTGAATTACCAACCTCTATGGTTGCTTGAAAACGGGCACTATGACATCTACATCTTCATCTAAATGACGAGATTGAACAATTTGAGTCATGCCTTCATCCATCAGTCGCTGGATGTCCCTTTTCACAACTTCACAACCCCTCGGATTACCACTACAAACAGCACAACCATCATGGTCGTGCTCACAATTACTTACCAAACAAACGTCCTTATGCATCTGCACCAAGGATCTTCGGATAAACCTCACATCAAAAACTTTAAACTCTCCAGGACAACCATCCACCATATTCACATGAGCGTGCAACCGATTTACTTTCACATTCGGCGCACGGTCCTCGAAGGACACCAATCCACTCTTCATCAGCTTTTGAACCTCATACTTTAGCGGATAACAATTCTCGATATCATGTCCAGGTGCTCCTTGATGAAAAGCACAACGGAGCTCGGGCTTGTACCACCATGGAAGTGGTTCTGGAATTTGTGGCGGGTTTCTTGGTTGGATTAGGTTCTTGAGAACCAAGGACGGATATAAGTCTGCGTAAGACATAGGAATTGGGTCGAAAGAGACCTTATTCCTCTCAAAGTTTTGTTGATGATGATTGTCGTTGGTATTGTTGTTGTTGTAGGTATTCGTTCATTGTTGTGGTTGTTGTTGTTTACGTTGTGATTGTTGAACTGGTGTTGATTGTTGATTAGAAAATACCGAGATAATGGAAGATACTTGATGATGATGTTGACGGGATGTTGGACTCCTTCTGATCTAAGGCCTCATATGCCTCCCACTGCTTATTACATTCGCCTTATTATCCTTTTTCTTGCTGAAACTGTTGCCATATCTCTTGCTTGTCGATGCTTCATCCTTTGCCAAACGTCCCTCTCGGACTCCTTCCTCAAGCCTCATTCCCATGTTTACCATTTTGGTAAATTCACTGGGGGCACTTTAAGACCCTAATTTTGTCCCTAAGATCCCTCATGGCATTATAACATTGCACTTGCATTGCCTCAAGGATCATAAGCATCTTGGTTCCCTTTGCCTTTGGGTAGGACTTCTTGAGAGTGGTTTGAGATCACCAAGCATGCTTGAATTGTATATCATTGCTTTTCTTATTTTTTTTACTAACCAAAAGCACAAAAATATGTCACTAACATCTTTTGTTTGTAGCTTGAGCAATCACAAGGTCCAGAGCTTCAAGGAGATTCTTTGTGCAATGATATGGTCAGGAGAAGATGATAGCAAGCATGGTAATGGTTCCCAAAGCTCTCATCCATCAAATATTCCTCCCTAGCATCTCAATTCATCATTTTAATCAAAGCAAGTCAAAGGGTTTGAGGTTTGTCCCCCCAAGGAAACCCTAATTCATCTATGCACCATAATGCCTTGCTCATGAAGCAACCTCAGTCCATGATCAAATACAATCAAGGGAAGTTCTTTAATTCATCATTTCATGCATATTTTAACTTATTTGAGTATCCTCAATCATCAATCCATCAAGACATAAGTCATGGACTTGAGAAGTTGATCAGTCAATTCATCTGACTATTTAGAAATGCACTGAGACCTAACGTTTTATGTGTTGGTCAAATGGAGATGGTTCCAAAAGCAAAAATGTTCTTAAGGAAAATATAAACACTTTTCATGTTCATCAAAAATTGATTTGAAGCTTGGAAGGTCATCTCCCATTCCAAAACATTATAGGTCATTTTGACTGAAACCCTAATTATGGGTCAATTTCCCAAGGACATAACTCATTCAATTTTTATGATTTTGAGGTGGGATAAAATGCATTGGAACGCTTAAGATGTTTAATTCAAATTTTATGTTGAACAAAATTCGAAAATCTCAAAGGAAATACATGTGATAATGCAAGACATTATAGGTCTTTTTGGACAAAATGCATTGAAAGGCAAAAAAAGTCCAATTTCAAGTGCCCATAACTCTTTCATAAAAAATCTAAATGATGCAAAATAAAATTAAATTTTGATTGGCTTGAAAAGATCTACAACTTTTATGTTGGAAGTTTTTTCATTTGAAGCTTGCATCATCAAAACAGAAGGGCCTGAACATTGGCCAAATTTAGAAACTTTGCCTTGACATGTTTTGCACCTTGCACTTTAAACTCAAATTTCACCAATTTCCACATCCCAACTGGATTTTTTCCCAACATAACAATTGTTCCTTACATCAAAACCTTTCCAACCATTACTCACATGATCATGTTTGGATTTGGCAATTGTTAGTTTCGAAGAGGAGAAGTTTTTAGTTCAATTATGCATAACATGTGAGAATTCATTACACAAGCCCGTGCCTTTCAAATTACACGCCCATTTCACTTTGGTATGAGTTCAGATGTCATTTGGCTTTGGTTTTGGGCCTTGTGCATGATCATGCAAGCCCATGCAATGGATATCCAATTCCATGCACACGGGTTGCATCACCTTCTCCTTGCCATTCCCTCTATAAATAAAAGCTCTATTCCATTCAAAATACACACTGAAATCAACCTGAATTGCTGCAGAAATCAAAACCCAACCTCTCATCAAAGAAGCTAGTTCATTTTTCTCTAAATTTTTCAGATCCAAATTCAACTACATCTGGTTGAATCCTTGGATCTAAAGCTTCTAAACCTTCATCCTTTACTCCATTGATCTTCTGTTTTGATAAAGAAAGCAAGGAATCGAGCTTAAGCCTCCAGAAATCAAGGTTGTTATGCAACTGGTTTTTTCTTCGAAACTCATAATATATTGACATATTTGCTTGGATCTTGTGTTGGCTGAAATCCTCTCAATAGAGGCATCATGATTGTGCATTTAATTTTTGAAATCTATTAAGTTCATGATGAACACCACAGAACTTCCATCTCTGATTTCTCTCCATATAGAGATCTAGAGTGGAATTGAGTGGCACAGGGATGATGTACATCATCTCAGCTTTCCAAAGATGTATAGATCGTGCATTTTGGTTAAGATTTGGTTGTCTGCAAAATTGGCCAGAATCTTCATGCTCACCGGAGAAGAAGGTGGCTCCGGTGGCCGTGCCATTGCCAGATGTGTTGTGGATCGTTGGATCGAATTTCCAGATCTAATCCTGGCCCTTGTTTGTTATGACTTGTTTTAATATATTGTGCAGCGCATTTGACTTTGGCCTATGGTGGGGGCGCGCATCTGGAGCGTGTGATCTGCCAGCTCAATTAATGAGTTCAGATCTAACGCTCCTCGTTTTTTCTAATTTTTATTTTTCTGATTTAATTTCTTTTATTTCCATTTATTTCAAAAATTCATAACTCTTTCATTTTTAATCCAAAAATTATGGGACCAATTGCATCAGTCTCCAAATAAATTCTAGTTTCTATTTCTGGTTTTTAATATTTTTTATTTCATCATTTGATATTTTTGGTGAATTTTCTCTTTCTGGTTGTTTTTAATTCATTTTAAATAGTTTTTGATATTCAAAAAATACAAAAATATTTCCCTAACCTATTTGAATGATGATGGATCTATGAAAAATATTCTCATCAATTTTAAATTGATTTGAGATTTATTTGAGATTTTAGTTCAATTAGGTTATTTTTATTCATTTTTTAATTGATTAAAAATAGTTTCTGACTTTTAAAAATGCTGAAATTTTTTGTCAAACTTAGTTTGACCTTGGTGAACTTGGGATAAATTACTTGGACCTTTCAAGGTTGATTTGAAGTGATTTTGAAGTTTGATCTTTCCATTATTTTTAATTCAAGTTTATTTTAATATTGAAAATGCCAAAAAATATTTTGCTTATTGTTTGACCTCCAATCTTCATCTTATTTCTGATTTATCATTGTTTGACTTTGACTTTCAATGTCATTTGGTCAATACATATGGATTGGTACATCTTATTGCACTTTATGCATTTTGATCTTTCCATTTTCATTATCCATTCTCCATCTCTTTCTTCTTCTTCTTCTTTCTTTTTGATCAATGAGTTGAAGGTTGATAAGTTAGCATTGATTAGGGAGACTTAATCTTCCTTGATTCAAATCTAATTCATCTTGATCAATTGATCAAGTGAATGGCTTTGCATTAAGGATAGGTTGTTTTCTAAATCATGCAAAAGGCTTAAACCAATACAAGATCAATTCTCATTTTCTTTTTGGCATGGCAAGTTGTTGGAACTTGGTTCACTAATCAAGACTTCTAACTTGTGTTGTTGCCTACATTATTATTGACCGGCCTCAGATAGTTGTGACTTCTACATAAGTCCAATAACGATTGCTTAACATAGCGCTAAATTTGCCTTATGGCACACTAACTACTAACACTAACCATTAACAATTAACATTTACCTTTTGCTCTTTACTTTTATGCAATTTACTATTCTTGCACATATTATCCATTTGCTTTTCTCTTTGCTCACTTGAGCACATGTTTATGTTAATGCCATTTGCCTTTTGCTCACTTTAGCACATAATTGTGTATATATTATTGTGCTTGTAATTTGTTTTGATTATTGTGAACCAAATGCAAAGAAGTGGACTTAGTTTCTAGGACTTTCCCTATGCAAAGAATGGAGAAATGGACTTAGATTCTAGGACTTTCCTTATGCAAAAATTGGAGTAAAAGGATCTTGATGATGAGTATGGATTAGAAGGACTAAATCTCTAAACTCACTCTTGTCCATTCTTGGTTTACTTCATGAAACTTTTGATGTGTGTGCTTTTGTACTAGGGGATTCTATGAGCTCAAATTGAAGGACCATTGCCATGTTCATTCGAAATGAAGGACAAGATACCTTGGGGATATCCTAAGAGACATGTTTGATTGCTTATGCTTTGTGATTGCTTATTCCAAAGGATGGAAACTACTTGGATCATCAATATGATCTCAAGAGAGGAACTCCATTGTGGTCTTGTTTCTTTATCCCTCACCTTTTGTTTTGCTTAGGACTTAGCCCTTCTTCTTCTTCTCTCCACTCTAACCCAAGCCAAAACTTTTGTGCAAACATTTAAAATTTGTTTTCAACATTAGAAACCTAAGCCTTATGCCTTTGATTTTCAAACTTTCTTTTCATAACACTTATTTTGAATTGAACCCTTTAAATCAACTTTGACCATTTTTGTATATACTTCTAATTGGTAAATATAACCCATTCAAATGTCTTTTGTGGTTCCAATGGCCACTTTCTTAATCAAATATTTCCTAACCTTTAGCTATTAGGTTTGAGTTATCCTTGTGGTAGATATAATACTCACCTATATCCTTAGTGATGGACAATGAGTCTTCCTTGCTTATTATAGGGTTAACCCCTCACTAGCATGTTGAAGCTATCCTCACATGGTGGATTTGTGGTTTTGGTTGAGTTTTCTCCCTTTGATAACAAAAGACCTTAAGGCTTTGGCACCAATCAATTCACCAACTCATTTTTGAGATTTTTACCTCGAACTACGAGGTTTTGATCCTAATCTTTTTATAAGATGGTATGTAGGCAATAGGTTTATCCATCCAAACACAAAAATGTAAATAAACTTGTATATTCCCCTCTCACCTCTTCAATCATGTTTGCACAAACAAAATTTTCACAAAAACAACAACCTTGCAACAAGTATGAAAAGGGCTCCCTAGGAGTACCTAGGATGTTTTGGGTGCCTAACACCTTCCCATTACATAATCAACCCCCTTACCCAGATCGCTGTTTCTCTTTTTACTAGTTTTTGTAAAAATTTTAGGATTTTGTTCGCTTTCTAACCATTCCTTTGGATAAATAGAAGTCCGGTGGCGACTTGACTTGTATGGTTTACCTTGGATTTAGTCAATATCTCTAATGGTAACGAATACCCCGCTACAGGTGTAGCACCTCAAATTTGCACCTATCATTATGCATACATTTTCATATTAGGTCATAGCATATCATGATCCATTGCATAGCATTTGCATTGTCCCTCAGTTGCCTCAAGAGCAAGCAATTAAGAATTAGGTCAAACTAATCTCCTGATCAGTCAACCAAGCAAGCAAAGGAATTTCTCATTGAATCAAGGCCTTGGGGTTTGTCCAACAAGTTCACATGGCTTGGAGGTCTATTTGAAGTATTTTGGTCAAGGGTTAAGGGCTCAGAGGTCAGCAGTTCATGCCCAGACAGTCAAAAACCCTAAGAAAGTCAACTGTCAGTCAAGGCAATGGTTGGTGGTCATTCTTGTGGAATTTGGGCACCATGGTCAATAATCAAGAGTTCATACAACTTGGGACATCATTTGAAGTCAATTTCTCAAGGAATTAGGGTTTTGAAGTCATCAGTCAATGCACAATCAATCAGAAACCCTAAAAGTCAACTGTTGGTCAACTGTCCATTTAATCAGTGATTGGATGATTGGAATTGGTTTGTGAGAGTTCATTCATGTCCAAATAGTCATCATATATCATGCCAAACACCATCATGGAAGAATTTGAAGCCAGATCATGAATTTCCCAAAACGGAAACTGGGCCTGTAACTGAAACTTACCAAAAATGGAAAGTTTTGATCCTCAAACTTACATTGTGATACAAGCCTCAAATGAAATTTTGCCCAACATGAAAGTTGAAGATCTTGTTCTCCCATTTCCAAAAAGTCCTAGAACTCTCAATTCCCATGTACGGTTGGCAAGTTATGATCGAATCGATTTTAGAAAATCTTGAACTTCAAAGGGCCATATCTCCCAAACCGTTTGGCCAAATTTGGTGGGGTTTTTTCCTACAAACCACATTTTTCATCCTCTTTCCAAAAATATAAATTTCATGACCCAAAACTTCACCAATCAAAATAGCATATTTTGACCTTTTTCATTTAAATGGAAGTTTGACCAAGGGTTGACTTTTTGATTCAAACATTTTTTCAGCATTTGGCCAATTGGGACAGCTCATAAATATCATTTTAAATGTGTTTGCAAAGTCAAATTATGCAGCACATGTGAATCTTGCTTGGTTGCTTGAATTGTAAGAAAAGTACCATTTAACCATACTTGTCCATGCCTTGCCTTGTACCTCAAAAGGACAGCCTTATGCAGCAACTTTTCTGTCATTAGAGCCTCACTTGCAGCCTAAAAACCAGTAAAAAAAGGCCATGCTTGTTTACTTGAATTTTGGAAGAAAAGTACAAAGCAACCATCCATCCATACCTCTTGCAACCTTGCCATGCCTTGTACCTCTCAACAGCAGATTTCATGATCTTTTTCTGTCACATGAAATCAGTAGAAACACTACTAGCTGCAGAGAACACAAGATCCACTGAGGCCAAAAATCCTCATTTTTCTCTCATTTGGCATTTTTGACAAAGGTTGCAAATTCCATCCAAAACAACAAGCAACACACAACAGAAGATAAAGACACAACATCATTTCCTGTCAAAAATGAAACAAAAGGCAGCTATCAAACACATCTAACACAAAAAAAATTCACTCATTCTCAAAAACTTCCTTTTGGCATTTTTCCAAAAAAATTTGTCCAGGACTCTCCAAAAACTGAGCAGGCCATTTGTTTTTCCATCATTCAAGCAGCCTTGTGAACCGATCCCAGCCACTATTCCTCACCTGGAACACCATTTTCCATTGCTGCTACATGAAGCACCATTGATGACAGTCCGAGCATGAAGCCGTGTCAAGCCATTCCAAGCCGAACCCTTGCACTCATTCATCATTGGGAGGCATGTTGAGCATCTGTTTCACATCAAAATCACCAAACAACTACTAAATCTCTACTGTCCGTTAACTTTGGTAAGATTTCGACCCCTTTGTTTTTTAAAATGGATGCTTGCTTTGGGTAGGCCTTGTCGCACTGATTCTGTTGAGCTTTGGATCCGTAAAAACGGTCGAGTAATGAGTGAATAAGGATGATTTGAAGTTGCATGTCGAATGTTGTATTTGCTTATTTTTTCTGTTTTGGTTTAAGTTACTGAAAATAAATGATAGGATATTGATGAGCATTAAGGGGTGAATGTTTTGATATATGTGTTTTGATTTTGGTTGCAAATTATTTTTTCTGCTAAAAATTACAAGCAGAACATGTGGTATGAGAATACTGTATGTTGCTGCTACCTTTGTTTTTTTCTTTTTTTCCTTTCTTTTCTTTTTCCTTGCCGCGCCGTACATCCTAGGGGCACTTGCTGGCTGTGCATTGTGTTTCTAAATGAAACACATTGATATGTTTATTCTTGGATTTGGAACAAAAAAAAAATTTCAATTCATTTTTTTTCTGCTACTGTATGATGCTGCTACTGTAAGTGCTCTTTTTTGTATACTGTAATGTGTTTTCTGCATTGTAGCAATTGCCTTGCCTTGTTTCTAAATTAAATTCCAAAAGGCCTGGGGCGAGGGGGATTCGAACCCCAGACCCCTGCTTCAAATACCAAGTGTTTTACCACTGGGGCGCGATGCCAATTCAATTATCAAATGCCTTCTAAACTATATATTTAAAAAGGAGCGCTGCTACTGGGCGCGTTGACCGGGGCGTTGACCCCCCCCATGGTTTCTTTATTTATTCCATTAATCCATTTAATTTTCAATTTTTATTTCATTTAATCACTCAAACTTACAAAAATCATAACTTGTTCATTTTTAATCCAAATTTAATGGGATTTTTTGTGTTGTGTCCATCTTGATCTCTAGTTTTTTGTCATATATTTTCCAGAATTTTTTCATGGTCGAATTTTAAATGGTGCTAGGGTTTGTGACATGTGACCAAATTTTGTATACCTTGCCAAATCAATTGTGAAATGATGAGAATGTATCCAATGGCTCTCAAATGTTTTGTGCTTAAACTAGACATGTTCACCTTCATTTTGGTATAAAGTTTGTGGATTTCCCATTTGTGGTTTGCTGGTTATGATTTTTTGAAGTCATGTGTTACATTTGGTGCCATACCATGATCATGCATTTTCCCTAATTTTGTTCACATGCTTCCTTACATCCAAATGACCCCAAATTTTGCATGAACTTACTCTTGTATGTCTAGTTGACTTGTGAATTTTCTTGGATTTATTTGAACAATTTTCCATTTGTTTGAGATTTTTCTTCCCTGCCTAGTCAAATGTGGACTTTGTGTGACACATGTTCCCATTTCATTTGTGAAATTCTCATACTTTATTAGATGGACATGAAATTTGATATGTGATAACTAGACATCTCAAACTTGGCATTGGTGTTAATCTCATTCATTTCTCATCTGTTTTCAATTTGATATGATTTTTTGAAGTTGACCCATGCTTGTTGACTTTCTTTGTGCATGCTTGAATTTGGTTTGACATCATGATTTTCATTGACTGCCTTCCTCTCATCCAAATGGGATGAAATTTGACATGCTTACCATGCTATATGTTAGGTTTGATCATGATTTATTTGATGATTTTTGGAAAATGTTTAGATTGCTTTTGATGCAAGTCTTTCTGTTGATTTCTATGAGCTTCTGTTTGCCATGTTTTGACCTAAATGGTTCATGAAATGATGATGATGATTGATATGAGTGTGAGACCAATTGGTTTTGTTTCCTAATTGTTTGAACATGATTTTGGATACCTAACCCTTGCTGTTTTGACTTTCTCATTCACTTTTGACCCTAGGCTTGCCCTAGTGGTCCTGTTACTCACCTTTGAGCTTGTGATTTCAGGTTGACCATCAAATGGCCATTAAAACCAATCCTTTTGATTGAGCTTACCCAAGTATCATTGCCTAACCTCTTTGTTTTGTAGGTGGCTTGGCTCACATGCCTTAAGCCTTGTGCCTTGCACATCCATGTGCCTCCAATTGACTGTTGGTTTCTGTTTCTGTTTGTTTTGTTGCATACTAACATCTGCTTGACTGTTTCAGGTACTTTAGTTGCTTAGTTCCTTGTGAACTTTTTGCTTTGCTTTGCTTGTATAAGCAATTTGCATTGAGGTATGTCTCTTTTACTTCATGTAGTCTGGAAGACCTGGCTTGTTACTTGGCCAGGCAACTGTCTGAAGTCCTCCTTAAGAGGCAATGTTTGTGGTTGTTTACTTTTGTCCTTGCATAGAGTCAAAGACCTCCTAAGTGAAGAGGCAATTGGTGGAAGGTAGGGATATGCAATCTATCCCCCACTATTCAGTGTGTCATCTGCTTTGCTCACACCACTGTGTTGATGCATTACAGATAAAAACCCAAGATCTTGTGCCATTGCACAGTTGAGTCAGTCTTAAATGTGTAGAAGGGTTCCCACTTTCTGAACCCACACATTCTTGTCTTGAGCTCTCCCAGGCCAGGGATAAGAGCTGTGAGGTCTCATCCTCACTTCATCCTTTCATCTGCTTCACCTTAGCCCCTCAATGGCAAGGTTAAGAGCAACATTCACCCAGTTCCAGAGGTTTGTTTGTTGAGGTTGATATGACCCCTTGACTAAAACCTAACCCTTGTTTGAGCCACTTGTTTGTGTATAGCGTGTGCTATCTGTGCTTGTAGGATTGTTTGACTTGCTTCCTGTGCAAGATAGGATTGTTTGACTTGCTTCCTGTGCAAGTTAGGATTAGTTTAGACTTGCTTCCTGTGCAAGATAGGATTGTTTGACTTGCTTCCTGTGCAAGTTAGGATAGTTTGACTTGCTTCCTGTGCAAGTTAGGATTAGTTTAGACTTGCTTCCTGTGCAAGTTAAGTGTGCGTGGCTTGCTTCCTGTGTGAGCCATGCTTAGGATAGGTTGGCCCTTGTGCCATTTAGCTAGAAACCTTAACTTAGGGTTGACTTTGCATGACAACATCTAGGCTCGAGTCGTAGTCTCCCTAGAGTTGTGTCTCCCTCTGTTATCTGGTTAGGCTAGATCCTTTGTCCCTGCGTAGGGGAACTACATCGCCCTGATCTTCATACCAGATGAAGTATGTAGGCAGGAGATTGAGCTGATCTCTCCGGGCGCCTTTTCTTTCTTTTGTGTGTGTTGTTTGACCTTTGCTAGGCCCGAGTCCCCGTACTCCTTAGCATTTGCTGTCTGTTTGTGTGCGTTTGACAGTTATAGGCTGAGTCCCCGACTCCCTATCTATCTGTTGTGTTGTTTAGGTTCGGATGTCAATGTAAGTCCAGTGATTGGCATTTGGGCTCCACGTTTGCCTCTTTGTGTGTGTTTTGGTTCGGATGCTGATATAAGTCCAGTGATTGGCATTCAGGCTCCACGTTTGCCTTTGCCTGTGTTTGTTTGTGTGCGTGTTAGCCGAGCTACGAATGCTCTGATTCTTCTCTCGTCCGAGAAGATACGTATGCATAGGATACGACATCCTAGCGAGCATGTGTCGTTTCCCCAGTCCGAACTACTTTGACTCTGATGTCTATGCCTGATAGACTAAGTAGGCCCAGGATGCGACATCCTGCCGAGTCCAGTTTCAGTCAGTCTCTTTCGTTTCTTTCAGCCAGTGTGTGTGAATATTTGAGCAGTGTTTAGCAACCAATTTCCTTTCTAGTGTGCGTGGATCCCGTAGAGTACTACGGATGCGTAGGGGTGCTAATACCTTCCCTTCGCATAACCGACTCCCGAACCCATTCTCTTTGGTCGCGAGACCATGTTCTTTCCCAGGTTTACTCTGAGCGTTTCCTTTCCCTCTTTTGGGATAAATAACGCACGGTGGCGGCTCTGTTGTTCTTTCTTTTCCCGCCGGTTTTTCGCGCGATGCGACAGCTGGCGACTCTGCTGGGGACATAGAGAAGTTGACCTATGCTGGTCCATCTTCCCTGAGCGAGTCTCTCCTAGCGCTCTCTAGGTTTGGGTTTTGGTTGCTTTGTGCTGTGTTTATTTATTGCATTCATTATTTACTGTTTGCATTCATTGTCTATTGAATGCATTTATGTTTGCATTAATGTTTGCATTTATTCATCTGTTCACCTGGCTGGTTGTTTGTTTCTCTCTGTGTGGGGGGGGAGTCAGTTGAGGTAAAAGGTCCAATACCCAGACCATGAGTGCAATCTAGGATACCTAGGAATAGAGTGATTCATGGGAAGCGGGTGGTATGGCGCCACTTAGCGGAACATTGATATCACGAGCAGTTCAGACCCTGGTGGGATGCTGTCGTTACATACTTCGGGTGTGTATATGACAGTATTTTGCGAAAGGTTATTTATGCTGCGTTTCTCTCAAGCTTTACCCTGGCCTAGACTACACCCGTGAGTAGGGAAGGGTTATTCATTATTACAGGTACCGTTGGTGACTCGGTTCTGTTGGTGACTTGGTTCTGTTGGTGACTCTAGTTCAGACAACAGTTTTCGGTTGACCTTAAGTTGGATTTGAGTTCCGAGTTTTGACTGAAGCTTCGACCTAGTGATCAGAGATTGCACAACCAGCCAGTCCAGTCTGCATCATGTGCATCATAGCATATTTATTTTTCAAAAGAAACGCAAAAAAAAAAAAAAATCCAAAAAAAAAAAAAAAAAAAAAAAAAAGAGAAAAAAACTAATCCCTGCATGCATATCATTTCTCAGGTACATTCCCGAGCTTGTCTACTAATAGAGATGGCAACGGACCCCGAGCCGAAGCGGAAGACCTGTTCCTACAGCTTTCATCGTGAGCCGCTGACTTCACTGATTGAGTTGGGTAGCTTTGTGACAGATGATCGTCTGAAGAGTTTTGTTGGGCGGTATGGAGATATCTTGACAGTATTGAAGACGGTAGTGGATCCAGTGCCTCTGCAGACGCTTCTTCAGTTCTACGATCCAGAGCTCAGATGCTTCACTTTCCAAGATTACCAGTTAGCACCTACTCTCGAGGAGTATTCTATCCTGTTAGGTATCCCTATTCAGCATCAGACTCCCTTCTTGGACGTTCCAAAGGAGGTCGACTTCAGATTGATTGCCAGAGCTCTCCGGTTGAGTGTTGAGGAGGTCGGTAAGAATTGGAAGCCCTGTGGGGAAGTTGTGGGTCTGCCATTGAAGTTCCTGTTGAGAGTAGCCAGAGTTGAAGCAGAAAAGGGGAATTGGGAAGTTTTTCATGCACAGCTTGCCACCATGATCTATGGGATTGTCCTATTTCCCAGTATGCCAAATTTGTTGACCATGCAGCTATCAGTATCTTCATTGGAAGGAATCCAGTCCCAACCCTTCTAGCTGATACTTACTATGCCATCCACAGTAGGCATGGTAAGGGTGGAGCCATCAGGTGCTGCTTACCTCTTCTGTTCAAATGGTTCATGTCTCTTCTGCCAGCCGGTGGACCATTTGTAGATACCCAGAGCACTCTTAAGTGGACTCAGAGGGTCATGTCACTCACCTCCTATGACATCAGGTGGCAATCTTACCGGATGGATGTGCGTAACGTCATTATGAGCTGTGGAGGATTCCGTAATGTGCCACTCATAGGGACTAGGGGTTGCATCAATTGCAACCCAGTTCTTTCTCTTCGCCAGTTGGGGTTTGTGATGAGTAGAAGACCACTCGAAGCAGAGATAGCTGAGAGTTTTTGTTTTGAGAAGAAGGATGACCCTGTTAGGTTGGAGCAGATTGGAAGAGCTTGGAAGTCCATTGGTGTCAGAGATGGATCCGTCTTAGGGAAGAAGTTTGCCGTTGCTATGCCCGATTACACTGATTGGGTCAAGAAGAGAGTGGAAACTTTGTTGCTACCCTACGATAGGATGGAGCCGTTACAGGAGCAGCCACCTTTGATCCTTGCTGAGAGTGTGCCTGCGGAGCACTACAAGCAAGCCCTAATGGAGAATCGCCGTTTGAGAGAGAAGGAGCAAGACACTCAGATGGAGTTGTACAAAGCTCAGGCTGATAAGCTGCACTTGGCCCATCAACTCAGGGAGGTACAAGGAGAGGATGCTAGCAGACTAAGAGGTAAGAAGAGATCCTACGAGGAGATGGAGAGTATGTTAGATGCAGAACACCGGGAGCGCTTGAGGCTGCAGAGGGCAGAAGCCAGTTATCAGAAGAAGATCAGAGACTTGGAGAAGCAACTCAGAGACAAAGATGCTCAGTTGAAGAAGGAAGTAGACTTGAGACAGGCATCAGAGGACCACCTTGGAGGAGAAGTCTTGGAGCTGAGAAGACAGTTGAAAGAGAAGATCACTCCTTTACCAGATTGTTCAGAATGCTCACTGTTGATCGACCAGTGCCATTACCTGAAGACCCTCATTCCGGAAGACCGTCTGTCTTAGTTTGTATCTCTGATTGTATTTTGTTGAGAATCACCTCCAGGCTTGTTGGATGGGATTCATTTGCGTGTAAGCCATCCTTTGGATCTTTTTGTTAAGAATCACCTCCAGGCTTGTTGGATGGGATTCTTTTTCTTTTGTACGTTGTTTATTCAGATATTCTGTTGACATTGGTTGTATGCCTTTTTACCCTTATGTGTATATAAGGATGTCAGCATTTCCCTGTATCTGTTTGTTCTCTTGTTGCTGCAGGTTGCCATCTTTTCAGGATGGGTCAGGCTCTTTGAATGCCTGAGAAATGAGCATATCATGTGCATCATACGCATCATTAGCATCATACTCATATCATTTTGCATAACAGGTGTTCTTGATCGTGACTTCTCACTCTTGGTTCCTGTTCAGGCAGGATAGCTGATCAACGTCCGCACCGCTACTTAACAAGACTGAATCGACAGAGAAGTATGGATCAATTTCAAGCTGAGTTGGCTGAGATGAAGGCTAGCATGGCCCAGTTTATGAATATGATGCAAGGGGTTGCGCAAGGTCAAGAAGAACTTCGAGCTATGGTTCAGAGACAAGAGGCTGCAAATCCACCGATCAACAATGCTCCGCCAGAGGGAGGCCCGGTCAATGATAACAATGTTGCTACTGCCGTACCCGTCAACAACTATGCTGTAGGTGATGAGTTGGGGGGTATTCGAATCAACGGTCAACCTATTGTTCCAGATGCCGCTAATGCCAGAGTAGTCCGTGCTCCGGCCCGTAATCCTGCTACGATTGTTGACAGACAAGAGGATATGTTCTCTCTGCTCAGTGAAGACGAAGACATTCTAGGAAGGGTTAATGAAAGAGATCGTAAAGTTGAAGCTCTTGCTGAGAAGATCCGTGCTATGGAAAGTCAGAACTCTCTCGGTTTTGATGTTACTAATATGGGATTGGTTGAAGGTTTGAGAATCCCTCACAAGTTCAAAGCACCGTCCTTCGACAAGTACAACGGTACTTCTTGTCCTCGCACCCATGTGCAGGCTTATTATCGAAAGATCTCTGCTTATACCGATGATGAAAAGATGTGGATGTATTTTTTCCAAGACAGTCTATCTGGGGCTTCTTTGGACTGGTATATGGAATTAAAGAGAGATTCTATCCGCTGTTGGAGGGATCTGGGTGAGGCCTTTTTGAGGCAATACAAACACAACATGGACATGGCACCGAGCCGGACTCAGCTGCAGAGTCTATGTCAGAAATCCAATGAAAGCTTCAAGGAGTACGCTCAGAGGTGGCGTGAACTGGCTGCTAGAGTTCAACCCCCTATGCTGGAGAGGGAGTTGACAGATATGTTTATTAGTACTCTTCAAGGTGTGTTTATGGACCGGATGGGGAGCTGCCCGTTCGGTAGTTTTTCTGATGTTGTCATTTGTGGAGAGAGGACTGAGAGTCTAATCAAAGCTGGTAGGATCCATGATGCTGGTTCCTCGTCTTCATTAAAGAAACCCTTCTCTGGGGCACCTCGCCGTAGAGAAGGAGAGACCAATGTTGTACAGCACAGAGGGGGTGTGTACAGAACAAATGCTAACAGAGATCAATATCGTCCAGTAGCTGCAGTGACTATTCCGGCACCTCAACCTCGTCAACAACAACAACCAAGAGTTCAACAACCACAGCAACAACAACAACAGCAACGTCCTTATCAGCCCCGAC
This sequence comes from Lathyrus oleraceus, assembly GCF_024323335.1. Classification (NCBI taxonomy): domain Eukaryota; kingdom Viridiplantae; phylum Streptophyta; class Magnoliopsida; order Fabales; family Fabaceae; genus Lathyrus; species Lathyrus oleraceus. Next base: position 71,607,758 of record NC_066585.1, read on the forward strand.
AGAAATTGCAGGCTGATAGAAGATTTGATCCTCTGCCCATGTCTTACACAGAGTTATTACCCGAACTACTCAAGTTGGGGATGATTGAGTTGCGTACAATGGCTCCGCCTACAGTGCTGCCTCCTAGCTATGATGCTAATGTTAGACGTGACTTTCATTCTGGGGCGCCAGGCCACCATACTGAGAAGTGTCGAGCTCTCCAGCACAAGGTTCAAGATTTGATCGATGCCAAGGCGATCAACTTTGCTCCAGTGCCTAATGTCGTAAACAACCCTATGCCTCAGCATGGTGGGCACAGAGTGAACAATATTGAAGGGAAAGAAGCTGAAGATCTGGTTGTTAATGTTGATGATGTTCAGACTTCTCTGCTAGTTGTGAAGGGTCGTCTGCTGAATGGGGGTGTTTACCCGGGCTGTGATGAGAATTGTTTGGGCTGTGCAGAATCTGAGAATGGTTGCGACCAGTTGAGGACCGGTATCCAGGGTATGATGGATGAAGGTTGTTTGCAATTCAGTAGGGCTGTAAAAGATCGTGGAACAGCGTCAACTATCACCATTTACTTTAAACCGTCTGAAGAGCGTGGACAAAGGGTCGTCAGTGCACCTGCAGCAAATGGTACCCCAGTTACCATTCCCGTGCCTGTAACCATCAGTGCTCCAACTACTATCGTTGCGTCTGGAAGGAGGGCTGTTGAGAATAGTAGAGCTGTGCCGTGGAAGTATGATAATGCTCACCGCAATTACAGAAGGGCTGAAAGCCAGACAAGACCAGTGAATCAAGCTCCAGTGACGATTGGTTTACCGAATAGAGTTCCTGCAACTGTTGGTCCGGCTGTGGATAATGTAGGGGGTCCAGGAGGTTTTACCAGAAGCGGTCGTCTGTTCGCACCGCAGCCTTTGAGGGACAATAATGCTGAGGCTCTCGCCAGAGCAAAGGGTAAACAAGCTGTGGTTGAGGAAGAACCTGTCCAGAAAGAAGCACCCGAGGGGTCATTTGAGAAGGACGTGGAGGAGTTCATGAAAATAATCAAGAAGAGTGACTACAAGATTGTAGACCAGTTGAATCAAACTCCGTCCAAGATTTCTATACTTTCACTGTTGATGTGCTCTGAGGCACACCGTAATGCCTTGCTGAAGATGTTGAATCTGGCTTACGTGCCTCAGGAGATTTCTGTCAATCAACTAGAAGGTGTGATGGCCAATGTGAGCACCAGACATGGTGTGGGTTTCACCAACCTGGACTTACCACCTGAAGGGAGAAACCATAACAAAGCCTTGCACATCACCATGGAGTGCAAGGGGGCAGTGTTGTCTCACGTATTGGTAGACACCGGGTCGTCGCTGAATGTGTTGCCTAAGCAGATTCTGAGGAAGATTGATGCGGAAGGGTTTGTGCTTAATCCCAGTGACCTGATTGTTCGTGCTTTCGACGGATCCAAACGTTCTGTGTGTGGAGAAGTTACCTTGCCTGTGAAGATAGGTCCTGAGGTATTCAATGTCATCTTCTATGTTATGGACATCCAACCCGCCTATAGTTGTTTGTTGGGGCGTCCATGGATTCATGCAGCAGGGGCAGTCTCGTCGACTCTCCATCAAAAGCTCAAGTATGTCTGGAACGGTCAGATTGTGACTGTGTGCGGTGAAGAAGAGATTCTGGTGAGTCATCTATCCTCGTTCAAATATGTTGAGGTGGATGGCGAGATCCACGAAACCTTATGCCAGGCGTTTGAGACTGTGGCTCTTGAGAAAGTGGCGTACGCTGAGCAGAGGAAGCCGGGTGTTTCAATTACTTCTTACAAGCAGGCTAAGGAGGTTGTTGATTCTGGAAAAGCTGAAGGCTGGGGCAAGATGGTGGATTTGCCGGTTAAAGAAGACAAATTTGGTGTTGGTTACGAGCCCCTCCAAGCAGAGCAGAATGGTCAAGCAGGTCCGAGTACCTTTACCAGCGCTGGGCTGATGAATCATGGCGACGTCTCTGCCACCGATAGTGAAGACTGTGACAGTGATTGTGATCTGGACAATTGGGTTCGCCCGTGTGCACCAGGGGGGTCTATCAACAACTGGACGGCTGAAGAAGTGGTTCAAGTTACTCTTCTGACAGAGTAATTTTCTGTTGTTTTGTCATTTTGCATGAAAATCCTACGTTCTGCCCAAGGCGTAGTGATTCATTTTTGTAGGGCCTCATCATGTTTTAATGATTATCATTAATGAAGGACATTTTTTTGAACAAATTTTGTGATCCTTGTCTTTCTGTTTTCTGTTTTCACTTTTTTTCAAAAAAAAAACAGTAAAAATGGCAATGTTTTTTGTTTTTGTGACTTTATTGAACTCTTTTTCTAAAACAAAGCATCGAACATGCAGAAGCGATCTTATGGCATTCACTATGAACAGTTCTGTTATGGCTCAGTATGATTTCGATAATCCCATTTACCAAGCTGAAGAGGAGAGTGAGGAAGACTGTGAACTCCCTGCAGAATTGGCCAGACTACTGAAGCAAGAGGAAAGGGTCATCCAACCTCATCAGGAGGAGTTGGAAACTATTAATTTGGGTACTGAGGACGACAAAAAGGAAATCAAGATTGGGGCTGCCTTAGAGGACTCTATCAAGAGGAGGCTGATTGAGATGCTGAGAGAATATGTGGAAGTGTTCGCCTGGTCGTATCAAGATATGCCTGGGTTAGATACAGACATTGTGATGCATCGATTACCCCTTAGAGAAGGATGTCCTTCGGTCAAGCAGAAGCTTCGTAGAACGAGTCCTGACATGGCAACTAAGATCAAGGAAGAGGTTCAGAAGCAGTGGGATGCAGGTTTTTTGGCTGTTACCAGTTATCCACCGTGGGTTGCCAACATCGTTCCTGTGCCGAAGAAGGATGGTAAAGTCAGAATGTGTGTCGATTACCGGGATTTGAATAGAGCGAGTCCGAAAGATGATTTCCCATTACCTCACATCGATGTATTGGTTGATAATACGGCTCAATCCTCGGTATTCTCTTTCATGGATGGTTTCTCTGGATATAATCAGATCAAGATGGCGCCAGAGGATATGGAAAAGACGACATTCATTACACCTTGGGGCACGTTCTGCTATAAGGTGATGCCATTTGGGCTAAAAAATGCTGGTGCTACCTATCAGAGGGCAATGACGACTCTATTTCATGACATGATGCACAAAGAAATTGAAGTGTACGTAGATGATATGATTGCGAAGTCGCAGACAGAAGAGGAGCACCTGGTTAATTTGCAGAAGCTGTTCGACCGGTTGAGAAAGTTCAGACTAAGGTTGAATCCGAACAAGTGTACGTTTGGGGTGAGATCAGGGAAGCTGTTAGGCTTCATTGTCAGTGAGAAAGGGATTGAGGTTGATCCAGCAAAAGTCAAAGCTATTCAAGAGATGCCTGAACCAAAAACGGAGAAGCAAGTCCGTGGGTTTTTAGGGAGGTTGAACTACATTGCAAGGTTCATATCTCACCTAACTGCCACATGTGAACCAATTTTCAAACTGCTCAGAAAGAATCAGGCGATCAAGTGGAATGATGATTGTCAGAAAGCTTTTGACAAGATAAAGGAGTATTTACAGAAACCTCCGATCCTTATACCTCCAGTTCCAGGGAGACCTCTGATAATGTACCTGTCAGTGACTGAGAACTCGATGGGGTGTGTATTGGGACAGCATGACGAGTCTGGTCGAAAAGAGCATGCCATATACTACCTTAGCAAAAAGTTTACCGACTGTGAAACAAGATATTCACTGCTCGAGAAAACTTGCTGTGCTTTGGCCTGGGCTGCTCGCCGACTGAGGCAGTATATGTTGAACCATACTACTCTATTGATTTCTAAGATGGATCCAGTAAAATACATCTTTGAGAAGCCAGCTCTCACCGGACGTGTTGCCCGTTGGCAGATGATTCTAACAGAATATGATATTCAGTACACGTCACAAAAGGCCATCAAAGGTAGTATTCTGTCAGACTACCTCGCCGAACAACCGATTGAAGATTATCAGCCTATGATGTTTGAATTCCCAGATGAAGACATCATGTATCTCAAGATGAAAGACTGCGAAGAACCTCTTGTCGAGGAAGGACCGGACCCGGATGACAAATGGACACTGATGTTTGATGGGGCTGTGAATATGAACGGTAATGGTGTTGGGGCAGTATTGATCAATCCTAAAGGTGCTCATATACCTTTTTCTGCCAGATTGACGTTTGACGTCACCAACAACGAAGCTGAGTATGAGGCTTGTATCATGGGGATAGAAGAAGCCATTGATCTGAGGATCAAAACTCTTGATATATTTGGAGATTCCGCTCTAGTGGTCAATCAAGTCAATGGAGATTGGAATACGAACCAGCCGCATTTGATTCCGTATAGAGATTACACCAGAAGAATACTGACATTCTTCAAGAAAGTGAAGTTGTATCATGTCCCCCGGGATGAGAATCAAATGGCTGATGCTTTGGCTACTTTGTCGTCTATGATCAAAGTTCATTGGTGGAATCATGTGCCACATATTGAAGTGAATCGACTCGAGAGGCCTGCTTATGTGTTTGCAGCCGAGTTAGTTGTTGCTATTGATGAGAAGCCATGGTATTATGACATCAAGAACTTCCTCAAGACTCAGGAGTATCCTGAAGGTGCGTCTAAGAATGACAAGAAAACCCTGAGGAGGCTAGCTGGAAGCTTCTATTTGAATCAGGATGATGTGCTGTATAAGAGAAACTTTGACATGGTCTTACTCAGATGCGTGGACAGACCCGAGGCAGACATGTTAATGCAGGAAGTTCATGAAGGTTCCTTCGGTACCCATGCCGGCGGACATGCAATGGCTAAGAAATTGTTGAGAGCGGGTTATTACTGGATGACTATGGAATCCGATTGTTTCAAGTATGCTCGGAAGTGCCATAAGTGTCAAATCTATGCTGATAAGGTGCACGTACCACCAAGCCCTCTGAATATCATGAATTCGCCTTGGCCGTTTGCCATGTGGGGCATTGATATGATTGGGAAGATTGAGCCTACTGCTTCGAATGGACATCGCTTCATCTTGGTTGCGATTGACTATTTTACCAAGTGGGTGGAAGCAGCTTCCTATGCTAACGTTACCAAACAAGTGGTTACCCGGTTCATCAAGAAAGAGATCATATGTCGTTATGGAGTTCCTGAGAGAATCATCACTGACAATGGTTCGAATCTCAACAACAAGATGATGAAAGAACTGTGTAAAGATTTCAAGATTGAACATCACAATTCTTCTCCTTACAGACCGAAGATGAATGGTGCTGTAGAAGCGGCGAACAAGAATATCAAGAAGATTGTGCAGAAGATGGTCGTTACGTACAAGGATTGGCATGAGATGCTGCCTTTCGCTTTGCATGGGTACCGTACCTCAGTACGTACGTCGACCGGGGCAACCCCTTACTCCCTTGTGTATGGTATGGAAGCTGTCCTACCTGTTGAAGTGGAGATTCCTTCTCTGAGAGTTTTATTGGATGTCAAGCTGGACGAAGCCGAGTGGATTCGAACAAGGTTTAACGAGTTGAGCCTTATTGAGGAGAGACGACTAGCAGCTGTATGTCATGGACAGTTGTATCAGAGAAGGATGAAGCGAGCCTTTGATCAGAAAGTGCGTCCTCGAAGCTATCAGGTCGGTGATCTAGTTTTGAAGAGGATCCTCCCTCCCGGTGCAGATAACAGGGGCAAGTGGACTCCTAATTATGAAGGTCCGTATGTTGTGAAGAAGGTCTTCTCCGGTGGAGCCTTGATGCTTACAACTATGGATGGTGAAGATTTTCCGTCTCCTGTCAACTCAGATGTAGTCAAAAAATACTTCGCATAAATTGACCCGCTGGACAAAAAGAATAAAAGAGTCCAGGCAAAAAAGGGGCATCCCGGCGAACCAAAAACAGAAAGAAAAGGTTCGGGCAAAAATTAGGGATAAAATGAAAAAATTTGTACACCCGGTAAGTCGAAAACCCGCAAGGGCGACTTAGGCAAAAATGGGTATCCCGGTGGATTGAAAACCCGAAAGGGCGATCCAGGCAAAAGTTAGGGATTAAAGCGAAGACTACAGTCTGAGTTTGTCTGTACTTCATCAAGCTTTGTCGTCTGCCATCTCGAAAGATGTGATCCGTCCAGTCATTCTTCTCGGAAAGCAAGGAGTTGGGAGGAAAAATGATAATCTGTGAGTTATAACAGAATTGGGAAATAGTGGATGCCGTGTTCACGTTGCCATTAGGATAGATTTTTCCTTTTGTACGCAATTACCTCTTTCTAGGAATTGCTTCCTAATGTATTTGCCTCTTCAGGCACATTTTCAATCAATAAAAATCGTTATTCAGATAAATAGCTCTTGTTTTTATTTTTACTGTTTTGTTTGTAAAAATGTCCGAATTTTTGATAAGCATTGCATATAAGAACATGAAGGCTACACAACAATGTGCAGAATGATAAAACATTTGAAAATCATTTTGAATGTTGAGGACACTTGAGCGTATCTTGTCCATGTACCCCCTGGGGGCATTTTGTTGTGCTGTTTTTCAGGTCGGCATCTGTGAGGACGTTTCCTCAGCAGATATTTTTTTTCCCCAAGCAAGTTTGGAAGCTGTCGGAGCTATGTTCCCCTGCGAAGACGTCTGTGGATAGTGCCTTCTGTTCCCCAACGGATCTAAGAACTGCCTATCCCCAACAGGCCTGTATTTGCCGAGTGAGGCAGGTTCATTGAAAGTTATCTCCAGCATTTATCCTACCTGTGGACTGAAGGATATACCCTAGCGGAGTTTACCTTTCCCCAGCAGCAGTGCTATTCTTCAACATGAGTGTGAAGTCGCTTTACCATTCCTCAAGCAGAGTTCCCCGCAGAGTATTTCCCCAAGAGGAGTCTCCCCACAGAGTCAGAGTATCTGATCATTTCGGCTCCCTAGCCAGGGTTCATTTGCATTTTGCATGTAGTAATCATTGCATCCTCAAAAAAACTGCGTAGCATTCCCATCCAATATGGAGCATTACGCCATAGAAAAATTCAAACATATGCATTCATGTGTTAACTTCACCAGACCGTATCCCCGGCAGAGGCGGATCATTTCATTCAACATCAGCACAGCAAGACTGCTACAGTTGCTTTTGACAGCATTCAGAATTGTTTATTCCCCACAGAGGTTTATTTCCTCACCCGATGGTGACAGAAAGTTTGTTTCTCCTCAGTGAGACCCCCAGCAAGTGGTCAACCTTGCCTTGACATATCTCAGATGTCGTTTTTGTGATACCAGTAAGTACCCGCGTGTGCTTATTCATTTTTGGTGTCGGTAAACACCATTGTTTCGGTGTCGGTAAACATCGAGTATTCTCCAGTCATCAGTAAATGTCTGGTCATCATTTTTGGTGTCAGTAAACACCATTGTTTCGGTGTCTGTAAACATCGAGTATTCCCTCCCAGTCATCAGTAAATGTCTGGTCATCTTTGTTTGGTGTCGGTAAACACCATTGTTTCGGTGTTGGTAAACATCGAGTATTCTCCAGTCATCAGTAAATGTCTGGTCATCTTTGTTTGGTGTCGGTAAACACCATTGTTTCGGTGTCGGTAAACATCGAGTATCCTCCCAGTCATCAGTAAATGTCTGGTCATCATTGTTTGGTGTCGGTAAACACCATTGTTTCGGTGTCTGTAAACATCGGATATTTTATCCAGCCATCAGTAAATGTCTGGCCATCTTTTTTTTTTGGTATCTGTAAACACCATTGTTTCGGTGTCTGTAAACATCGAGTCTCACTCCAGTCATCGGTAAATGTCTGGTCATTTTTTTTGATGTCGGTAAACATCATCTTTCGATGTCTGTAAACATCGAGTCTCCACCCAGTCATCGGTAAATGTCTGGTCATTTTTATGGTGTCGGTAAACGCCATTGCTTCGGTGTCGGTAAACATCGAGTCTTTCTTTCAGTCATCGGTAAATGTCTGATAATCCCCAACTAGAAATCCCCAGTAGAGTCATCTGTAAATGTCCTATCTGGTTTCCAGTTGCAAATATTTGTTTGTCTCTCACCAATAAATTTCTCATCCCAGTCATCAGTAAATGTCTGGTCATTTCTTTTGATGTCGGTAAACATCATCTTTCGATGTCGGTAAACATCGAGTCTCATCCCAGTCATCGGTAAATGTCTGGTCAACAAAATCAAAATCCCCAGAAGTCGTCGGTAAACGTCTTGTCTGGTATCACCACAAAGATCTTGTTCCTCCCCAAGTGGAGATGCCATCGGTAAATGGCCCCGTTTTTCTTCGATATCGGTAAATGTCGAATTCCCAGTTGCAGCAGCCATCGGTAAATGGTCTTGCTAAGTTTGACATTGGTAAATGTCAAAATTCTTTGAAGCCACCATCGGTAAACGGTCTTGTTTCCTTTCTACATCAAAATCTGTTTCCCAGCAGCCATCGGTAAATGGTTGTGCTGAAGTTGATATCGGTAAATATCAAAGTTTTCAATTTTAACCATCGGTAAATGGTTTTGCTTTTCAGAAGTTTATTTTCCCCAGCCACCATCGGTAAATGGTCTCGCTGAAGTTGATATCGGTAAATATCAAGATTCCAGTTCTCCAACCATCGGTAAATGGTTTTGTTTTTCTGAAGCTGTCAATTGCAGGCGTCATCGGTAAATGACGTGGTTCTTTGGTATCATATCCAGTCTGTGCAAATTCTACGGTTCTTTGGTATTCAATCCCTGTTTACCCTGAAAGTCTGACAGCCATCGCTATCATCCATTCGGGTTCCCAGCTGATTGAATAGGGGCAGCTGTAGCACCTCAAATTTGCACCTATCATTATGCATACATTTTCATATTAGGTCATAGCATATCATGATCCATTGCATAGCATTTGCATTGTCCCTCAGTTGCCTCAAGAGCAAGCAATCAAGAATTAGGTCAAACTAATCTCCTGATCAGTCAACCAAGCAAGCAAAGGAATTTCTCATTGAATCAAGGCCTTGGGGTTTGTCCAACAAGTTCACATGGCTTGGAGGTCTATTTGAAGTATTTTGGTCAAGGGTTAAGGGCTCAGAGGTCAGCAGTTCATGCCCAGACAGTCAAAAACCCTAAGAAAGTCAACTGTCAGTCAAGGCAATGGTTGGTGGTCATTCTTGTGGAATTTGGGCACCATGGTCAATAATCAAGAGTTCATACAACTTGGGACATCATTTGAAGTCAATTTCTCAAGGAATTAGGGTTTTGAAGTCATCAGTCAATGCACAATCAATCAGAAACCCTAAAAGTCAACTGTTGGTCAACTGTCCATTTAATCAGTGATTGGATGATTGGAATTGGTTTGTGAGAGTTCATTCATGTCCAAATAGTCATCATATATCATGCCAAACACCATCATGGAAGAATTTGAAGCCAGATCATGAATTTCCCAAAACGGAAACTGGGCCTGTAACTGAAACTTACCAAAAATGGAAAGTTTTGATCCTCAAACTTACATTGTGATACAAGCCTCAAATGAATTTTTGCCCAACATGAAAGTTGAAGATCTTGTTCTCCCATTTCCAAAAAGTCCTAGAACTCTCAATTCCCATGTACGGTTGGCAAGTTATGATCGAATCGATTTTAGAAAATCTTGAACTTCAAAGGGCCATATCTCCCAAACCGTTTGGCCAAATTTGGTGGGGTTTTTTCCTACAAACCACATTTTTCATCCTCTTTCCAAAAATATAAATTTCATGACCCAAAACTTCACCAATCAAAATAGCATATTTTGACCTTTTTCATTTAAATGGAAGTTTGACCAAGGGTTGACTTTTTGATTCAAACATTTTTTCAGCATTTGGCCAATTGGGACAGCTCATAAATATCATTTTAAATGTGTTTGCAAAGTCAAATTATGCAGCACATGTGAATCTTGCTTGGTTGCTTGAATTGTAAGAAAAGTACCATTTAACCATACTTGTCCATGCCTTGCCTTGTACCTCAAAAGGACAGCCTTATGCAGCAACTTTTCTGTCATTAGAGCCTCACTTGCAGCCTAAAAACCAGTAAAAAAAGGCCATGCTTGTTTACTTGAATTTTGGAAGAAAAGTACAAAGCAACCATCCATCCATACCTCTTGCAACCTTGCCATGCCTTGTACCTCTCAACAGCAGATTTCATGATCTTTTTCTGTCACATGAAATCAGTAGAAACACTACTAGCTGCAGAGAACACAAGATCCACTGAGGCCAAAAATCCTCATTTTTCTCTCATTTGGCATTTTTGACAAAGGTTGCAAATTCCATCCAAAACAACAAGCAACACACAACAGAAGATAAAGACACAACATCATTTCCTGTCAAAAATGAAACAAAAGGCAGCTATCAAACACATCTAACACAAAAAAAATTCACTCATTCTCAAAAACTTCCTTTTGGCATTTTTCCAAAAAAATCTGTCCAGGACTCTCCAAAAACTGAGCAGGCCATTTGTTTTTCCATCATTCAAGCAGCCTTGTGAACCGATCCCAGCCACTATTCCTCACCTGGAACACCATTTTCCATTGCTGCTACATGAAGCACCATTGATGACAGTCCGAGCATGAAGCCGTGTCAAGCCATTCCAAGCCGAACCCTTGCACTCATTCATCATTGGGAGGCATGTTGAGCATCTGTTTCACATCAAAATCACCAAACAACTACTAAATCTCTACTGTCCGTTAACTTTGGTAAGATTTCGACCCCTTTGTTTTTTAAAATGGATGCTTGCTTTGGGTAGGCCTTGTCGCGCTGATTCTGTTGAGCTTTGGATCCGTAAAAACGGTCGAGTAATGAGTGAATAAGGATGATTTGAAGTTGCATGTCGAATGTTGTATTTGCTTATTTTTTCTGTTTTGGTTTAAGTTACTGAAAATAAATGATAGGATATTGATGAGCATTAAGGGGTGAATGTTTTGATATATGTGTTTTTGATTTTGGTTGCAAATTATTTTTTCTGCTAAAAATTACAAGCAGAACATGTGGTATGAGAATACTGTATGTTGCTGCTACCTTTGTTTTTTTCTTTTTTTCCTTTCTTTTCTTTTTCCTTGCCGCGCCGTACATCCTAGGGGCACTTGCTGGCTGTGCATTGTGTTTCTAAATGAAACACATTGATATGTTTATTCTTGGATTTGGAACAAAAAAAAAATTTCAATTCATTTTTTTTCTGCTACTGTATGATGCTGCTACTGTAAGTGCTCTTTTTTCTATACTGTAATGTGTTTTCTGCATTGTAGCAATTGCCTTGCCTTGTTTCTAAATTAAATTCCAAAAGGCCTGGGGCGAGGGGGATTTGAACCCCAGACCCCTGCTTCAAATACCAAGTGTTTTACCACTGGGGCGCGATGCCAATTCAATTATTAAATGCCTTCTAAACTATATATTTAAAAAGGAGCGCTGCTACTGGGCGCGTTGACCGGGGCGTTGACCCCCCCCATGGTTTCTTTATTTATTCCATTAATCCATTTAATTTTCAATTTTTATTTCATTTAATCACTCAAACTTACAAAAATCATAACTTGTTCATTTTTAATCCAAATTTAATGGGATTTTTTGTGTTGTGTCCATCTTGATCTCTAGTTTTTTGTCATATATTTTCCAGAATTTTTTCATGGTCGAATTTTAAATGGTGCTAGGGTTTGTGACATGTGACCAAATTTTGTATACCTTGCCAAATCAATTGTGAAATGATGAGAATGTATCCAATGGCTCTCAAATGTTTTGTGCTTAAACTAGACATGTTCACCTTCATTTTGGTATAAAGTTTGTGGATTTCCCATTTGTGGTTTGCTGGTTATGATTTTTTGAAGTCATGTGTTACATTTGGTGCCATACCATGATCATGCATTTTCCCTAATTTTGTTCACATGCTTCCTTACATCCAAATGACCCCAAATTTTGCATGAAGTTACTCTTGTATGTCTAGTTGACTTGTGAATTTTCTTGGATTTATTTGAACAATTTTCCATTTGTTTGAGATTTTTCTTCCCTGCCTAGTCAAATGTGGACTTTTTGTGACACATGTTCCCATTTCATTTGTGAAATTCTCATACTTTATTAGATGGACATGAAATTTGATATGTGATAACTAGACATCTCAAACTTGGCATTGGTGTTAATCTCATTCATTTCTCATCTGTTTTCAATTTGATATGATTTTTTGAAGTTGACCCATGCTTGTTGACTTTCTTTGTGCATGCTTGAATTTGGTTTGACATCATGATTTTCATTGACTGCCTTCCTCTCATCCAAATGGGATGAAATTTGACATGCTTACCATGCTATATGTTAGGTTTGATCATGATTTATTTGATGATTTTTGGAAAATGTTTAGATTGCTTTTGATGCAAGTCTTTCTGTTGATTTCTATGAGCTTCTGTTTGCCATGTTTTGACCTAAATGGTTCATGAAATGATGATGATGATTGATATGAGTGTGAGACCAATTGGTTTTGTTTCCTAATTGTTTGAACATGATTTTGGATACCTAACCCTTGCTGTTTTGACTTTCTCATTCACTTTTGACCCTAGGCTTGCCCTAGTGGTCCTGTTACTCACCTTTGAGCTTGTGATTTCAGGTTGACCATCAAATGGCCATTAAAACCAATCCTTTTGATTGAGCTTACCCAAGTATCATTGCCTAACCTCTTTGTTTTGTAGGTGGCTTGGCTCACATGCCTTAAGCCTTGTGCCTTGCACATCCATGTGCCTCCAATTGACTGTTGGTTTCTGTTTCTGTTTGTTTTGTTGCATACTAACATCTGCTTGACTGTTTCAGGTACTTTAGTTGCTTAGTTCCTTGTGAACTTTTTGCTTTGCTTTGCTTGTATAAGCAATTTGCATTGAGGTATGTCTCTTTTACTTCATGTAGTCTGGAAGACCTGGCTTGTTACTTGGCCAGGCAACTGTCTGAAGTCCTCCTTAAGAGGCAATGTTTGTGGTTGTTTACTTTTGTCCTTGCATAGAGTCAAAGACCTCCTAAGTGAAGAGGCAATTGGTGGAAGGTAGGGATATGCAATCTATCCCCCACTATTCAGTGTGTCGTCTGCTTTGCTCACACCACTGTGTTGATGCATTACAGATAAAAACCCAAGATCTTGTGCCATTGCACAGTTGAGTCAGTCTTAAATGTGTAGAAGGGTTCCCACTTTCTGAACCCACACATTCTTGTCTTGAGCTCTCCCAGGCCAGGGATAAGAGCTGTGAGGTCTCATCCTCACTTCATCCTTTCATCTGCTTCACCTTAGCCCCTCAATGGCAAGGTTAAGAGCAACATTCACCCAGTTCCAGAGGTTTGTTTGTTGAGGTTGATATGACCCCTTGACTAAAACCTAACCCTTGTTTGAGCCACTTGTTTGTGTATAGCGTGTGCTATCTGTGCTTGTAGGATTGTTTGACTTGCTTCCTGTGCAAGATAGGATTGTTTGACTTGCTTCCTGTGCAAGTTAGGATTAGTTTAGACTTGCTTCCTGTGCAAGATAGGATTGTTTGACTTGCTTCCTGTGCAAGTTAGGATAGTTTGACTTGCTTCCTGTGCAAGTTAGGATTAGTTTAGACTTGCTTCCTGTGCAAGTTAAGTGTGCGTGGCTTGCTTCCTGTGTGAGCCATGCTTAGGATAGGTTGGCCCTTGTGCCATTTAGCTAGAAACCTTAACTTAGGGTTGACTTTGCATGACAACATCTAGGCTCGAGTCGTAGTCTCCCTAGAGTTGTGTCTCCCTCTGTTATCTGGTTAGGCTAGATCCTTTGTCCCTGCGTAGGGGAACTACATCGCCCTGATCTTCATACCAGATGAAGTATGTAGGCAGGAGATTGAGCTGATCTCTCCGGGCGCCTTTTCTTTCTTTTGTGTGTGTTGTTTGACCTTTGCTAGGCCCGAGTCCCCGTACTCCTTAGCATTTGCTGTCTGTTTGTGTGCGTTTGACAGTTATAGGCTGAGTCCCCGACTCCCTATCTATCTGTTGTGTTGTTTAGGTTCGGATGTCAATGTAAGTCCAGTGATTGGCATTTGGGCTCCACGTTTGCCTCTTTGTGTGTGTTTTGGTTCGGATGCTGATATAAGTCCAGTGATTGGCATTCAGGCTCCACGTTTGCCTTTGCCTGTGTTTGTTTGTGTGCGTGTTAGCCGAGCTACGAATGCTCTGATTCTTCTCTCGTCCGAGAAGATACGTATGCATAGGATACGACATCCTAGCGAGCATGTGTCGTTTCCCCAGTCCGAACTACTTTGACTCTGATGTCTATGCCTGATAGACTAAGTAGGCCCAGGATGCGACATCCTGCCGAGTCCAGTTTCAGTCAGTCTCTTTCGTTTCTTTCAGCCAGTGTGTGTGAATATTTGAGCAGTGTTTAGCAACCAATTTCCTTTCTAGTGTGCGTGGATCCCGTAGAGTACTACGGATGCGTAGGGGTGCTAATACCTTCCCTTCGCATAACCGACTCCCGAACCCATTCTCTTTGGTCGCGAGACCATGTTCTTTCCCAGGTTTACTCTGAGCGTTTCCTTTCCCTCTTTTGGGATAAATAACGCACGGTGGCGGCTCTGTTGTTCTTTCTTTTCCCGCCGGTTTTTCGCGCGATGCGACAACAGGAACTAGCAATCATTCGTTCATAATAAAATGAACTCAGAGTTTTCAGAAAGATCTTTGTCATCTCTTTTTCCTCCAAAGGAGGAGTGATCTGGGCAGCCAATTCCCTCCATCTCTGCGCATACTCTTTAAATGTCTCCTTATCTTTCTGAGACATAGACCTCAGCTGGTCTCTATCAGGCGCCATATCCATGTTGTACTTATACTGTTTGACAAAAGCCTCTCCCAAGTCGTTGAAAGTGCGAATGCTTGCACTATCCAATCCCATATACCATCTGAGCGCAACACCGGTCAGACTGTCTTGGAAATAATGAATCAACAGTTGATCATTATCGGTCTGAGTAGACATCTTGCGAGCATATATCACTAGATGACTAAGTGGACAAGTATTCCCCTTATATTTTTCAAAGTCAGGCACTTTTAACTTCACTGGGATCTTGACGTTGGACACTAAACACAACTCAGCAGCGCTCTTTCCAAACAACTCCTTACCCCTCAATATCTTCAATTCTTTGCGCAACTCAAGAAACTGATCTTTCATTTCATCCATTTTCTCATAGACATCCGGACCCTCAGACGGCTCGGAGTGATAAATGGTATCCTCTACATGAGGTAAGGTGTGCACAATGGAAGGTGGCATAGACATGACCGGGCTAGATGCTGGCATGGAAGCAAAGGTAGGCGTCAAGCCTCCAGGCACAAAGTTGGACGACATTTCCCACAGGAATCCGGTAGACATAGTGGGCGCAAAATGAGCGGTAGCAGCAGGCATGGTAGAGGTAGCCACCTCTGAAATAACCGTCCTCGCAGGAGGAGTTGTAGGTGTTGGAGAAGCTTGGCTCTGAGCGGCAAGAACTGTCTCCATCATGGCAGTCAGGAGGGCGATTTCGTCCTTCAGCTCTCTGCTTTCTTGCTCTATATGCTCCATAATTCTAAGATGATTAGTACGGGTGTTATATCGATGAGTCAGCTTGGCTAAAGCACAGAAGAAACACCAATGAGACATCTGGCGAAAGGGAAACCTGCTTATGCAAATTATGCATGAAATGCAATGCTTGTTTATTTATTTTTGTTTTCAAGGAACTTATTATATCATTTGCAAACATATATATATCAACAATTGCAATAATTTTTTATCTGACCAAGAATCTATTTTCCTTTATATAATTGGAAGGATTGCACTGAGTACAATTTTAGAAACCAAATGAAAAATACAAGAGAAAAAGAGACTAGTCATCCTAAGGATCCCGAAAAACGTCAGAAGATCTGGTTGAAGGTGCATACTTCCTTTGAATGCGATGAATCTCGGTCTCAAAAGAAGCCTTCATCTGAGTCTTCTAAAGAACAAGCTGATCAACAATCTTCTTCCAAGCAACGGAAGGCTGAGGTATGCTAGAAGATGAAACCTCTGGCTCTCTCTGTCTCTTCGTCACTCGGCCTTCAAGTAGCTCAATAAGTACATCTTTATCCTTAAACTCCAACTGCAACTCTTCATGCTTCTTTCTCAAAGCACGGAAATGCTCTTCTCACATATCCTTCTCTTACTTCATTTTGACGAGCGCGTCTTCTAACTCCTCTCCATCTTGGTTAGGGAGAGTTAATGGCTCAACCACAACCATAGTCATAGGTCTTTCACAAGGATAAGTCATCTTCAACTCTAAAGCTTTCTTCTTCACCCAAAGAGTGTAAGCTTCCAAAGCTACACAGTTGCACGAACCAAGCTCAGATCTTTCTTTCCTATGGACATTATGCCAAGCATGCACAATCTTCTGCTTTAAATGTTCGGGATCTTTACCCTATTGATAGAAAAGACCTTCTAATAAATTGTTATAGGTTTGTCTCTCAAGGGGAACCCATGTTGACGACGAGCCAAAGCAGGGTTGTAGTTAATCCCTCCTTGTTTACCAATGAGAGGCACATTAGAGAATTCACCACAACTATCAATAATCTCCAAAATGCTCAAAGACGGACCATACCAAACTATATCATCATTAGTGAGAGACATAAGTTTCTGAGACCACCTTAGACATTGTTTGTTCTCCACAAAAGCAGGCATCTGAGGCAAGTGCGAAATAAACCACTTGTACAAAAGAGGAATGCAACAGACAATAGTTCCACCACCCTTAGATTTCCTTAGATGCAAAGAGAAATACATATCACCCAACAAAGTAGGCACATGATTCCCAATCAAGAAAAGTCTAATGGCGTTAACATCAACAAAACCGTTAATGTTAGGGAACAAAGCTAATCCATAAATGAGCAACACAAAGATAGCTTCAAAAGCATCCACACTACCGGCTTGAGCAAAGGCAGTAGCTTCCTTGATGACAAAATCAGATGGTAACCCAAACAATCCTCCTTTCTTCACCGAATGAGCCTCTATCTCAGACTTCTTCAAGTGAAGAGCTTCAGCAATAAGATGAGATAAGGGAATCTCCTCCAATCCACTAAAAGGTACTATACTAGAAACAGGTATCTCCAAAAGATGAGAATACTCCTCCAAGGTAGGCACAAGCGGAAAATCTGGGAAAGTGAAACAACGGTAGAGAGGATCATAGAACTGCACTAGCACACTCAAGAGTCCTTCAACCACATCAGAAGACAATATGGACAAAAGCTTCCCATGACGTTTTTTGAAGTCCAAGGGATCTAATACAAAAGATGCTAGCTTCCTTAACTCTTTCAAGTCGGGACATCTGAAACTGTACTTCTTAGTGTTCCTTCGTCCATAATCCATGGTCTGAAAATATTTGCAAATAAAACCTTAGTTCCTTGAAAGTTTCGTATGATGAACGTTATGATGCGCATGAATGCATGAATGCAATAATCACAAATAAGGAATCACACACAAGGCAAACAAAGGTCAAGGGATGAATCAAGTCATTGTCAAGATCAATCATCCATTTTGGTGGATTATGGTTTACACCTTATCAACACCCAAGTTCCATTGATATTGACAAGACTTGATTGGATCAACCATGAATCAAAGGGTTTGTTGTAAGTCACGAGCACGGAGTCTGGGTAAGAACCATCCCAAAGGAGTGAACTAAGGATAAAAACCTGTAGATCATGTTCTAAAAAGTTCCCAGATTCTTAATTCCATCTATCGGATATTACAGTTTAAGACGACTGACTTATCGACCCAAAATATTATCCAGAGAAACTCGTCTGAGTGTAGTATCGCGTAACAACTGTTATCAAGTCTACACTTTAACAGTTTCCACATTATGTCCTAAATAGGCCAAGAAGGGGGTAAATGTTCTACGACCCTCAGCTTCTCAGACCCAAATTAGAGATAGTAATGCCTAACCATAAATACTTGTGTGACATTTCCAAATCCAAAAGAGTCTCCACTGAGCAGATGGATCTCAAGTCAACTTGTTAAGGACTACTCCACATAAGGCAAACATGACTATACCATCCTCCTATCTTAATTGCACTCAAGTTCGGGTTAGAACTTATCTCACCACTCAGAGATCACCAAGCACAACAAACAAATTATATCACACATACATATATACAAACATCACATATATACAAACATATACACACAAAAAGTAGGCTAAACCCACTGCAAACTACTCCCCAGCAGAGTCGCCACTTAATTTTTGTAGTGGTAAATTCATGATCATTAAGCTATGGATAAGCTAGACATCAAATAATAAGAGTCGCCACCACGCTTTTATTGTTTCCAAGGTAAAAGGGAAAAAGTATGAACAAAACCCAAAAGTAAGAAGTTTTCAAATCAAAACTAATAAAATGTCAGAGATTACAGGTAAGGGGGTTGGTTACACAAAGGGAAGGTGTTAGCACCCAAAGTGTCCTAGGTACTCCTAGGGAGCCCTTTTTGTGTGCATATGTATTTAGTACAAAATGATGTTTACAAACAAATAGAATGGGGGGATGAGAAAAGAATTCATTAATTATATTTTTGTGTTTGGCAAGACCTTCAGTCTTGTGCCTACGTACCAACATAAAAATGAGGGATCAAACCTTGTAGTTCGTGATACAAATTTCAAAATGGATGCATTGCTTTTAACAAAAATTAAATTTGAAAGGCACAAAGGCCTAAAAATGGTTTGAATGAGTTAGTTCTTTTTTGGCTTTTTGAAAGTTTAAGTCAAGTATAGTTAAGTTTATTTACAAGTTTGATTTAAGAAAAGAAGTTTGAAAGTGCAATGGCATAAGGCCAAAGTTTCTATCTTTTTACAAAGTGGTCAAAGTTTGGGACAAAATAAGTTCAATCAAAGAAAATTTTGAAAAGGGAGGGAGAGATTTTGAAATAAAAGAAATGGGGAGAAGATAAAGAGACTAATCCTATGCACAAAATTAAAAGTTAAGAGTTGAAAAGATCTGACCAAATGGGTAGTGTAACACCCCAAAATGTGCGCTCCTCATTCATGCATTCATTTTTAGGTCATTTAACATTTCATATTTCATTTCATCATGTCATGCTCGCTAAGCGAGGAGATCCTTCGCTAGGTGAAGCCCACGCGTTTTGAGAAAAATAACAGAAAGTCATGGGCTTGAGTTGCCCTCATTTGAGCCCACCAAGTCACGAAAATCAGGTTATAAATTCAGAATTCCATTGAGCCAAACCCTATTCTATTCCTATTTACCCTGGCAGAAGAGAAAAGCTAACAGAATTCAGAGCAGCCTCCAGACAGCTCTGAAAAGATCACTATGACTCCCACACTTTTTCACCTCCGTCTCACGCAAACCCTAACATTGCTTTGCAGACCCGGCCGTGCCATTCGATCTTAATCGATCCCTCTAATCAGGTTTTCCCTTATTCCCATTACTCTATGCTTTCAATTTGAATTCTCTGAATGTATGAGGTATCGTTAGGTTTTGCCCACGGGTTTAGATATGCATGAATGTATAAAATAATACCTTGAATGTTTAATCACTTAACTTCTGAAATGGAGACCACGGGGTTTGGGGTTTCTGAGATCGTACTGTTATCCATGAAGAACCCAAAACCTACAGGCGCTCGCTAGCACCTTCGCTAGGCGAGCCTGCAACGAAGCTTCACTAAGCCTTCGCTAAGCAACGCAGTAGCGATCGCGACAGTAGCTGCATTTTTCTCTTTAATCCATTTTGTGATTGTTATGACATGCTTTCTCTTGCATCCGTGCACTGTTTGTTGTCATGTTTCTTTTGTTTGGTGCGACTCTTGATTGCACCCCGTCTCGTTTCTCTAACCTGTTTGTTGAGTTTTTGTGAGGGCTCACATGACTCCTGAAAGGATAGCTTGCTTGGTATTCCACTTTATTTGTAGGATACCACCTGGAGGTTTATTCCGATTACCTGTACTGACTCGCTTTCTTTGACGGTGCCAGCTTAAGAGATCTCTGGGTTTCTTGTCTCTTTAGTTTCTATTACTTCGGATTCTTATCCGTGCAGTAGATCTCTTGATCCCTTTATTTTTCCCGCATTTTTACCGCTTTCTAGCTGGAAGACCTCGATAGGAGGCAATGTTTTTGTGTGTTTACTTTTGTGTCCGAAGACCTCCCAAGAGAGGCACCAGTGCTAAAGACCTCCATGAAGAGGCAATTGACGGATAAAAGGGATTAGTAGTCAATTCCCCGTTATTCAGTGCGTCATTCTTTAAGATCACACTACGTGTCGATGCTTCAAAACAAAAGCCCAAGATCTTTTGTCCGGTCGGTCAGTGGAGAGGGTTCCACCTTTCTGAATCCCCATGCCTTTTCATTAGCTCACCCTGTCTAGGGTTAAGAGCTATGAGGTCTTATCCTCATTATCCTTTGATCTGCTCACCCTGACGTTCAATGTCAGTGGTTAAGAGCCCATTTGACTACCTTTCCATGGCTTGTTTGTCGAGGTTGATTTGACCCCTCTTGACTAAAGCCCTACCCATGTATGTTTGAGCCCCCTTGTTGGCGTGTTTACTTTATGCATGTTTATTTTGTATGGTGTGATCGTCTCCCCATAGGACTACTAGGCTTCGTATAGTCTCTTGTTTTCATGAAAATTAAGGTAGCGTGGTTCCTTCGTCTAGGACTGCCCTTTTGCATGAGCATCCCTAAAACACAAACAACTCATTGATTCTTCTCCTAAGAACACGTTTACTCCTTCTACTACAGGCGAGTAAGTCTCCAAAGGTCTAGCATCCGGTAGATTGCGTAGTAAAGTCGTTTGCCCAAAACACAACCCTTAACCCGTAGTTAGCCGAACTACGTTTTGCTTTGATTCTCATTCCAGATGAGATACGTAGGCATAAGACACGATGTCTTACCGAGCACACATCCCCCTAACCCATAGGTAGCCGAGCTACAAAGACTCTGATTCTCATATTCAGATGAGATACGTATGCAGTGGATGCGACATCCGTGCGAGTCATTTTCTTTTAACCCCTCTTTTAGTAAATAGTACATTAGATAAGCCCACATCCTTTAGACAAGAATAACAAGAGTGAATCCCGTAGAGTACTACAGATGCGTAGGGGTGCTAATACCTTCCCTTCGCATAATCGACTCCCGAACCCAAGATTTGGTTGCGAGGCCTTGTCTTTTTCTTTCCTTTTCCCATGTTTACTTCGAGCGTTTCCTTTCCCTCCTTTGGGATAAATAACGCACGGTGGCGACTCTTCTGTCTTTTCCTTCTTTGCCGGTTGTTTTTTTCACACTCCTATATCTTTCGCAGGTTGCGACAGCTGGCGACTCTGCTGGGGACCTACAGTTTCCCTAAGCGAGTCCCTCCTAGCTTTTGTAGTTTTCTTGTTTGTTGGATGTTTATTTCTTTTGTACAGTTATTTATTTATCTGCTTTATCTTATTGTATTGTGTACATATCATTGTTGTATCTGCTGGCTCTGCTGTTGGGTTGTTTGTTTGTTGGGATGGGTTGTTCCATGAGAGATAAGCCCACTACCCAGGCTTGAGCGTACACACAAATTTTAGAGTGGATAGTCATGAGGCTTGCGTGGCATGTTGCTACGCTAAGTCGTTCATGAAAACCCACATTCCAGACGAGGTTTCTTTTGGATATATTCTATCCTATGGGTGTTCCATAACGACAGATGTTCCTTTAGAAATCGTCGACTCTGGTGACCATTTCCCGAGAACTCAGTCGAGGCCTCTCCTCCGAGACGCGTTTATGTTAGCTCTGGTGGGCGCATTCTCGCTGATCAATCCGAGGACCCCGAGACCGGGAACTTGCTTTAGGATGTCCTGTTGAGGGGAGTCAGTGGAGGTCTTTTATCCCGTAATAATGTCAAACCTTCAGTGGTAAACGTATTATTCTCGACTGAAGGGCTGAAGCTGACGAACTTCTGTTCTTAGAACCTACCAGGGGGGGGGGGGGGGGGCGGGCTAAATTCAGGAAACCTTAACCTCCAACCAACCCGGTTTTCTGGAGCAGAGCTTTGATCTTGTATTATATTCTTCAGTGGGTTTCTCTTCAGACAGTGCAACCCGACAGATGTTCAAGCAGATGCATCAATCCTGATTGACATGCCACTGCATTGCATTCACATCATTCCGCATTCATATCATTTAACACATGTTTATCTATTACTAGGGGTTTACATCTTCTTCTTGATCCCGGTCGGGGTTTTCTGGTTCTCTTAAAATGGACATTGGCAGAAAGAGACATGTCGCCTACAAGTTTCCTGTAGTTTGTTTGGAGCCCATTCAACAGCTGATGAAGTTAATGAATCACGGTTCTCTAGAAGGATTCCGCAAGAAGTACGGTTTAATTCTAAGTTTCGTTACGGTTCTTTCCAAAGATGAACATGACGCTCTCCTCACACTGTTGCAGTTCTATGACCCTCCATTGAGGTGTTTCACATTCCCAGATTATATCTTGGTCCCTACTTTGGAGGAGATTGCCAGTTTTCTCAAAGTTCCTATCAAGTCACAATTGTTGTTCTACAGTTCCGAGTTTCTGCCCGATCTCAGCATGGCTGCCTCAGCCACCTATTTGGGGAAATCAGTCTTGAAGGCTAATATGTGTCAGAAGGGAGGAGTCAGTGGTTTTCATTTGAGTTTCTTAATGGGAGAAGTCGGGGAGAAGCTTGAAGAAGGTGATCAGAGGGGTTTCGGTGCTGTGTTGGCTCTTTGTGTGTATGGGATTGTCCTGTTCCCCAATGTTGCCAAATTTATGGACATAGACGCAATACGCCTTTTTGTGTTGGGAAACCCGGTGCCGACCTTGTTGGGAGACTTCTTTCATTCAGTGCATCACAAGAATGAGAATAGAAGGGGAGGATTGTTGAATTGTTGCACGCCTTTGTTCTATAAGTGGTTCAGTTCCCACCTACCCAAGTCAGGAGCGTTCATTGATGTCAAGGACTCGTTGAGTTGGTCGAAGAGATTGATGAGGTTGAGAGCTGAAGATATTTCTTGGTGGTCTGACCAGAGCTTGCTTCGGTCAGATGTTATTCACAGTTGTGGGAACTTCCCGAATGTACCATTGGTAGGAAGAAGAGGAGGTATCAACTACAATCCTTCTCTGGCAGTCAGACAGTTTGGGTATGCGTTAAGAACTCCTCCTTTGGAAAAAGATGTGGAAGAATCTCTGTTTTTCCATTCGTCGCATGATTTGGCCGTATCCCGTAAGGCAGCTGAGGCTTGACTCAAGGTGATCAAGAGAGAAAGAACTGTGCTTGGAAAAGGAGATTATAGAACTTACCCTTAGTACGAAGAGTGGCTTTAGGGAAGAGTCGAAGAGTTTGGTCTGCCGTTTCCAGTTGAAGAGCCTTTGTATCCACCTACTCCTGAGCAGTCAACAATGGTGAGCCGAGAGGAGTATGACAAATTGAAGAATGCCATGGAGGAGCTTCAAACTGAAAACTCGGAGTTGAGTGTGAAGCTGCAAGACTATATGCATCAATTCCATGAGGCAGAATATCAGAAGGGGGAAGTCGTCAGATTGCAAGAGGAAGCAGAGAGGAAATTAGTTGTGAAGGTGGACTCCTTCAGGAAGACAGACAAAGCCCTAGGATCATCCAGTTCTGAGTTGAGGCGAGTCAAACAACAATTAACAGATGCTCATGGTAAGTTAGTTGGTTAGCAAGACCAATGGGATACATTTTCAGCTTCTAGGAAGATAAAGGAGGAGGAGATGGTGGCCGAATTGACTGGTCAGGTGGAGAAGTTGAAAATTTTGCTGAAGGAGAAGAAGAATGAGCTTCTTTGTGCCCGTTCAACCAATGGCTACCTCACAGATCAACTCAACAAAGCTCAAGGACAGATTGAAGAACTCAAGGTGCTGGCAGGTTTGAAGAAATCAATACTTGAAGAGGTATTCAATGAAGATGATGTGAATTACTACAGGGAGCACATCAACGAGTTGGATGGAGTTATTCACAAGAGGAATCTGCTTATCCGGCATTTGGCAGAATTTCCAGATCATCCTGACACAGTGGCATTGCTGGCTGAGGTGAGGAGCAGTCCTTATGGGTTGTATAGAGGAGGTTGATTCCTGATTTTTGTTCCTCTCTTTACTTATTGTATTGTAGTGATGATCCGCAGACTTGTTGTGGAGATCCTCCCTTGATGTACTGTCGGCTAAGGCCCTTCTCTTTGAACTTATCTGTATGAAGGTTTTTTTTTCTCTATTGTAGACTGGAATCAAGGGGTTAGAATACCCTTCGGAATCGATAAACATGTCCTTTGAATTGCATAACATCATCTGCATATTTGCATCCAACATCTCATGTTTATTCGTTTGCGGGTATTCCCTTTCTCGGTTTGGTTTGGCTGATCTGTGCTTATTCTGGAGGCTCCTAGGAAGAATGTTACCTATCATTTCTTCGATACCAAGATCGGCCCATCGCATCAGATAAAAGCTTTGATTACTCCTGACCATGTGGTTCTACCGGAATTGAGAAGGGGGGTGCCTCAAAAATGAATAAGCAGCGCATCACATATCATGCATATTAACCCTTGTTTGTTTTGCAGGTGTCACCGCAGTGTCTAAAGTCTATTCCCTGTTTCAGGCATTATTGGTCCCAAGCGAGTCCACAGGTACCCGACAAAGGAAAATCGTTTGCAACTAGCGATGGACCAGGTACAGAAAGAGTTGGTTGATATGCGTGAAAGGATGGATCAGTTCATGACATTGATGACTTGTATGGCAGAAGGCCAGGAAAAGCTGAGGGAATTGGTTGAGCAATCGAGGCCCGATCCAGAGGTAGAGATACCAAATGCTGAGGGAAACCCTGGTAACCCTAGGAACGCTGATAACCCTGTGAACACTGGTAACGCAAATGCTGATGGAAACCCGGGAAATGTTGGCAACACGGGGAATGTTGGAAATGGTATTGGCGGAAGGTACAATGTGAATCAAGGAATTCGGATTAACGGGCGCCCCGTTACTGAAGATTATCAGTATGATCAATTCTCTTTGCACGACGAAGCCCATGAGACCACTCGTCGTATGGATGAGCTTGCTGAGAAGCTTAAATCTTTGGAGTCTCAAAATTCCTTAGGTTTTGATGTCACAAATCTTGGTCTGGTTCAGGGGGTGAGGATTCCTCACAAGTTCAAACTCCCTACTTTTGAGAAATAGAACGGGGCTTCTTGCCCAAGCACTCATCTCCAATCTTATTTGGGAAGGTTGGGAGCTCACACGGAAGATGAAAAGCTGTGGATGTACTATTTTGAAGACAGTCTAACTGGAGCTTCTCGTGAATGGTATTCTCATTTGTCTCGTACTACCATCAAGAGCTGGAAAAACTTGGCAGAGGCTTTTGTCAAGCAATATCAATACAACTTGGACATGGCTCCAAATCGGACCTTGTTGCAAGGAATGTCTCAGACTGCCAAGGAGACCTTTAGAGAATATGCTCAGCGTTGGAGACAAATTGCTATGTCCGTCCAACCCCCTATGTCTGAAAGGGAGATGGCAGACATGTTCATGAACACTCTTCAAGGAAATTATATTGAGAGATTGGATGCTTGCCCTTCAATCAGCTTTGCAGAGATAGTAATTGCTGGAGAAAGAATCGAGAGTCTGTTGAAGATGGGCCGAATTCAAGACAATAGTGCTTCCAGCTCATCAGGTCCCAAGAAATCGTTTGCTGGTAACGGTCAGCGAAGAAGAGAAGGCGAGACAAGTGTTGTGTATGCCGGCAGAGGTAGGGGTAGAGGACGCCCTAATTATTATCAAGATCAAGTGGCCGCAATCACTATCCTAACACCTGCTCCTCAACAGCAACAACAACCGCAGTGTCATCCGCAACAGCAACCCAGGTACAACAATCAACAACAAGGAGGTAATCCGGGTCAGCAGAGACACTATCAACAACGTCCAAGGCAGACGGACCGGGTCATTGAGCCAATCCCAATGCCTTATTATTTGCCTAGAGGTTATGATGTCAACGCCAGATGTGCTTTTCACTCCAACGCACCTGGCCATACTACAGATAATTGCAAGGCTCTCCAGCTAAAGGTACAAGATTTGAGAGATGCCCAGGCTATCAATTTTTCTCCGGTGCCTAATGTTATCCAAAACCCAATGCCAGCCCACGGCGGGCAGAGGATTAATGCTGTTGATAGTGGGGAAACTTTGAATTTGGTTTCTGATGTGACTAAAGTGAAGAGTTCGCTATCGGTGGTCAAAGACCGACTTTTGAAAGGACAGATTTTCCCGGGCTGTGGGGAAGAGTGCAGAAATTGTCAAGCTGCCGAGAACGGATGTGAAAGTCTAAGAAGGGGTATTCAGCAACTGATAGATGAAGGTTATCTTCAGTTCGATCAGACCCGCCCAGTGAAGAATGATGTGTCGACAGTGACAATTTATTTCACTCCTGAAGAAATATATGTTCCCGAGAGACCCGCTCCGACAACAATATATTTCCCAGAAAGTACGGAACCAGCAACGGTGAACATCAAAAGCCCAGCACCAGTTACAATTTACTCTGACAGCCCTCCACCGGCTTTGGTTAGCCCGGTCACCATCACGATACTAGGACCTGTTCCGTATGAGAAAGACAGTGCTATCCCGTGGCACTATGGGGCTGATATCTACTTCCAGGGGCGGAAAGTTAACGAATAAGGCATTGACATTGGTAGCTCCGCTGTAGACAATGTTGGAGGGGTTGGTGGCTTCACTCGCAGTGGACGTCTATTTGCACCATCAACATTGCGCACGAATACTGAAGGTGAGGCAGCTGCCAAGGCTAAAGAAAAACAGGTAGCCACCGAAGAGGTTACTACTGAGGGAGCTCCTCCTAAGACCGCATTCGAGAAGGAAGTGGACGAGTTTATGAGGATTATCAAGAAAAGTGACTACAAGGTAGTCGACCAGCTAAATCAGACACCCTCAAAGATCTCCATTCTCTCATAATTGATGTGCTCTGAGGCGCACAGAGCCGCCTTATTGAAAGTACTGAATATGGCCTATGTTCCACCAGAGATAACCGTTAACCAGCTGGAGTCGGTAGTTTCAAATGTAAACGCTAGCCATGGGCTAGGTTTCACCGACTATGACCTGACATCCGAGGGCAGGAATCACAACAAAGCCTTGCATATCACAATGGAATGCAAAGGGGCGGTGCTTTCCCATGTTTTTGTTGATACAGACTCTTCTCTGAATGTTCTTCCAAAGAAAGCCTTAATGAAGTTGGATTGCGATGGCATCATCTTGAGGCCAAGTAATTTAGTTGTGAGGGCTTTTGATGGCTCTAAGAGATCTGTCTTTGGCGAAGTTGAGTTGCCAGTTAAGATTGGACCGCAGGTGTTCAAGAGAACCTTTTATGTGATGGATATCCAGCCTGCCTATAGCTGTCTGCTAGGTCAGCCCCGGATTCATGATGCTGGCGCTGTTACTTCTACTCTCCACCAGAAGCTCAAATATGAACTAGAAGGTCAGGTCGTCACTGTCTGTGGTGAAGAGGATATTTTTGTTAGCCACCTGTCTGCATTTAAGTATGTGGAGATGGATGGCGAGATGCATGAGATGCTGTGTCAGGGCTTCGAAGCCATAAACATCAGTGAGGTCGCGCCCGAAGCTGTCTTTTCACCTAAGTCCGAGAAGGTCGGGACTTTTATCTCTTCATATAAGCAAGCTGTTGAAGTGGTTAAAGCTGGTAACGCCCAAGGCTGGGGCAAATTTGTGGAGCCAACCATTAAAGAAGACAAGTTTGGATTGGGGTATACTCCGGGGTCTCAGAAGAACGAAGCTGGTACTTTCTCCAGCGGGGGTTTGGTTTCTCCCCACATCGTCAATGCTGCAGATGAAGACAAGGCTGACAGCGACTGTGACTTAGATAGCTAGATTCGCCCGTGTGTCCCGGGAGAAAAGCTCAACAATTGGTCGTCTGAAAAAGTCGTCCGGTTTACTCTACTGAAAGAGTAATTTTTATTGTTTTCCTTTTATTACATGCATAATAAAGTCTTACACTTTGCCCAAGGTGTAATGACTCATTTGTAGGGCCATCCATTTAGTTACATTTCACAATTATTTTCATCATCAATAAAGGACAGCTTTTGCAAACAATTTTGTGTTCTCTTTCTTTCAATTATTTTACTTTTACAAAAAACAATAAAAAATGGCAATGTTTCTTTCTCGTTTTTCTTTCCAAAAATCTCGTTCTAAAGTAAAGCATGATCCTCCATCATGAAGAGATGATCACCCGGATCTCACTGCTAACGACAATGTTATGGCCAAGTATGACTTCGACAATCCTATCTATCGAGCCGGAGAAGGGGTTGAGGAAGATCGTGAATTGCCTGAAGAGTTAGCCAGGTTGTTGAAACAGGAGGACCGAGCTATTACACCTTATCAGGAAGTGATTGAGACTGTCAACATTGGTACCGAAGAAGACAAGAAAGAGATCAAGATCGGAGCCAGTCTACAGGCCGAGGTGAAGGAACAGTTGATCAGTTTGCTTTGTGAGTACGTCGACATCTTTGCTTGGTCCTATCAAGATATGCCAGGTTTGGATACGGACATCGTTGTGCACCGGTTATCGTTGAATAAAGATATGCCGCCGGTGAAGCAGAAGTTACGCCGAACTCATCCTGGCATGGCAATGAAAATCAAAGAAGAAGTTCAGAAACAGTGGGACGCAGGGTTTCTCACTGTGGCCAGTTACCCACCATGGGTTGCCAATATCGTACCAGTACCCAAGAAGGATGGAAAAGTACGGATGTGCATCGATTACAGAAATTTGAATAGAGCTAGTCCGAAAGACGACTTCCCATCACCTCACATCGATGTTTTGGTTGATAACACGACTCAGTTCTCCGTATATTCTTTCATGGATGGTTTCTCCGGTTATAATCAGATCAGGATGGCACCGGAAGACATGGAGAAGACGACATTCATCACACCATGGGGTACCTTCTGTTACAAGGTCATGCCTTTTGGGTTGAAGAACGCAGGGGCAACATACCAACGGGCTATGGTAACACTTTTTCATGATATGATTCACAAAGAGATCGAATGCTATGTGGATGATATGATTGCCAAGTCCCGAACAGAAGAAGAATATCTGGACAATCTGCAGAAGTTGTTTGAACGTCTGAGAAAGTTCAAGTTAAGGCTGAATCCGAACAAGTGCACTTTTGGAGTGCAAACTGGTAAACTGTTAGGTTTCATTGTAAGTGAAAGAGGAATAGAGGTAGATCCTGCGAAAGTAAAAGCTATTCAAGAAATGCCTGCACCTAAAACAGAAAGAGAGGTTCCTGGCTTCCTGGGCAGATTGAACTACATTTCAAGGTTCATATCTAATCTTACAGCCACATGCGAGCCATTGTTCAAAATGCTGAGAAAAGAGCGAGAGGTCAGGTGGAATAATGATTGTCAGAAAGCCTTTGAAAGAATAAAAGAGTATTTGTAAGAGCCCCCGATTCTAATGCCTCCAGTAGAGGGAAGATCGTTGATCATGTACTTGACGGTGTTAGAAAGGTCAATGGGTTGTGTGCTCGGTCAGCATGACGAGTCAGGTCGAAAAGAGCATGCAATATACTACCTTAGCAAAAAGTTTACCGACTGTGAACAAACATACTCACTGCTCGAGAAAACTTGCTGTACTTTGGCATGGGCTGCTCGCCGACTAAGACAGTATATGTTGACTCACATGACTCTATTGTTATCAAAGATGGATCTAGTCAAGTATATTTTTGAAAAGCCAGCGCTTACCAGAAGGGTTGCTAGGTGGAAAATGATACTAACAGAGTATGACATCCAATACACTTCACAAAAAGCCATCAAAGGAAGTGTCTTATCAGACTATCTCGCAGAGCAACCGATCGATGATTACCAGCCTATGAGGTTCGACTTTCCTGATGAGGACATCATGTTTCTCAAATTGAAAGATTGCGAGGAACCACTCCCGGAGGAGGGGCCTGACCCTGAATCCAAATGGATTATGATGTTTGATGGGGCGGTCAACGTCAATGGTCACGGAGTTGGTGCAATGTTGATCACGCCAGAGGGGGTTCATATGCCATTTTGTGCCAACTTTTACCTGCACCAACAATGAAGCCGAATACGAAGCTTGTATCCGAGGACTTGAGGAAGCCATCAACCTACGGATTAAAACCCTGGATGTATACGGGGATTCAACTTTGGTCATCAATCAAACCAATGGGAAATGGTATACACATCAGCCTCATTTGGTTCCTTACAGAGACTATACGAGAAGATTGTTGACTTTCTTTACGACGGTGAAGCTGCATTACATTCCTCGTGAAGAAAACCAATTTGCTGATGCTTTGGCTACCTTGTCTTCGATGATTAAGGTGCTATATTGGAACTACGTACCCAAAATTGATGTAACTCGACTTGACATACCCGCCTATGTGTTTGTTGCCGATGCAGTATTTGATGATAAGTCGTGGTATCATGACGTCAAGCGTTTCCTGAAGAGTCAAGAGTACCCAGCTGGGGCGTCTTCGAATAATAAGAAGACGTTGAGGAGGTTAGCCGGTAGCTTCTTTCTGAACTCAGATGATACTCTGTACAAGCGAAATTTTGACACGGTCTTGCTCAGATGTGTGGACAAGAAGGAAGCGGACATGTTAATGCAAGAAGTACATGAGGGATCTTTCGGTACCCATGCCGGAGGACATGCAATGGCTAAGAAGTTGTTAAGATCGGGGTATTATTGGTTAGCAATGGAGGAAGACTGTTGCGCATACGTCCGTAAGTGTCACAACTGCCAGATTTACGCGGATAAAGTGCATATCCCTCCAAGCCCATTGAATGTCATGTCGTCACCTTGGCCTTTTGCAATGTGGGGCATTGATGTGATTGGCAAGATCGAGCCGACTGCTTCCAACGGCCATAGATTCATTTTGGTCGCTATTGATTACTTCACCAAGTGGGTGGAAGCAACATCCTATGCGAATGTTACGAAGCAGGTGGTAGCCAGATTTCTGAAAAGAGATATCATCTGCAGATACGGAGTTCCCGAGCGGATCATTACTGATAATGGTTCGAATCTCAATAACAAAATGATGGCAAAGCTTTGCCGGGACTTCAAAATCGAGCATCACAATTCTTCCCCTTACAGGCCAAAGATGAATGGCGCTGTTGAGGCAGCTAACAAGAATATTAAGAAGATTGTGCAAAAGATGGTGGTAACATACAAGGACTGGCATGAGATGTTACCGTTTGCATTACATGGGTATCGAACTTCAATTAGAACATCCACCGAGGAAACACCTTATCAACTTGTATATGACATGGAAGCGGTTCTTCCAGTTGAAGTCGAAATTCCTTCTTTGCGGGTCCTGATGGATGTTAAGCTGGATGAAGCATAATGGGTCCGTTCTCGATACAACCAGCTGAGCCTAGTTGAGGAAAAGAGACTAGCAGCTATATGCCATGGCCAACTATATCAGAGACGAATGAAGAGAGCATTTGATCAGAAAGTGCGCCCTCGGGAGTATCAAGTCGGTGAATTGTTACTCAAAAGAATTCTTCCTCCCAACACAGATCACAGGGGCAAATGGACACCGAACTATGAGGGTCCATACGTGGTTAAAAGGGTTTTCTCTGGCGGAGCTTTGATGCTAACAACCATGGATGGCGAAGACTTCCCATCCCCTGTCAACTCAGACGCAGTTAAAAAATACTTCGCATAATTGACCCGTTGGACCAAGAAAATGAAAAAGGTTCAGGCAAAAATTAGGGATATAAAAAAAAAGTGTACACCCGGTGAGTCGAAAACCCGAAAGGGCGGCTCAGGAAAATAAGGGTATCCCGGTGGATTGAAAACCCAAAAGGGCGGTCCACGCAAAAGAGGGAATAAGCGAATGACTGCGATCTGAGTCCATTCGTGTTATATCACCGTTTCATTCAATCCGGCAATCTTCGAAGGTTAAAGATCGACTAATCATCCACTTCAGAAAGTAAGATGAGCAGAGCGTGTTGAGGTCATACGAGCCATAGCAGAGTCGAAACTCAGTGGGACCCCGTATCCACATTGCCATTAGGATAGTTTCTTTTGTTCAATTTATAGCGATCGCCTCTTTTCAAGGATCAGCTTCCTGATGTACTCGCCTATTCCTGGCACAATTTTTTCAACCAATAAAAGTCGAATAATTGAGTTAAAAAGCGTCTTTATTTTTCATTTATCAGTTTGTTTGCAAAAGATGTCTGAATTCTTGATTAAACATATTGCATATGAACATAATGGTGGCTTTTGCAGATGATTTGCATAGGAAAACATTAAAAATTGCTTTGAATGTGCTTAATCCCGGACGGTGAATTCAAACCGAGTAATTCCCCCCGGGACATACGTGTGTGATTGCAGGTCACAGGAACCGGATGCCGAGTCATGAATCCTCATCCCCAAGCGGTTGACGAAGCCTCTCCTCAGCAGAACATGTCCCCAGTAGAGTTGCACCTTGTATCCCCAGCAACAGAGGAGTAGTTGCATACCCAACGGACAAGAGGGTGGTGTTCCCAGTGTTCATCTCATTCCCCAGCAGATTATTTTTAACAGATTTGTTTTGATCCTCAGTCTGAGGACGATTAGCAAGTTCATATCCCCAGCAAGGTCAACTTTTCAAAAAAAAAGGGAGAGCCGATTTATTTTCGGTGGCTCCCCGGTCCCGGCAGACGGATCATTCCCCACAGAGCATTCAAGGATCGATACAGCGATCCGTTCCCTACCGGAGTTTGCTTCCCCAGCAGATTTCTTTTTGCACCATGCATAAAATTTGCATTTGCATGCATATCAAGCATACACATAAGCTGATAAACAGGTTCTTCAAAAGCAGACTGAAGAATTGTTTTACAACCAAAGTCATGAGATTCAGCAAGAGGATCAAGTGTGTGTGATCCAGCAGGAGGATCGTTTCGAAGATTCAGCCTGAGAATCATTTTCCAATGAGCCAGCCTAAGTTTCAATTTGAAGATTCATCCAGAGAGTCGCCTACAAGAGTTATTCCCCCAGCAAGCCAGCCAGAGGGATAGATTGACAATTCAACAGAAAATCAACCTACAAGAGGATCCAGCCGCGGATCGCAAATTAGAAAACAAAAGTCTAACTGAAGGGTCGTTACAACATGTTCTAGCCTGAAGAATATGTACGAAGCCCAAAAAGTGGAATATTCTCGAAGCTGCATATCTAACATGAAGATTGGGTGTAGATTTCGAAAGAGGGTCAATCAGCGCATGCCTCAGATGCGAGATCCTGATGATGGGAATTTATCATCAAATCAATCCAGATCTAGCCAGAAGATCGAAGTTAGGTCTAGCCCGAAGACCAAGAATAGATTCAGCCAGAGAATTGAAACAAAGAAGATCTATCCAGAAGATCGAAGTAGATCTAGCCAAAAGATCGAAGTCAGGTCTAGCCCGAAGACCAAGAATAGATTCAGCCAGAGAATCGAAACAAAGAAGATCTAGCCAGAAGATCGAAGAAGATCTAGCCAGAAGATCGAAGTAGATCTAGCCAGAAGATCGAAGTCAGGTCTAGCCCGAAGACCAAGAATAGATTCAGCCAGAGAATCGAAACAAAGAAGATCTAGCCAGAAGATCGAAGTAGATCTAGCCAGAAGATCGAAGTAGATCTAGCCAGAAGATTGAAGTCATGTCTAGCCAGAAGACAAAATCGTGTCCAACCCGAGGATCAAGATTAATATCCAACCAGAGGACTGAATTGAGTATGGATTCAGCTAGAGGATCGAAACTCCAGATTAAGTCAGAAGACTGATTCAGATTCAGCTAGAGGATCGGAAGGAAAATAAACAGTGCGGTGTATTTCAGCATTTTTGTGGTGTTCTCAGAGCGCAAATTTTCGGGTTGTCTTTGGTATTCAATCACAGTTCACCCTGTTGGTCTGATAAGCTGTTCGCTTTCATCCTACTCGGGTTAACTGATGATTGAATAGGGGCAGCTGTAACACCCCAAAATTTGCCCTCCTCATTCATGCATTCATTTTTAGGTCATTTAACATTTCATATTGCATTTCATCATGTCAATCAGAATCAGATCCAAGAAGCTTGAACATCATCCAAGACACTTTGTGGGTCCTATCCGGGTAATCAGTCAACACAAGGGAAAGACTTGAGTTACTTCCAACAGGTTCAAATGGGGCCTATTCATCATTCAGAACGCTAATCTTGAAGGAGCAAAAATCTATTCCTGAGCTGTCATGCTCGCTAGGCGAGCAGAATGGTTCGCCTAGCGAACCTTGAACTGTCATGCTCGCTAAGCGAGCCGATCCTTCGCTAGGCGAAGCCCACGCGTTTTGAGAAAAATAACAGAAAGTCATGGGCTTGAGTTGCCCTCATTTGAGCCCACCAAGCCACGAAAATCAGGTTATAAATTCATAATTCCATTGAGCCAAACCCTATTCTATTCCTATTTACCCTGGCAGAAGAGAAAAGCTAACAGAATTCAGAGCAGCCTCCAGACAGCTCTGAAAAGTTCACTCTGACTCACACACTTTTTCACCTCCGTCTCACGCAAACCCTAACATTGCTTTGCAAACCCGGCCGTGCCATTCGATCTTAATCGATCCCTCTAATCAGGTTTGCCCTTATTCCCATTACTCTATGCTTTCAATTTGAATTCTCTGAATGTATGAGGTATCGTTAGGTTTTGCCCATGGGTTTAGATATGCATGAATGTATAAAACAATACCTTGAATGTTTAATCACTTATCTTCTGAAATAGAGACCACGGGGTTTGGGGTTTCTGAGATCGTACTGTTATCCATGAAGAACCCAAAACCCGCAGGCGCTCGCTAGCACCTTCGCTAGGCGAGCCTGCAGCGAAGCTTCGCTAAGCCTTCGCTAAGTGACGCAGTAGCGAACGCGACAATAGCTGCATTTTGCTCTTTAATCCGTTTTGTGATTGTTATGACATGCTTTCTCTTGCATCCGTGCACTGTTTGTTATGATGTTTCTTTTGTTTGGTGCGACTCTTGATTGCACCCCGTCTCGTTTCTGTAACCTGTTTGTTGAGTTTTTGTGAGGGCTCACATGACTCCTGAAAGGATAGCTTGCTTGGTATTCCACTTTATTTGTGGGATACCACCTGGAGGTTTATTCCGATTACCTATATTGACTCGCTTTCTTTGATGGTGCCAGCTTGAGAGATCTCTGGGTTTCTTGTCTCTTTAGTTGCTATTACTTCGGATTCTTATCCGTGCGGTAGATCTCTTGATCCCTTTATTTTTCCCGCATTTTTACCGCTTTCTAGCTGGAAGACCTCGATAGGAGGCAATTTTTTTGTGTGTTTACTTTTGTGTCCGAAGACCTCCCAGGAGAGGCACCAGTGCTAAAGACCTCCATGAAGAGGCAATTGACGGATAAAAGGGATTAGTAGTCAATCCCCCGTTATTCAGTGCGTCGTTCTTTAAGATCACACTACGTGTCGATGCTTCAGAACAAAAGCCCAAGATCTTTTGTCCGGTCGATCAGTGGAGAGGGTTCCACCTTTCTGAATCCCCACGCCTTGTCATGAGCTCACCCTGTCCAGGGTTAAGAGCTATGAGGTCTTATCCTCATGACCCTTTGATCTGCTCACCCCGATGTTCAATGTCAGTGGTTAAAAGCCCATTTGACTACCCTTCCATGGCTTGTTTGTCGAGATTGATATGACCCCTCTTGACTAAAGCCCTACCCATGTATGTTTGAGCCCCCTTGTTGGCGTGTTTACTTTATGCATGTTTATTTTGTATGGTGTGATCGTCTCTCAATAGGACTGCTAGGCTTCGTATAGTCTCTCGTTTGCATGACAATTAAGGTAGCGCGGTTCCTTCGTCTAGGACTGCCCTTTTGCATGAGCATCCCTAAAACACAAACAACTCATTGATTCTTCTCCTAAGAACACGTTTACTCCTTCTACTACAGGAGAGTAAGTCTCCAAAGGTCGGGCATCCGGTAGATTGCATAGTAACGTCGTTTGCCCAAAACACAACCCTTAACCCGTAGTTAGTCGAACTACGTTTTGCTATGATTCTCATTCCAGATGAGATACGTAGGCATAAGACGCGACGTCTTACCGAGCACACATCCCCCTAACCCATAGGTAGCCGAGCTACGAAGACTCTGATTCTCATATTCAGATGAGATACGTATGTAGTGGATGCGGCATCCGTGCGAGTCATTTTCTTTTAACCCCCCTTTTAGTAAATAGTACATTAGATAAGTCCACATCCTTTAGACAAGAACAACAAGAGCGGATCCCGTAGAGTACTACGGATGCGTAGGGGTGCTAATACCTTCCCTTCGCATAATCGACTCCCGAACCCAAGATTTGGTTGCGAGGCCTTGTCTTTTCTTTCCTTTTCCCAGGTTTACTTCGAGCGTTTCCTTTCCCTCCTTTGAGATAAATAACGCACGGTGGCGACTCTTCTGTCTTTTCCTTCTTCGCCGGTTGTTTTTTTCGCACTCCTATATTTTTTTAGGTTGCGATAGGTAGCAATCAAATAGACAAAAATGTAATTAGAAACCCATAATTCCCTTGGACTTTTAGAATCAAGCAACACACAAATGCATAATTATATTATCTTGAAGAGAAAAGGCCTCAAATAAAGATAGCCACATCCAAGCTTTAGCCATTCCATGATCTTCTTCATGATTATCCCAGGTAGCAAATAAATTCCACAAATCATAGATTCAAAATAACTGCTTCACAATGATCATGTTTTAGATGAACTCAAAGGGATCTTAAATGATGTATCAGATGAAGTTTCAAATTACAAGCACTTGGTTTCTCAGTAAGTTGGCATTGGCCAAGTCCTTTAGCATAAGAATGTTGCCTAAGTTCTAAGTCCATTTGTCCAAGATCAAGCCAACAGTCCACACAAACGTTTTTTAGGGTTTTTGTTGTTATTATGTACATTAATGGTCAACGACCAAACAAACAAGCAAAGTATACACAAACAAGATATCACACAATATGGTCCAAGTGGACAAAGTGAAAATTGCATTAACATAAACAATTAGAGTGATATGAATAATGGCAAATGAATAAAAGCTAGAATTAAATGACATTAAAATAAATGGCTTGAAATTAAAAGTTAGTTGTTAATGAGTTAGAAGTTAGTATTGTTTTGCTTTTGCTTTTCGTCTTAAGTCATTCTTTGGAGAACACTCAACCCACTTATAACAAGCATGGATCATTGAGACAAAACATCTTCCAAAGGAAGGAAAAAAGGCCAAGTTTCCACACAATACCATGAAAGAGGGAAGACTTACAATCTCACTAACTAGAATGCTATGCCTTTTGTGTCACAAATTTAGCGCTATGTTAAGCAATCGTAATTGGACTTATGTAGAAGTCACAACTATTTGAGGGCGGACAATAGAATTTTGGTGTTAATGTATGTTAGAGACATAGTATAGTGGACTATGCTCATGAAACATACCACACACAAAAAGAATATGCAAAAGGTGTAGCCTAATCTCATCAATACTCATGTTAATTTTTCAATCAACTAGTTTTAGGACTTCGAGATATCATAGGCTAAATGAGATAAATGCATAAAGAAGGGGAATGAGATGAAGAGGGAGGGGAATGGATCAAAACTCAAATTGGTCAAAGGAGGTCTTTTACCAAATTAATATCATCCATTCATTTTGGGAGATGGAATGTACATTCCATCAATCCCCTAAATCCAATGATATTAACTTGACAAAGTCAGGTCAACCTTGACCAAGGCCCAACAACAAGACTCAAACATAAACAAGTCATCACAATTGATCAACAAAATTATTTGGCATTTCTTCAAATTAAATTTTTTAAAATAAGGCATTTAAATTAAATATGATTTATCAAATTGCTAAAACCTCATAAAAACAACAAAGAAATGGCCATGAGATTTATCATAACTCAAACAAGGTCAAAGGACCTTGGAGAAAAAATTTCAGAATTTTTAAAGACTTAAAAGTATTTTTAAACAATTAAAAATAATCACAAAATCAATTAAATCATGAAAAATATTAATAATGATCCAAAAATTATTTTAACCAGAATATGAAAGAGGAAATTATTTGAATTTTTTTTGGTGAAACTCTCATATTTTTTGGATCAATATTAAAATTAATATGAATTAATGAAAATAAAGCAATTAAAATGAAATTCAAATAATCAGAAAAACATGGACTACTTGATCTCCCTCATTAATTGAGGTGGCAGATCAAGTGGCTACCAGCGCGCGTTCGATTGTGCACTATAATCAACGCATCATAGGCTTGGTATTAAAAAGCTACACACGAGATTAAAACAATTTGAAAAGGATCAATGGCTCTGAACCATGCCAACACATCACCGACGTCCAAAGGTCGGTCTTCTTCTCCGGTGACCCAGGCCGAACTGGTTCACTCATAACCATCAAGAAATTGAAAAATAAGAACATGATCTGAAAGAAAAAATGGCGTAGAGCACGAATCTGACCTCAATTTTAACTAACTCCACATATATAGAAATATATGAGGAGTTGAATTTTGAGGTGTGTCAACTGAGTTGCTTCGATTTGACCTCTAAGCAACTCAATCTTCTTGCCTACATTGGTAGGACTTCAGACAACCAAAGATCCAAGAGAATTGAGAGGAATTGAGAGAGAATCGAAGAGATGATTTTTTTTGGAAAATACCTTCAATGCAGGTTTGGATTCAACTGTTCTTGCTTTGGCTCATGCTTGATCTTTTTCAGGATGCTTGCAGAAGTAGATTAGAATGCACAAAAGGTCTTGGATCCCTGGAGTTTTGAGTCTCAAAACAGTGAGAATTCAACTCAATTTCCAAAGGAAATTTTCAGGATTATCCTCTCAAATGGAAGGGTTAGGTGTTTGGGATCAAAGCTGGCGCGAAGGGGTCCTCAATTCTGAGCATATGGAACTCTATTTATAGCTGGATCATGTGATATTTGCACATTCCAAATGACTTTCCAAAATTGGCAATGAGTGATACATGTGTGCATGGGCGTGTACAGGCCCATGAAATCATTCCTTTTGATCCATAATTGAGTGTGAGCATGTCTGAAATCAACTTGGAATGCAAGGTAATTGTACACAACTGTTTGAAGTTTGATCTTCTCCAATTGAGGATGCAATGTTCATGCCATGCACAAACATAGAAATTCTTATCCAAAATGGATGAAATTGGACTTTTTGGAAAGTTTAGATAAAGAGGAACAACTTTCATGTTCAACACTTTTCCATTTGAAGCTTGTATCATGATGAATTTTGAGGTGGAATTTTATAAATTTTAACATGTTAAAATTTTTTCTAACTGTCAAGCCATATATCTCATTATTCCATCTTGCTTAACTTTTTATGTGAGCTTCAAATGAGAAAAGTGTATTCATCAAAGTTGTATCTATTTCAAAGACCTTCAAAATGGTGACCTATAATGTAACCTCATATCACATACTCATAAATGTTGAATTAGCTCTCACTCCAAACATAAAAGTTTAAGTAGACACCTTGAATTTGATTGTGAAACTTGGAAATCTTTCACCTCAAAAAAATTGAGCAAGTTATGGCCTTGGGAAGTTGACTTTCAAATTAGGATTTAGACAAAATGACCTATAATGTTTCAACATAGAAAGAGTTAGGAAAATGCAAAGACATATTTTTGTATTTTGGTTAGTAAAATGATAATATACAAGTATGATACAATCACAAAGTGCTTGGTGATCTCTCCCAAAACAAACCCAAAGAAAGAGGGGTAAGGAGGATGCCAAGGTATGATCCTAATGTTAATGCTTATGATGAAATTGCATGAGGGATCTTAGGGTCATAATTGGGGTCTTACACTCTCCCTCTTTTCAAAAACTTTCTTTGCTTGTGACTTCAAACTTAGACTTTATTGCAAATTAGAAACTTTTGCCTTATGCCATTGCATTTTTTAAACTCTTTTCTAAATCAAATTTATAAATGAATCTAACCATATTGACTTAAAATTTCAAAAGGATAAAAAGAACTAACACTAATTCAAACTCTTTTAGGCCCTTTGTGCCTCTTTTAAAACTTAAATTTTTGTTAAAAGCAATTCAGTCACTTTGAAATTGATACCACGAACTACGAGGTTTTGATCCCTCATTTTTATGTTGGTACGTAGGCACAAGTCCTAAGGTCTTGTCAAACACAAAAATATAATTAATGAATTCTTTTCTCATCCCTATACTCTATTTATTACAAACACCTTTTATACCAAAACACATACACACATAAAAAAGGGCTCCCTAGGAGTACCTAGGATACTTTGGGTGCTAACACATTCCCTCTGTGTAACCAACCCCCTTACCTGTAATCTCTGGCATTTTAATAGTTTTGATTTGAAAACTTCTTATATTTGGGTTTTGTTAGTACTTTTACCTTTTCCTTTGGAAACAATAAAAGCGCGGTGGTGACTCTGGTTTTATTGACGTTAAGTTTCTCCATAGCTTAATGGTCATGAATTTACCGCTACAGAAATTAAGTGGCGACTCTGCTGGGGAGTAGTCCTTAGTGGGTTTAGCCTACTTTTTTATGTGTATATATTTGTAAAATTGATGTTTGTATATTTGTTAGTGTGACATAATCTGCTTGTTGTGCTTGGTGATCTCTGAGTGGTGAGATAAGTTCTAACCCGAACTTGAGTGCAATTAAGATAAGAGGATGGTATAGTCATGTTCGACTTGTGTGGAGTAGTACTTAACAAGTTGGCTTGAGACCCATCTACTCAATGGATACCATTTTGGAGCTATTGATGTCACACAAGTTATTTGTGGTTATGCATTACTTTCTCTAATTTGGGGTATGAGAAGTTGAGGACCGTAGAACATTAAACCCAACATGGCCTATTTAGGACGTAGTGCGGAGACTGTTCAAGTGTAGACTTAATAACAGTTGTTACGTAATACTACACTCAGACGAGTTTCTCTTGAGAATATTATGTGTTGATGAGTCAGTCATCCTAACCTATAATATCCAATAGATGGAATTAAGACTCTGGAAGCTTTTTAGAACATGATTTGCAGGTTTTTATCCTTAGTACACTCCTTTGGGATGGTTCTTAACCCGACTCCATGCTCGTGACTCACAATAAACCCTTGATTCTTGGTTAATCCAATCAATTCTTGTCAATATCAATGGAGCTTGGGTGTTGATAAGGTGAAAACCGTAATCCACCAAATTGAATGATTGATCTTTACAATGACTTGATTCACCCCTCGACCTTTGTCTGTTTTCCTTGTGTGTGATCCCTATTTTGTGATTGTTGCATTCATGCATTCATGCGCATCATAACATTCATCACACGAAAAATAACTTCAAGGAACTGTGGTTTTATTTGCAAATATTTCCAGACCATGGATTGTGGAAGAAAGAACACTAAGAAGTACAATTTCAGATGTCCCGATTTGAAAGAGCTAAGGAAGCTATCATCTTTTGTATTAGATCCTTTGGACTTTAAACAACGTCATGGGAAGCTTCTATCGGTGTTGTCTACTGATGTTGTTGAAGGACTCTTGAGTGTTTTGGTTCAGCTTTATGATCCTCTCTACCGTTGCTTCACTTTTCCCGATTATCAGCTTGTGCCTATGTTATAGGAGTATGCCCATCTCTTGGGAATACTCGTTTCTGAAAGAGTGCCTTTTAGTGGATTGGACGAGATTCCCATATCTCATATTATAGTTGAAGCTCTTCATCTAAAGAAGTCTGAGATTAAGGCTCATTGGGTGAAGAAAGGAGGAGTACTTGGGTTGATTTATGAGTTCCTCATAGGGAAAGCTAGTTCCTTTGCTCAAGCCGATAGTATGGATGCTTTTGAAGCTATCTTTGTGTTGCTTATCTATGGTTTAGCTTTGTTCCCTAACACTGACGATTTTGTTGATGTTAACGCCATTAGAATCTTCTTGATTGGGAATCTTGTGCCTACTCTGTTGGGTGATGTGTATTTCTCTTTGTATTTGAGGAATTCTAAAGGTGTGTTCCTCTTTTGTATAAGTGGTTTATTTCGCACTTACCTTAGACACCTACTTTTATGGAGAAAAAACAATGTCTACGGTGGTCTCAAAGACTTATGTCTCTCACTAATGATGATTTTGTTTGGTATGATTCTTTATTGAGTAGCTCAGATATTATTGATAGTTGTGGTGAATTCTCTAATGTGCCTCTCATTGGTACACAAGGAGGAATCAACTACAACCCTGCTTTGACTCGTCGTCAACTTGGGTTCCCCTTGAGAGACAAACCTAATAACACTCCTTTAGAAGGTCTTTTCTATCAAGAGGGTAAAGATCCCCAACATTTGAAGGAAAAGATGGTACATGCTTGACATAATGTTCATAGGAAAGGAAGATCCGAGCATTGTCTGTGCAACTGTGTAGCTTTGGAAGCTTACACTCTTTGGGTGAAGAAGAGTTCTTTGGAATTGAAGATGTCGTATGCTTATGAAAGACCTTTGTCTATGGTTGTGGTTGAGTCATTAACTCTCCCTAACCAAGATGTAGAGGAGTTGGAAGACGCACTCGCCAATATGAAGCAAGAGAAGGATATGTGGGAAGAGCAGTTCCATGCTTTGAGTCGGAAGCATGAGGA
Source organism: Lathyrus oleraceus (assembly GCF_024323335.1). NCBI lineage: Eukaryota > Viridiplantae > Streptophyta > Magnoliopsida > Fabales > Fabaceae > Lathyrus > Lathyrus oleraceus. Next base: position 71,650,303 of record NC_066585.1, read on the forward strand.
GTTGCAGCTTGAGTCTAAGGACAAAGATGCGTTTATTGAACTTCTCGAAGACCGAGCAATAAAGAGACAGAGAAGACTTCTTCTAGTATGCCTCAACCTTCTGGTGCTTGGAAGAAGATTATTGATCAACTTGTCCTCGAGAAGGCTCAGATGAAGACTTTTTTTGAGTCCGATATTCGACGCATCCGAAGGAAGTACACACCTGCAGCCAGATCATATGACACTGCTGTTAGGGGATCCTTAGGATGATTAGTTTCCTTTTCTCTTGTACTTGTATTTTGGTTTCTGAAATTGTACTCAGTGTAATCCTTCCAAAATTATATGAATAAAAGAGATTTTTTATGGTCAATCAAATTGTTATTATATGTTTGCAAATAAAATGGTATGTTCCTTGAAAATAAAAAGAATCAAAACATTGCATTTCATGCATCACTTGCATAACAGGTTTTCTTCTGCCAGATGTCTTATTGGTTATTCTTTTGTGTTTCAGCCAAGCTGACTCACTGATACAACACTTGCGCCAATCAACCGAGAATCATGGAACATTTGGAACTAGAGAACCGAGAACTAAAAGATGAGATTGCTCGTTTGACTGTCATGATGGAGTCTGTTCTAGCTGCTCAGAATTAGTCTTCTCCAATGCCTGCAACTCCTCCTCCTCAGAGGTATGTCATTTCAGAGGTTGCTACCTCAATTGTGTCGTCGAACTTTGTGCCTGAAGGGTTTACGCCTACTTCCATGCTGGCATCTAGCCTGGTCATGTCTGTTCCGCCTCCAGTTGTTCACACTCTCCCTCGTGTTGAGGACACCATCTACCATTCTGAGCTGTCTGAGGGTTCGGATGTTTATGAAAAGATGGACGAGATGAAAGATCAGTTTCTTGAGCTGCAAAAGGAATCAGAGACGTTGAGAGGTAAAGACCAGTTCGGTAAAAGTGTTTTTGAACTTTGCTTAGTGCCGAATGTCAAGATCCCGATGAAGTTCAAAGTCCCTGACTTTGAAAAGTATAAGGGAAATACTTGTCCACTTAGCCACCTCATCATGTATGCCAGGAAAATGTCAACACAAACTGATAATGATCAGTTATTAATTCACTATTTCCAAGACAATCTGACTGGTGTTGCTCTGAGGTGGTACATGGGGTTGGATAGTGCAAGTGTTCGCACGTTCAATAATTTGGCTGAAGCTTTTGTGAAGCAGTACAAGTACAACATGGACATGACAAATGATAGAGACCAGATGAGGTCTATGTCTCAGAAGGACAAAGAGACATTCAAAGAGTATGCCCAGAGGTGCAGAGAGCTTGATGCTCAGATCAATCCTCCGTTGGAAGAAAAAGAGATGACAAAGATTTTCCTTAAGACCCTGAGATTGTTTTATTACGAGCGCGTGATTGCTAGCTTCCCCAGTGATTTTACCGAAATGGTAAATATGGGCATGAGGTTAGAGGAAGGAGTCTTAGAGGGACATTTGTCTAAAGAAGAGGTATCATCGAGCAAGAAATATGGAGGCAGTTTCGCTAGAAAGAAGGAAGGTGAAACCAATGCAGTATCTATGGGGAGGCAGAGGAGGCCTCATGTTAAAAGAAATATGCAACCGCGGCAGTATCATCATCAAGTTTCATCCGTTATTCCAGTATTTTCAAATAATCAATCAATTCCAGTTCAATAACAACGTCAACAACAACCACAACAAAGAACAAACAACTATAACACCAACACCAACAATAATCAACAACAGCAGAATTTCGAGAGGAAGAAGGTCTCTTTTGACCCTATTCCTATGTCATATGCCGAACTTTATCCATCTTTGGTTCTCAAGAACTTACTTCAGCCAAGAAATCCGCCTCAAATTCCATAACCACTTCCATGGTGGTATAAGCCAGAGCTCCGTTGTGCCTTTCATCAAGGAGCTCCCGGCCATGATATTGAAAATTGCTACCCTTTGAAGTATGAAGTCCAGAAGCTAGTGAAGAGTGGGATGGTGTCCTTTGAGGACCGTGCGCCAAATGTAAAAGCTAACCCATTGCCTGCTCATGGTAATTCCTCTGTTAATGTGGTAGATGGTTGTCCGGGAGAGTATAAGGTTTATGATGCTTGTCATATCCGCAATCTTTGGTCACAATTCATAGAGATGTCTGCTTGGTTAGTGATTGTGAGCATGACCATGATGGTTGTGTGATTTGCAGTGTAAACCCTCAAGGGTGCGTCATTGTCAAGAAGGACATTCATAGATTGATGGATGAAGGGATTATCCAAGTTTATCAGTCAAGGGAAGTAGATGACGTCAACGTAATTGTTCCTGTGTTTAAGACCCTTGAGCGGGTAGTGATTCAATTTGATAGCAGCATCAGTAACAACATCAAAAGATTGATATCGCCGTTAGTGATACGGTTAGCATGTCCAGTCCCGTATGCATCCGATAGAGTTGTTCAGCACCAGTATAATGCTACCATGTTGGAGAATGGTCAAGAGGTTTTGTTGCCTACGACCAATTCTGTTATGAACATTGCCGATATAGCGAAGGTGACCCGTAGCGGTCGTGTTTTTGGACCCGTCTTTCCAGAAGAGGTGATAGAAGATATGTCTATTGGTAAGAAAGGTGATGTTCCTATAGTGAATCCGGTTAGTGCTGCAAAAGATCATTCTGTTGAGTCTAACAATTTGAAGCCTAACGATGATGATGAGGTACTGAGATTGATAAATAAAAGTGAATTTAATATGGTGGAGCAGCTGCTCCAAACTCCTTCGAAGATTTCAGTGTTGTCTCTGCTTATGAATTCTGAAGCGCACAGAGAAGCATTGCAAAAAGTGTTGGAGCAAGCCTACGTAAAGCATGATGTAACTGTGGATCAATTTGACCACATCGTGGCTAACATATCTTCCTGTAACAACTTGAGCTTTTTTGATGAAGTACTTCCCGACGAAGGCAAAAATCACAATCCAACACTGCATATATTGATGAATTGCATGGAAGATGCATTGTCAAATGTGTTGGTTGATACATGTTCTTCTTTGAATGTACTCCCCAAGTCAAATTTGTCAAGGTTAACGTATCAAGGTGCCTCGATGAGATACAATGGTGTGATCGTCAAAGCTTTTGATGGTTCTCGCAAGACTGTTATACGAGAAGTGAACCTTCCAATGAAGATAGGTACGAGTGATTTCCAAATTACTTTTCAAGTAATACACATCAACCCGGCCTCTAGATGCTTGTTGGGAAGGCCATGGGACATGAGGTTGGAGTTGTGACATCTATTCTATATCATGTAGCAATAAATTCATGACCATTAAGCTATGGATAAACTTAACGTCAATTAAACCAGAGTCGCCACCGCGCTTTTATGGTTTCCAAGGGAAAAGGGAAAGGTACAAACAAAACCCAAAAGATAAGAAGTTTTCAAATCAAAACTAATAAAATGTCAGAGATTATAGGTAAGGGGGTTGGTTACACAGAGGGAAGGTGTTAGCACCCAAAGTGTCATAGGTACTCCTAGGGAGCCCTTTTTTAGTGTGCATATTTGTTTTTTTTTATAAAATGATGTTTGTAATAAAATAGAATGGAGGGATGAGAAAAGAATTTATTAATTATATTTTTGTGTTTGAGAAGACCTTCAGACTTGTGCCTACGTACCCACATAAAATGAGGGATCAAAACCTCGTAGTTCGTGGTAACAATTTCAAAGTGAATTCATTGCTTTTAAAAAAACAAATTAGTTTAACTAAGGAAATCAATGCCTAAAAAGGTTTGAATGAGTGTTAATTCTTTTTATCTTTTGAAATTTTAAGTCAAGTATAGTTAAGTTCATTTACAAGTTTGATTAAGAAAAGAGGTTTTAAAATGCAATGGCATAAAGCCAAAGTTTCTAATTTGCAATATGGTCTATGTTTAGAAAACACAAGCAAAGAAGATTTTAAAAGGAGGGAGAGATTTAAAATTAAAGAAGTCGGGAGGAGATGAAGAGACTAATCCTAAGCAAAAATTTAAAAGTTAAGAGTTTAAAAGATCTGACCAATGAGATGCAATCCAATAGACAAGAATGTCATATAGAAACCCAAATTTCCCTTGGACTTTAGAATCAATCAATATCAATACACAAATACCAAGATGAAGAGCAAGGCATCAAATAAAGATAGCCACATCCAAGCTTAGCAACTCCATGATCTTCTTCATAATCTTCCATGTATCAATTGAAATCAGAGATAGGCTTTAGGCACAAGTTCAAAGTAACAACTTCAATAAGACCATGTAGCAGATGAACTCAAATGGGATCTCAACACTTGCTTCAGATGAAGTTTCAATTCACAAGCACTTGGTTTCATGAAAGTTGGCATTGGCCAAGTCCTTTTGCATAGGGAGTGTTGCCTAATTCTAAGTCCATTGTCTCAGATCAAACCCAACAGTCCACATAAATGTTTTTTAGGGTTTTTGTTATTATTATGTACATTAATGTCAAAAGACCACAAACAAAATACACAAACAAGTATATACAATACAATATAATCACAAAGTATGGCTCAAGTGAACAAAGTGAAAATGGCATTAAAGTAAACAAGTTAAATGGTATGAATAATGGCAAATGAATAAAGACTTGAACTTAAAGTGTATAAAAATAAATGGCTTGAAATTAAATGTTAGTTGTTAGTTGATTAGAAGTTAGTATTGCTTTTGCTTTTGTTTTGTTTAAGTCATTCTTTGGAGAACACTCAACCGACTATTCACAAGCATGGCTCCTTGAACCAAGACATTTTCCAAAGGAAGGAAAAAAGGCCAAGTTTCCACATAATACCATGAAAGAGGGAATACTTACAATCTCTCTTACTAGAATGCTATGCCTTTTTGTGTAAAAAATTTAGCGCTATGTTAAGCAATCGTAATTGGACTTATGTAAAAGTCAGAACTATTTGAGGTCAGGCAATAGAGATTTTAGTGTTAATGCATGTTAGAGATATGGTATTATGAACCATACTCCTAAAACATACCACAGTTAAAAGAAAATGCAAAAGGGGTGGACCTAATCTCATCCACACTTATGTTGATTTTGCAATCAACTAGCCTTAGGATACAGAGATATCATAGGTCCATGAAATGAATGAGAAGAGAATGGGATTGAGATGAAGAGGGAGGGGAAATTGAATCAGCATAAATTGGTCAAAGGAGGACTTTTATCAAGTTAAAATAATTCATTCATTTTGGGAGATGAAATGTAAATTTCATCAATCCCCTAAATCCAATGATTTTAACTCAACAAAGTTAAATCAACCTTGACCAAGGCCCAACAACACAAATCAAACTCAACAAGTCAATATCAAAAGCTCAACACAATTTATTTTGCAATTAAACAATTAAAAAGATATTAAATTAAATTATGGTTGGTCAAAATCCTAAAACCTTATCAAAACACCAAATAAATAGCCATGTGATTTATCATAGGTCAAACAAGGTCAAAGGACCTTGGAGAAAAACTTCCATTATTTTTTGAAACTTAAAACTATTTTTAACCAATTAAAAATATTCAAAAAAACAATTAAATCATGAAAAATATTAATAATGATCCAAAAAATAATTTTAATTCATAAAATGAAAGACGAATTTATTTAAATTTTTTGGTGAAAGTCTCATATTTTTCGGATCATTATTAAAATTAATATGAATTAATGAAAATGAGCTAAATAAAATGAAAATCAGAAAATAGAAAAAAACCTGGACCACTGATCTCCCTCTTTAATTGAGGTGGCAGATCAAGTGGTCCTCAACGCATGTTCCACAATGTAAACTAGTCCATGCGCTGCAGGGATGGTATTTAAAACCATCGCACGGGATTAAAACGTTTTGCAAGGATCCTAAAGTTTGAGACGTGCCAACACACGGCCGGAGCTGTAACTCCGGTCTTCTTCTCTGGTTGACCTCATCGAACTCGTCCACCTTCAACCATCAACAAAATAAAAAAGGAGGACATGAATTTAAAGAGAAAATGCTCAGGAGCTCGAATATGGCCTCAATTTCTCCTAACTCCAAGTATATTAAAAGATACAAGGAGTTGAATTTTGAGGATCATGATCTGAGTTGCTTGGATTTGACCTCAAAGCAGCACAATCTTATTGCCTACATTGGTAGGACTTCAGACAACCAAAAATCAAGAATAATTATGGAGAATTGAGTGAGAATCGAAGAGACGAAAAATTATGAAAATCACCTTCAATGCATGTTTGTATGAACACGATCTCGCTTCCAATTTCACTTAGCCTTTCTCTTGACACTTGATGGAATGAGATTGAGTCAACAAAAGCAACATGACTCTTGGAGATTTGAATCTCAAAACAGTGGAGATTCAAACTCGATTTCCAATGGAAATACTCAAGGTTATCCTTTGAATGATAGGGTTTGGAGCTGGGGATTCAAAGCTAGCGCGCAGGGTCCTCAATTCGGAGTGCAAAGGTCTCTATTTATAGGCCAAATGATTGTTATTTGAACACTTGAATCAAAGTTCCAAAAATAGCAATGTTCATTGTATGGATGCATGGGTGTGTGATAGGCCCATGTAATCATTCCTTCAGGTCCAAAATTTAGTACAGACATTGTTGAAGTCACATTGGTAAGCCATGCAATTGTGTATGAGGAATGCAAGTTCAATTATTCCAAATGGTGATCCAAGTTCAAGCCATGCACAAGCCACTAATACTTTGTCCAAATGGGATGAAATTGGACTTTTTGGAAAGGTTAGATCAAAAGGAACAACTTTCATGTTGAACACTGTTCCATTTGAAGCTTGGATCATGATTATTTTTGAGGTGGAAGTTGGGACAATTAAACATATCAAAATTTTTCTAAGTGTCAAGCCATATGTTCACTTATTCCACCTTGGCTAGCTTTTTATATGAGCTTCAAATGAGAAATGTTCCTTCATAAAAGTTGTAGCTCTCTCAAAGTTATTCAAAATAGTCACAAATTTGACCTCCTTTGGATTTATCATGAAAGAGTTATGCATTTTTGAAGTTGAGGAAAATCACATGTTCAATGGCATTGGTCCAAAATGACCTATAATGTCTCCTCATATCACATGCATTTAAAAGTTGAATTTGCTCTTACTCCAAACATAAAAGTTGAATTAGACATCTTGAATTTTATTGTGCATCTTGAATATCTTTCATCTCATAAAAAATGAGCAAGTTAGGGTCTTGGAAGTTGATATTCAAATTAGGGTTTAGACAAAATGACCTATAATCTCTCACCATAAAAAATGACTTTCCAAGAAAAACTAGCTCTTGACCTCAACATGAAAGTTCTTTGGAATTTCATTTAGAGTTACGTTTGTCTTGGAATAATTTTCATATGACAAACAGTGTAGGAGATATGGTCTAGGGGACCCCAGTTGTGATCAGATGAATTCCTCTGGTCAACCACCATGAACCAACTTGCTAGCTTGCTATTATATTGACTTTTGAGACTCATGGAGGATCATATATGCATAAGATGATGAAATTTGAAGTATCCCTTGAAATATTTGATCAATTATTGAAGAAACATGTTGAAGAAGTTACATAAGATACCCAGAGGAACTAGGGTTTCCAAGGCAAACCAAGTTTCAAACTGTTGATGATTTCTTGATGAAAATAACATGTAAAGATCATGGGGATCCATATATTATACTTAGAGCTATAGTACACCAATTCTTGATTGAACTCCTTGCGTTGAGGGTCTTGAACCCTAGATATGAGCTTGATAGATCAAAGGTGAGCATGTGCCCTACCTATAAAAGAGTTAGATTATACAAAGACATATTTTTGGTATTTTTGTTGTAAAAATAAAGATAAATGAAGTATGATACAAACAAATGTGCTTGGTCATCTCTCCCAATGCAAACCCAATGGATGAGGGGTAAGGAGGATGCCAAGGTGTGATCCCAATGCTAATGCATATGATGAGGATAGCATGAGGGATCTTAGGGTCAAATTTGGGGTCTTACACATCAAAAGTTGAAATTTGTGAAGAATGGCAAGCTTGTCATTGTGGGTGGAGAGAAAGCGTTATTGGTAAGTCACCTGTCATCTTTTTCGTATGTGGAAGCTGGGGATAAGGTTAGAACTCCGTTCCAAGCTCTATCTATTACTGAAGTGAAGAAAAATGGGACACCCATGTCCTCTTTAAAAGATGCTCAGAAGATTATTGAAGATGGCAGTTCAGATCAGTGGGGTCGTATGGTACAGGTCGCCGAGAACAAGAATCGAGCCGAATTGGGATTTCAACGAGGGTCGTCTTATGTCAAAGCTGATGATAGGCAACCTAGTTTCCGTAGCGGAGGGTTCATCCATGGTAATCGAGGGTGATGAAGATGAAGACTGCACCAATTTTGTGACGCATGGAAAGGCTTGCAACAATTGGGTTGTTGTTGATGTTCTTGTTATCGTCCATCGCTCTAAGTAATTTCTTTTTATCATTTTAGAAAAATCCTTCTCCTATGCCTAAGGGAGAAGTGAACAATGTTGGGCATATTTCAAATTATCATTAATAAAATGCAATTATATTCATCCACATCTATGATGTTTTTATTTTCCTTTTTGCTTTTCTGAAAATGGTAATCACCAAAAACATAAATAAATAAATAATAATTATCCATCTGCATAATATTTGGTCACAATTCACTTCTCTAAAATCAAAATATCAAATCATTATGTAGATTGGTATCTAAACCCATTGAATACAATGATCCTACTCCTTCTCCAAACTTTGAATTCCCTATGTTTGAGGATGAGGAAGAAAGTGAGGAAGAAGTGTCTGATGAATTGTCTTGTCTACTTGAGCATGAGGAAAAAGCCATTCAGCCATTCGAAGAGCAGATTGAGTTAGTCAAATTGGGTTCCGAAGATGATGTGAAGGAAGTAAAAATTGAGTCTCAACTGTGTCAAGAGGTTAAGAAGGAGTTGGTTGATCTTCTCCGAGAATATTCAGATGTGTTTGCATGGTCCTATCAAGACATGCCTGGTTTGGATTCTGAGATTGTGGAGCATAGATTGCCGTTGAAGCCAGAATGCCCGCCAGTCAAGCAGAAGTTGAGGAGAACTCATCCTAATATGGCAGTGAAAATCAAAGGAGAAGTGCAAAATCAGATCAATGTCGGTTTCCTTGTTACTGCTGAGTATCCGCAGTGGGTGGCCAATATTGTTCCTGTTCCGAAGAAGGATGGAAAAGTCCGTATGTGCGTCAATTATAGAGATTTGAGCAATGCTAGTCCGAAAGATGATTTTCCTCTACCACACATTGACATGTTGGTAGACAATACAACTAAATTCAAAGTTTTTTCGCTTATGGACGGATTTTCCGATTATAATCAGATCAAGATGGCACCCGAGGATATGGAGAAGACCATATTCATTACACCCTAGGGAACATTCTGTTATAGAGTGATGCCTTTCGGTTTAAAGAATGTTGGTGCAACCTACGAGAGGGCTATGACCACTCTTTTCATGATATGATGCATAAAGAGATTGAAGTCTACGTCGATGATATTATTGCTAAATCCAGTGATGAAGAAGAACATGTTGAGCATTTATTAAAGTTATTCCATCGTTTGAGGAAGTACAAACTCCGCTTGAATCCCAATAAGTGTACATTTGGTGTTTGATCTGGTAAGTTGTTGGGCTTTATTGTCAGTAAGAAGGGTATTGAAGTTGATCCTGCCAAGGTCAAAGAAATACAAGAGATGCCTGCACCCAAAACTGAGAAGCAAGTGAGAGGTTTTCTCGGCTGCTTGAATTATATCTCGAGATTTATATCACACATGACTGCCACGTGTGCACCTATATTCAAGCTTCTTTGGAAAGATTAGTCTTGTGATTGGACCAAGGATTTCTAGAAAGCTTTTGACAGTATCAAATAATATCTGCTTGAACCTCCGATTCTGTCTCCGCTTGTTGAAGGAAGACCGTTGGTCATGTATTTAACTGTGCTTGATGAAAGTATGGGTTGTGTTCTTGGCCAGCAAGACAAAGCTGGAAAGAAAGAATATGCAATTTACTACCTTAGTAAGAAATTCACCAACTGTGAGCTTGGTATTCTATGCTAGAAAAGACTTGTTATGCATTAGCTTGGGCTGCAAAGTGTATGCGTTATATATGCTGAATCATACCACTTGGTTAATATCCAAAATGGATCCAATCAAGTATATTTTTGAGAAGCCTGCTTTAACTGAGAGGATTTTCTGTTGGCAGATGTTGTTATCCGAGTATGATATTGAATACTGACCTCAAAATTCTAATAAAGGTAGTGTCTTGGTTGACCATTTCGCTCAAAATCCTATTGAAGATTATCAGTCAGTGCAGTACGATTTTCCTGATGAAGAGATCTTGTACTTGAAAATGAAAGATTGTGATTAACCATTGCTTGAAGAAGGGCCAGAACCTGGTTTCCGTTGGGGCATGGTATTTGATGGAGCTGTTAATCAGTATGGTAATGGCATTGGGGCAATGATTATTACTCCTCAAGGCACACATTTTCCATTTACAGCTAGATTGACTCTCAAGTGTATAAATAATATGGTTGAGTATGAAGCTTGCACTATGGGGCTTGAAGAGGCCATTGATCTCATAATTAAGTATCTTGATGTCTATGAAGATTCAACTTTGGTTGTGAATAAGATCAAAGGGGAATGGGAGATGAATCAACCCGGTTTGATATCGTATAGAAATTATGCGAGGAGGATTTCAACTTTCTCTATAAAGGTTGAGTTTTATCATATCCCTCGAGATGAAAACCGGATGGCAGATGCTCTTGCAATGTTGTCTTCTATGATTATGGTGAAATTCTGGAATGAAGTTCCTAATTTGACTGTGATGCGTCTTGATAGGCCAACTCATGTGTTTGTTGTTGAAGAGATCAAAGATGAAAAGCCGTGGTATTTTGATATCAAATGTTTTCTCCAAAGTCAGATTTACCCGCCTGAGGCATCTTTGAAAGATAAGAAGACTTTGAGGTGATTAGCTGGTAACTTCTACCTGAATGATGATGTGCTTTACAAAAGAAACTTCGATATGGTTCTGCTCAGATGCATGGATAGACACGAAGCAGACTTATTGATGACCGAATTCCATGAAAGTTCCTTTGGTACTCATTCCAATGGACATGCTATGACAAATAAGATGTTGAGAGCAGGTTACTATTGGCTAACAATGGAATCTGCCTGTTGCAAGTTTGTTAAGAAATTCCACAAGTGTCAAATTTATGCAGATAAGATTCACGTTCCTCTGACACTATTGAATGTTATTTCCTCTCCATGGCCCTTCTCCATGTGGGGAATCGATATGATTGGCATGATTGAGCCCAAAGCTTCAAACGGACATCGTTTCATTTTGGTGGCTATTGATTAATTCACAAAGTAGGTTGAAGCGACATCGTATGCGAATTTAACCAAGCAAGTTGTTGTGAGGTTTATCAAGAACCAGATTATATGTCGGTATGTTGTGCCAAGTAAGATCATTACTGATAATGGATCAAACTTGAACAATAATATGGTTGAAGCTCTTTACAAAGACTTCAAGATTGCACATCATAATTCTTCTCCCTACAAACCTAAGATGAATGGGGTTGTTGAAGCTGCAAACAAGAACATCAAGAAGATCATTCAGAATATGGTTGTAACTTACAAGGATTGGCATGAGATGCTCCCATTTTCTTTTCACGGGTACCGTACATCCATCTGCACTTCAACAGGGGAAACCCCTTTCTGGCTTGTTTATGGTATGGAAGTTGTGCCACTGGTGGAGGTTGAGATCCCATCATTGCGTGTCTTGATGGAAGCCAAATTGACAGAAGCTGAATGGTGTCAGACCAGGTATGACCAACTTAATTTAATTGAAGAGAATAGATTGACTGCCATGTGCCATGGTGAGTTATATCAGCAAAGAATGAAGAAAGCTTTTGATAAGAAGGTCAGGCCTCATGTGTTTAGAGAAGGTGACCTTGTGCTCAAGAAGATTTTATCTTTCAAACCAGATGCTAGGGGCAAATGGAGTTCTAATTATGAAGAACAAGCAAGAAAGGGGTTTACATTGAGAACCTTAATGCAAGGAGATCAATCAAGAATTGGTTTACATTGGCTCTAGACATAATATATGAATCCCTATGATCTTCACATGTTATTTTCATCAAGAAATCACCAGGAGTTTGGAGTTGGTTTGCCTTGGAAACCCTAATTCATCTGGGTATCTTGTGTGACTTCTTCAATAAATATCTTCAATAATTGATCAAATATTTCAAGCGATACTTCACATTACAACATCTTATGCATATATGATCCTCCATGAGTCCCAAATATCAAGATAATGTCAAGATAGCAAGTTGGTTCATGGTGGTTGACTAGAGAAAGACAACTAGTCAAAACTGGGGTTCCCTAAACCCTATCTCCTACTATTTTTGTCATATGAAAATTATTCCAAGAGAAACATTACTCTAAATTACATTACAAACAACTTTCATGTTGAAGTCAAAATCTATTTTTGCTTGGAAAGTCATTTTTTATGGTGAACGGTATAGGTCATTTTGTCTAAACCCTAGTTTGGAGGTCAACTTCCCAAGACCATAACTTGCTCAATTTTTATGATATGAAATCCATTCAAATTTCATGATCAAATTAAATTTGTCTAATGCAACTTTTATTTTTGGAGGAAGTGCAAATTCAACTTGCAAATGCATGCTCCAAGAGACAACATTATAGGTCATTTTGGGCCAATACCAGTGAACAAGTGATTTTCCTCAACTTCTAAAATGAATAACGCATTCATGCCAAACTCAAAATGAGGTCAAATTTGTGACCAAATTTAAGAGGTTTGAAAGAATTACAACTTTTATAAAGGAACTTTTCTCATTTGAAGTCCATAGAAAAAGTTATTCAAGGTGGAAGATGTGAACATTTGACTTGGGACTTAGAAACTTTTCAAATATGTTTGATTTCGAAAACTTCCATCTCAAAATTCATCATGATCCAAGCTTAAAATTAAAACTTGTTCAACATGAAAGTTGTTCCCCTTGATCTCACCTTTCCAAAACATCAAATATCATCCCATTTGGATTAAAATTGAGGGACTTGTGCATGGTTGTAAGTTAAAGCACCATTTGGATAATTTCAAGTCCCAATTTTCACACACACTTGCATGATCTTCTAACATGATTTCAGCAAGAAGTACATTGAACTTTGGATCAGATGGCATCATCTCATGGGCCTAATACACGCCCATGCATCCATGCAAGGGAGAATTTGAAAATTTTCCAAATTTGAAAGTGCGCAAATCATTCACCTTGGCTATAAATAAGACCCTTTATGATCAGAAATGGGATCCCTCTTGCCCAAGCTTTGACCCCCTTCTTCCCCAAATACCATTGAAAGGATAATCTTGAAGGTTTCTTGAGAATCCGAGTTTCAATTCTCCTTCTATTTTAGGATTGAAACTCCAAGAGTCCAAGCCTTTTAACCATCCAAATCATCTTCTGCAAGCTTCTACAGAAAAGCCAAGACAAATTGGAAGCAAGATCAAGCTAATATGAAGCTCCTCGAAGGTGATATTTCAGAAACTTTTCTTCTTCGATTCTCCCTCATTTCTCATCCATTTTGACTGATTGTTGGTTTTTTGAAGTCCTACCAATGTAGGCAACATGATTGAGTTGCTTTGAGGTCAAACCGAAGCAACTCAGTTCATGATCCTCAAAATTCAAATCCCTTTATCTTTTCATATACTTGTAATTGGACAAAATTGAGGCCAGATTCGAGCTCCTGAGCATATTTTCTTTAAATACATATCTTGCTTTTTCATTTTGGTGATGGTTGATGGTGGACCAATCCGGTGAGGTCCACTGGAGAAGAAGACCGAATCTCTGGCTCCGGTGATGTGTTGTCATGCATCTTAACCACATGATCCCTTTAAAACGTTTTAATCTCATGCGTTGCTTTTGAATACCAATCCTATGCCGCGTTGACTGCAGTGCACCATGGAACGTGTGCTTTCATCCATCTGATCTGCCACCTCAGTTAATGAGGGAGATCATATAGGTCTCCTTTTTTTGAATTTCTGATTATTTCATTTAAATGCTTATTTTTAATTAATTCATATTAATTTTATTATTGATCCCAAAAATATGGGACTTTCACCAAAAAAATTCAAAAAATTTCCTCTTTCATTTTCTGAATTAAGATTGATTTTTTGGACTAATATTGATATTTTTCATGATTTAATTGTTTTTTTGCATATTTTTAATTGTTTAAAAATACTTCTGACTTTTCAAAAATAATGAATTTTTTTCTCCAAGGGTCCTTTGACCTTGTTTGACCTATGATAAATCTCTTGGCTATTTGTTTGGTGTTTTGAAGAGGTTTTAGGTTTTTGATCAAACATAATTTAATTTAAATGCATTTTAATTCGATTTTTAATTGTTTAATTGTGTAGAAATTATGTTGAGCCATTTTTATTGACTTGCTAAGTTTGACTATGTGTTTGGGCCTTGGTCAAGGTTTATTTGACTTTTGTAGCATTAAAATCATTGGATTTAGGGGATTGATGAAATGTATATTTCATCTCCCATAATGAATGAATGATTTTAATCTGATAAAATTCCTCCCATGACCAATTTGTGTTTGTCTCATCTCCCCTCCCTCTTCATCTTAAATCCCATTCTATACCATCCCTATCATTGACCAATGACATCTCAATATCCCAAGGCTAATTGGTTCATCAATAACTTCATGTTAGATGAACCAATACAAGTATGGATGAGATTAGTTCGATCCTTTGATCATTTTCTTTTTGTGTGTGGTATGTTTTAGGAGTATGGTCCATTAGACCATATCTCTAACATGCATTAACACCAAAAATTTTATTGTCCGACCTCAGATAGTTGTGACTTCTACATAAGTCCAATTATGATTTCTTAACATATCGCTCAATTTTGACCCAAAGGCATAACATTCTAGTAAGTGAGATTGTAAGTCTCCCCCCTTTCATGGTATTGTGTGGAAACTTGGCTTTTTTTCCTTCCTTTGGAAGATCTCTTGGTTCAAGGATCCATGCTTGTGAATAACGGGTTGAGTGTTCTCCAAAGAATGACTTAAACAATTGAAAAGCAAAACTCCACTAACATCTAATCAACTAACATTTGACTAACCTTTTAATTACAAGTCATTTACTTTATGCAATTTAAATTCAAGTCATTTACCATTTCATTTGCCATTTTACATACCATTTAACTTGTTTATGTTTATGCAATTTTCACTTTTCTCACTTGAGCCATATATTGTGATTGTATATACTTGTTTGTGTATCTTATTTGTGTTTGTGCTCTTAGGACCTTAAAATACCTAAAAAATATTAAAAACCCCTAAAAAAATGTTTGTGTAGACTGTTGGATTTGATCTGAGCTTTGGACTTAGAATTAGGCAACATTCCCTATGCAAAAGGACTTGGCCAATGCAAACATTTCTGAAACCAAGTTCTTGTGATTTGAATTTTCATATGATACAAGTATTGAGATCCACTTGAGTTCATCTGCTACATGGTCTTGATGCAAATGATACTTTGACCTTGTGTCTAATGCCTTATTCTGAGCCATTCAAGGAGTATGTCATCTGATACATGGGAAGATTATGAAGAAAACTATGAAGTTGTTAGCTTGTATGTGGCTATCTTTATTTGATGCCTTACTATTCATCTTTCTTATTTATTGGTATTTGCTTGATTCTAAAGTCCAAAGGAAAAATGGGTTTGTATATGACATTCTTGTCTATTGGATTGCATCTCCATTGGTCAGATCTTTTAAACTCTTAACTTTTAAATTCTTACTTAGGATTAGTCTCTTCATCTCCTCCCACTTCTTAAATTTTAAATCTCTCCCTCTTTTCAAAAACCTTCTTTGCTTGTGATTTCAAACTTAGACTTTATTGTAAATTAGAAACTTTGGCCTTATGCCATTGCATTTTTTAAACTCTTTTCTAAATCAAATTTGTAAATGAATCTAACCATATTGACTTAAAATTTCAAAAATACAAAAAGAACTAACACTCATTTAAACTCCTTTAGGCCCTTTGTGCCTCTTTTAAAACTTAAATTTTTATTAAAAGGAATTCACTCACTGTGAAATTGATACCATAAACTATGAGGTTTTGATCCCTCGTTTTTATGTTGGTAAGTAGGCACAAATATGAAGGTCTTGTCAAACACAAAAATATAATTAATGAATTCCTTTATCATCCCCACACTCTATTTATGGCAAGCATCTTTTATACCAAAACACATACACATATAAAAAATGGCTCCCTAGGAGTACCTAGGACACTTTGGGTGCTAACACCTTCCTTCTGTGTAACCAACCCCCTTACCTGTAATCTATGGCATTTTATTAGTTTTGATTTGAAAACTTCTTATCTTTGGGTTTTGTTCATACTTTTCCCTTTTCCTTTGGAAACAATAAAATCGTGGTGGCGACTCTGGTTTTATTGATGTTAAGTTTATCCATAGCTTAATGGTCATGAATTTGTCGCTACACAAAGCTTCGAACCCTTGTGCCTACGTATCCTCATTTATGCAATAAAGAAGTCATAGCTCTGATCACAAAATGGGGAATTTGTTGTTTGTTTTTAGTGGACAATGTTAACGTTCGTGTTCTAGCGATTAACATTTCTTGTATGCTCACGTCATAGGAGGCTTAAGTGTTTGTTTGTTTGCGGTAGAATGGATGCGCTTGAATGACATTCTAGTAGTTAAATTTTACTTGTTTGCTCACGCATGGGAGGCTTAAGCTTCGCTTATGGTATAGAGGAAGTAACACGCTCTTTATGAAAAGGATGTTTTGAAAGCCCTAAGGAAAAAATTTGATTTGGTTGGTTGTGTTTGATTTTAGTAGGCAGACAAGTATGGTACCACAAGCTAAGTACGATTGACAATCTGAATACTTGGGAGTTGAGAGGACAGTTGCATCCTAACTCCTCTTTTTCATCCAAAACAGTTTTGATTATAAAATGGTTTTGGCGAGTTTAATCATTGGTACTTAGAGGGAGACAAGTACCTAACCCTTTGCTAAGTACAACCAACAATCAAAATACTCAGGAGTTGAGAGGACAATGGCATCCTAACCATTTTGTTTCTCTCTCAGAGCATCAAATTGAACTCGTTTTATTGTTAAGTGTTTTTAATGGAATTCGAGTAATCAAGCCACAAGCTAGGTACGATCGATAACCCAAGTACTTAAGTGTAGTGCACAAGTACATATACCCCACTTTTACATTCCATTTTACTGAGAAAAGATTTTGAAAATGCACTTGCCGTTGGATCAAGCGTTTGGAATTTATTATGAAAAGTGTGTGAAGAATGGAGAAAGATATTGAGATAGGGATAACTGGGTGTTATGGAAGTATGGAATGGATATTGATGGTGACATACTTGATGTTGGAACTAACACTCGCGTCGCTTTGAAGTGAATTTGTTTTGGTAAACACTTGACGTTGAGTCAAGTGTGCTTTTTGTCTTTTGAAAAGTGTCCTTTTATCGTTTGATTTTATATTTTTAGTTAGCATGAATTGAAAGCATTAAAGGAAAGATAAACCTAAGTTATTACACTTTTATGGGAAGGGGGACATATGACCCACAATGGAGGGATGATACCAAAAAATACAAATAAAGGGAATGGAAACCATACAAGTTATAACCAATGTATCATGCCTAAAACAATCAAGTGGCACAGTGTCCTCATGTGTAAACAAACAATACAAGGAAAATGATAAGCAATCAATAATGAATTAAGCTCGAGGTCTCATGATCAAGGTAAACACACAATGCAAATTAAGTTATTATGGATTAAGGTAAATGGAAAAATATGCATCAAAAGTAAGCACATTCAATGACATCATAGGATTAAATGAGAATGATTAAATCATGTCCAATTAATGAATAAATTATTCAATGAACATAGTGAGAAATGACATACACAAGGCATACATCAAAACAAATTGAAATGACATTTTAAATTTACAAGATAATCACAATCCAATTGACAATCCAAATGGGTTTAAACTAATGGAAAACATGGCAAAATCAACATATAAGCATGGTACACCATTTTGAATTAGGTCAACAAAATGAGATCAATTAGTCATGGTACTCTTCATGGTCATTAAAAGCATGATTAACATTATATAAAATAAACTAACAAACTCACTAAAAACCCTAATGGAAATTGCACCCACCTTGGAAAAAATTAACAATTTTACCCCAAATAATATGTCAAAATATAGTAAAAATATTAGGGAATAATATTTGAAAAAATAGAATGTCAAAACAAGTTAAAATGAACAAAACAAAGGGGGGTGAGAGATGTGAAAATAAGGTGCACATAAGAATCTGCGCCACAAGAAAGGTAGTGGTAACATTCAGTAAAATGGTTAAACCCATACCAATCAAGACCCAAATTGAAGGTAGAGAAAAACAAGAAAGGGGGGTTTGAATTTTTTTCACAAGAGTTAATTTTTTTTCGAACACCACACATACAAAATAAAGACTAACAACACAAAGGGTTTTTCCTGGTTCGCTTGAAATTGAAAGCTACTTCAGTCCACCCGGCCAAGGTGATTTCGCCTTCAATAAGGACTTACACTAATCTCAACAGATTACACAATTCTTCTAAGAGTTCAACAACCTCTTATCCCTCTCAAGTTTACAGACTTAAACAAGTCACTTGAGGAATCACAAACAATTTCAAGAATTATAGGTCTTTGGCTAGATGCTTCTAGATAAGCAGTATAAACACACTTTAAGAACAATGAGAGACAACTACACAATATTGAGCAACAACTTTTGTATGGAACCTATTTCTTACAATAATGATGGTGAAAATTATTTTGAGTATGAGAATGTTGTTGTGTCAAAGTTGTGTACTCAACAAGTTGTAAGGAGTCCTCTACATAGAACTTGAGATTATACCATTGGGGGCAAATCAATAGAGATTTTGTGCCAGCTGTGGGAGTAGTTATTTGGCTTCATGTTGTTCTTGGTGTCTCTGACAGAGTTTCTGAGATATTTGAAGAGAAGAGAAGGAAGGTTGAGCTTCAGACCTTTGTGCAAACAGTGTAAGATTCACTTCTAATCTGTGTTGACGTAGTTAGAAGAGATGGATAAAGGACAGTGGTGGATTCATCCCAAAATTATCTTGAGCCACACCCTCAGATTCTGGTGAAGCTCTTGATTCTTGGATGTTCTTCCTTTAGGATTCAGAGAGAAGATGGTGGGGATGATTTCCTGGGACATGTACTTGGCCCTAGGGTTTATGTTGTAAATTCTTCTTTCCCCATCCTTTTCCATATTCAGAAGCGCAATGATGGGTTTTTTAGTGATTACCATCTTGATACCCATAACGTGAGAAACAATGTAGTAATCATCGCAGTTAGTGAATCTCCAGAATTCCTTCACCAGGTTTGTGTAGATAGGGCCATAATGATGGTTGAAGTAAGTGAGACACCCTAGATTCTTCAGTTCTGGTGTTAAATCCATACCATTTTCATTGAGGTTGTCGAAGTCCACCAGTAACTCACAAAGAACTTCAAGATGTTCAAATGGAGTTGAAAGTTTATGTGGGCAGGACGATCAAGAACATGGGGTTCTATGTATGAAGTTGTTGTTGGAGTAACAATTGTGGATGCAACTTGATGAGAGGATTCAACTTGTTTCTCAGTGGAGTTCATTTGTTGAGAGAACTTGAATACTTGTTATTCTTGAGAATTCATGATGAAATTGTTATAAAGGAGATGAAGAGAAATTATAGAGAATAGGGAATTGAAGGAAGAGATTTCTAGGCTGACTGCCATGATGGAGTCAGTCCTGGCTGCCCAAAGCCAAGCTTCCCCAACTCCTGCAACTCCTCCCACGAGGACGGTTATTTCTGAGATAACAACTTCAACCGTGCCTGCTACAACAGCCCATTTCGTTCCAACTATGCCAGTTGGGTTCCCTTGGGGAATGCCTACTAATTTTGTGCAAGAGGGTTTTGCTCCTACTCTCGCTTCTCTGCCGACATCTAGCTCGGTCATGTCTGTGCCACCTTCCGTTGTGCACACCATTCCCTGTGTTGAAGACACTATCTATCATTCCGAGCCATCTGAGGGCCCGAATGTTTATGAGAAGATGGATGAGATGAAAGACCAATTCCTTGAGCTGCGCAAGGAACTGAAAACTTTGAGGGGTAAGGACCTCTTTGGTAAAAGTGCTGCTGAGTTGTGCCTAGTGCCCAACGTGAAGATCTCTATTAAATTCAAAGTACCTGACTTTGATAAGTATAAGGGAAATACATGCCCTCTCAGCCATCTTGTAGTGTATGCTCGCAAGATGTCAAAATAGACTGATAATAATCAACTGCTAGTCCACTACTTTCGGGATAGCCTGACAGGTGTTGCGCTCCGGTGGTATATGGGGCTGGAGACTGCAAGCATCCGCTCTTTCAACGATCTAGGCGAGGCATTCGTTAAGCAGTATAAATATAATGTGGATATGGCTTCAGACAGGGACCAATTGAGGGAGATATCCCAGAAAGAGAAAGAAACCTTCAAGGAGTACGCGCAGATATGGCGAGAGTTGGCAGCTCAGATAGTGCCACCCTTGGAAGAGAAGGAGATGACAAAGATCTTCTTAAAGAGTTTGAGCTCTTTCTATTATGAAAGAATGATTGCCAGTGCTCCCTCAGACTTCACCGAAATGGTGAATATGGGGATGAGATTGGAGGAAGGGGACCGTGAAGGACAACTATCCAGAGAAGACAGCTCCTCAGCAAAGAAGTATGAGGGATTTTCAAGGAAGAAGGAGGGAGAGATTCATGTTGTGTCTTCTCATATTAAAAGAAAACCCTCTGTAAGGAGGAAGGATGTGCATCCTGCCGTCAACCAACACCAGGTGGCTCATATAGCACCTGCTTTTAGATAAGTTCAACGACAACAACAACAACAACAACATCGTCAACAACAACAGGTCTACCAGCCTCGCAATAATAACAACATCAGCACCAACAACTACGAGAGGGAGAGGGTAACTTTTGACCTAATTCCGATGACATATGCTGAGCTCTATCCTTCTTTGATCGATAGAAAGTTGATAATCCACGAGATCCTCCCGCTGTACCGACCAATCCTCAGTGGTGCTATAAGCCCGAACTTCACTGTGTATATCACTCCGGTGCTCCCAGATATGATGTGGAGAACTGTTACCCATTGAAGACCAAGGTGCATGACCTTGTGAGAAGTGGGATATTGTTTTTCGAGGACGTGAGTCCAAATGTTAAAAAGAACCCATTGCCCGAGCATGGGAAAGCAGCCGTTAACATGGTCCAGGGATGCCCTGGCAAGTACAAAGTCTTGTATGTGAATGATATAAGGCAATCTTTAGTCGAGGTGCATAAGCTGTTGTGTGAACATAGTCATTACGAGCATGACCATGATAGGTTCCAGGTGTGCACTATCAATGAGAGAGGATGGCGTCAAGTTAGAAAGGACATCTAAGAGATGATTGATCAGGGAATGATTGAAATACTTCAGAATCGTAACGAGGACGAAGTCGATATTATTTCCCCTGTATTTAAAATTCTTGAGCCTGTTGTCATCAAATATGATGGCAGCAAGAAGAAGGTATCGCCAGCTCTTGTGATCAAGCCAACGGGTCCTGTCCCGTATGTATCAGACAATGTTGTTCCCTACAGATATAACATTGTTATGCTAGAAGATGGGAAGGCGGTGTTGTTTCCCTCAACCTCTGTTGTTAGCATTTCGGATGTTAGTGGTGTGACCCGTAGTGGTCGTGTTTTCTCGGTGCAGTCAAAATCCCACGAAGATGTGAAGAGAACTGTCGTTAATCTTGCTAGTCCCGTGGGGACTTCTTCTCAAAATAATTCTGTTATTGACCCTATTGCTGTCAAAAATAATAACACTCCTATCTTGGTTGGCCAATCTGGCATTTTGAGAGAGGATGGTGATGAGATGCTGAGGCTCATCAAAATGAGTGAATATAATATTGTTGATCAACTGCTACAAACTCCATCAAAGATATTTGTCTTATCTTTGTTGATGAATTCTGAGCCACACCGCGAAGCCTTGCAGAGGGTGTTGGAAGTGGCATACGTGGACCATGATGTCACAATAGAGCAGTTTGATAACATTGTTGCTAATATAACCGCTTGCAACAACTTGAGCTTCTGTGATGCTGATCTTCCCGAGGAGGGAAAAGACCATAATTTGGCTTTACCCATATCTATGATATGTGTAAGACCCCAATTTTGGCCCTAAGATCCCTCATGGCCCATATCATACCATATCATGGCCTCAAGGATCATTGCATGCCCTAGCTTCCCTCCTACTGGGTGGGTCATCTTGTGAGTGTGGTTCTTGATCACCAAGCATGTCTTGCATTTGTATATCATTGCTTTTCATATGTTTACTAACCAAAAAGTACAAAAATATTGTCATCTAACCATGTTACTTGCAGATGAAGCCAATTAGGTCAAAATCAGTCAAAGTCAGTCATTACAGTGGATGGTGGCCATTCTTGCAGAATTTGGGCACCATGATCAATCATCAAGAGTTCACATGAGTTGTGACATCATTTGGAATCAAGATATCAAGGGATTAGGGTTTGGAATTCATCAGAACATGGCCCAGTCATCCAAAACCCTAGAAAGTCAACCTTGGTCAACTGGGCATTTAATCAGTGATTTGATGGTGGGATTTGGTTTGAGAGGTCTCATTCATGTCCATATAAGCTTCATACATCATGTCAAGCATCCACAGTGAAGAAAATAAAGTCAGACAAGAAATTTCCCAAAATAGAAAGTTGACCTGTAATTGGAATTTGCCAAAAATGGAAACTTCTTGATCCTAAACTTACATCATGATACAAGCTTCAAATGAATTTTTGCCCAATATGAAAGTTGAAGATCTTGTTCTCCCATTTCCAAAAAGTCCAAGAACACTCAATTCCCATGTATGGTTGGCAAGTTATGATCAATTCATTCTCCAAAATTTTTGAACTTCAAAAGGCCATATCTTCCAAACCATTTGGCCAAAGTGGGTGGGGTTTTTTGCAACAAGTCACATTTGATCCCCTCTTTCCAAATATGTCATCATCATTCACGAAAACTTCACCAATCAAAATGGCCTTTTTGGAATGGCATGAATTAATTTCAAGTGAGGGTGAAAAAATGAATTTTCAAATTAACCAATTCCAACACCTTCTACCAATTAAAAAAGTTCTGAAATGGTATTTTGGACATGTTAGAGGCCCAATTCGAGCTACAGCCATGCACATGCACCACTTGAGTGGAATTTCATAATTAACCATAAAACATGTCATTTTTCCAAATTCCAGTTACCACTTTCACTAATCTTGCTTAGCTTCTTAAACAGCAGTATATATGTTATTTTTCTGATGAAATAAACCCTAGCAGCCTCATTTACACAAACAGAAAACTCATTTCTCAAACACACTCATTTTTCTTCATTTGGATTTTTTGGCTGAAACCTTCAAAGAACACGATTCCTGCTCACTTGTTCTTCATTTTACCATCACTTTGGAAGCCATTTCAAGCCTCAAATCCCATCTGTAAGCAAGGAACTCGTGGCTGCTATTTCCAAGCTCTTCCATGGCAGATTCGGTTTAGAGCTATCTTGAACATTCTTGAGCTAAACTTTCTTCACCATTCACCTTGTGGAAGCTAGTGGAGCATCTGTTTTGAGCCAACACATCCAAACAACACCTGTTTCATCATTTTCTTCAAGATCAAGTAAGTTTTCGAGTTTCTCTATTTACAAAACTATGATATGATTTAGCTAGGTCTTGTTGTGCTGGTCATTTTGAAACTTGAATCATTGAAAATGGTTGGCTATTCTGAAAGTTATGATGATTTAAAGGTTGTTGCTCCAATATGTTTTTGCTTGATTCATGATGCTTGGTTTGATTTAATGTAAATGGTGGTTGGATTCGTGTTGTTCATGTTTAGATGAGTCCATTGGTATGCTCAATTTGAATTTCTGGGCGAAATTTGTGTTCACGATTTTGGTTGGATGAAGATGGTGACACTGTTGCTTCACAAACCCTAGTTTCCATTTTCCCAGAATTTGTTTCCTGCGCGTTTGCATGCTGTGACACTGTTTTATTGCCATGAGCGAATGGTTGCTTGCCACGCCTGGAATCGCTACGCAGCATTTCATTTAACTTCCCCCCATATTTACCAAAATGCCACCGGTCCCATTTATTTTGATTAAATCATTTTTATGTTTCAATATTTATTTCATTTGGATGCTCAATCTTTGAAAAATCATATCTCATCCATTTTTGATCCAAATTTCATGAGACTTTTTGCATTTTGTTCATCTCAATCTCTACTTATTTATCATGATTTTTCCTGATTTTTTTGAAGAATGGATTTTTAATGGTGCTAGGGTTTATGACATGTGCTCATATTTTGTACACTTTGCCAAAACATTTGTGAAATGATGATGCATTATCCGTTGGCTTTGAAAATGTTTGTGCTTAAACTAGACACATTCATGGTGATTTTGGTTTAGAGTTTATGAATTTATCATCTCTGGTTTGTGAGTTATGAATTTTTGAATTAGGGTGTGACAATTTGTGTCACACCATTGATGTCCAACTTCATGATTTTCTTTACCATGCTTCTTGATGTCCAATTGGCTTGAATTTTTGCATGATTGAACCTCTGTATGTCTAGTTTAAATTTGATTTTTCTTGGAATTATTTGTGGCATTTCCTAATTGTTTGAGATTTTTCTCCCCTGTTTGGTCATATGTTGACTTTTTGTGACACATGTTCCCATTTCATTTGTGAAATTCTCATACTTTATTGGATAAACTTGAAATTTGACATATGATTAGTAGACATCTTAAGCTTTGTCATGGTGTTGATCCCATTCATTTCTCATATGTTATCACTTATTTATGATTTTTTGAAGTTGATACATGTTTGGTTGACTTCTTTGAGCATGCTTAAACTTGCCTTGCCTTTCTGATTTTCATTGACCAACTTCCCTTGATCCAAATGAGCTGAACTTTGATATTCATATCATGTTATGGATTATGATTGATCATGAATTATTTGATGATTTATTGAATTGTTCATGATTGGTTTTGAGTTAAGTCTTGCTGTTGACTTCTATGAGCTTTCATTTGCCATGTTTTGACCTAATTTGTTTATGAAATCATGATGATGAATGATATGAATGTGGGACCAATTGAGTTTGCTTCTTGATTGTTTAAACTTGATTTTGGTTGAATTTCATTTGCTGTTTTAACTTTCTCATCCCCTTTTGACCCTAGGCTTGTCCTAGTGGTCCTGTTACTCATGTTTGAGTTCATGTTTTCAGGTTAAGCAACAAATGCTTCAAAGAGATCATACAAATTTGATTAAGCTTGTTTGTTTATCATGACTAATGTGTTGTTTGTGTAGGTTGCTTGGTTCACAAGCTTTGAGCTTTGTGCATTGCACCTTTTAATCAATTGTTTTGACTGTTGATCTTATCTCCTTTTGATTTAAACTTTGAGTTGTGTACTGATTCTGTTTGACTATTTCAGGTACCTTTAGTTGCTTAGTTCTTTAAGAACTTGCTTTGCTTTGCTTTATAGCAATTTGCATTGAGGTATAATCCCTTTTCTTCATGTAGTCTGGAAGACCTGGCCTGTTACTTGGCCAGGCAACTGTCTGAAGTCCTCCTTAAGAGGCAATGCTTGTGTGTGTTTACATTTGTCCCAAGCAGGAAAAGTCCTTCAAATAAGGCAATTGGTAGATCAAAGAGATATGTAACCTATCTCCTACTATTCTGTGAGTCTTCTCCTTGCTCCCATTACATGGTTGTAGCATTGAGATCCAAACCCAAGATCTATAGAGTCAATAATCTGTGGAGAGAGTTCCTACTTTCTGAACTCCCACACCTTCTGATATTCAAATGCTCTCCCTGACCAGGGATAAGAGCAATGAGGCACACCCCTCATCTCCTTTAATCTGCTTCACCTTAGCCCCTTAATGGCAAGGTTAAGAGCACCAGTGACCCTATTCCAGTTGGCTTCAATGCCTAACCCTTTGTATGAGCCTCCTTGTTTGATTATAGTGTGTGCTGAATGCTTTCATTGATTGATTGTTGTTTCATATGCACATGTTTGCTTGTATGCTTTATGCATTTATCATCATTAATTGCTCATTAGTGCATGATCATCTCATTTGTCTTTGTGACATTATCATTGTTGTTTGCCCATTGAGGACAATTGTAAGACCATCCATTGGCCATTGCTCCTAGGATATGGAAGAGAGTATAAGACCATCTCATTGGCCACTCATTTTATCTTTGCTTGATGCATTTGTTTGATTGTATGTGAGGATGCAATTGTAAGTCCCTGTAAGTTGGCATTTGCTTTCTTATGATCATATGTTGCATTGTTTGATTGTATGTGAGGATGCAATTGTAAGTCCGTGTAATTTGGCATTTGCTTTCCTATGACCATATGTTGGAGGTTAGAGTAAGCTCAGATAGATTGGCATCTGACATCCAAATGTCTTGTTTTGCTTTGTTGGAGATTGGTATAAGTCCAGATAGATTGGCATCCGGTATCCACTTTTTATTTCTTTGTTGAGGAGATTAGTATAAGTCCATAGAGTGGCCTCTGATATCCAGTTCTGTTTCAGGAGATTGGTATAAGTCCAGTGATTGGCATCCGGTATCCGCTTTTGTTGACTTTCATCTTTTGCTTTGCTTGTTTGTTATTGCTCATTGCCTATTCCAAAGGACACACTTGAGTCATCTTCTATATGATTTCAAGAGGTGAACCTTCTAGGAAGTTTTACACTCCATCTTCATCCATTCATCCATTTTGTCCTAAACCTTTTCACACATTACTTTCAAAACTTGAGATAAATATTGTGCAAACATCTTCATGCTTTTAAATAAAAACCTGGACCCCAAGTCCTTGACTTTTTCAAACTCCATTTCATAATACTTCTTTTGAATCAATCTTAATCATACTTTGACCCTCCTTTTGTGAATAATCATAATCAATTAACTTCACCCATTCAATGGTTTTGTGGCTTTGTCCATTCTTGTTAAGTTTTCATACATTAGCCATAGGTTTGATTTATCCTAGTTGGTTGATGTCAATCTCACCTATTTGTCCTTAGTTGATTGAATTGTAAGTCTTCATGCTTATTATAGGGTTAACCCCTCACTAGCAAGTTGAAGCTGTTCTCACATGGTGGACTTGTTGTTTGTATAAGGTTGAGTTTTCTCCCGTGGATAACGTAAGACCTTAGGGCTTGTGTTTATAATTGAATCCACTAACTTTTGGAAATCTTTTAGCCGAACTACGGCGTTTTGATCCTTACCTTTGATGGAAGGTACGTAGGCAACGGGTTCATCCGTTCGAACACAAAAACAATAAAAAATTGTATATTCTTTTCTCATCATCCCATTCATGTTTGCACAATAAATATTTCATAACAAATAACAATTTTATACAACAAGTGTGAAAAGGGATCCCTAGGAGTACCTAGGACGTAGTGGGTGCCTAACACCTTCCCATTGCGTAATTTACCCCTTACCCAGACTCTCTGATCTTTTCATTAGTTTTCTATGCGTAAAACTTCTTAGGCTTTTGTTCGCTTTTTAGCCAGTCCTTTGGATAAATAAAAGTGCGGTGGCGACTCGAATTCATTGTATGCTTTGCTTATGGTTTAATCAATAAATCATATAGCGACGAATACACCGCTACAGAAAAGTGGCGACTCTGCTGGGGAAGATCATCGATCCCTGGTTGTATTGCCTACTTTTCACCCTTGTTGTGCTATATTTGTTATTTGTTATATGACATATTTTTGTACCATTTGGGATAACTGTATTGATTGTAATGTTTGAATTGCTTGATATACAATTGTTGTTTGCTTTGGTGATCTGTGAGATGAGTTCTATACCCGAACTCGAGTGCATTCTAGGATAGGAGAATGGCATAGTCTGGTTGACTGGTGTGGAGTATTCCTTAGCCAGTTGACTTGCGAGTCCATTCACTTGGTGGAGGTCATGTTGGATTAATAATGTCACACAAGTTATTTGTGGTTAGGCATTATTCTTTCAATCATGTGCCGCAGAAGCCAAGGACCTTAGTTTACCAAGCCCATCTTGGCCTATTTTTTAGGAACGTAGTGCGGAGGTCGTTCAGATGTCAGTTCTGATGCGATTGTTACGCGATACTACACTCATGAGAGTTTCTCTTGAGAATATTCTTGGAATACGAGTATTCGTTCCTCCGATAATATTCGAAAGATGGAACGATGATTATGGGAACCTCTGATAGAACATGTCTGGCAGGTTTAAACCCTAGTACACTCCCTTTGGGTGGTTCTTAACCGAGACTCCATGCTCGTGACTCTCAACAAACCCGTGATTCGTGGTTGAGTCGTTCAAACATCGTTAATATCAATGGATCCCGGATCAGGTGTAAAACCTAAAATCCACCAAAGCGGCTGGTTGATATTAAGGATGTTTGAACCGGTTCATGTACCGTTAATATCAATGGAACTTGGGTGTCGATAAGGTGAAAACCTAAATCCACCAAAATGGATGATTGATATTAGGGATACATAGAGCTTTCCCACGACCTTTGTTTGGTGTGCTTTGCTTGATCCTTGAGTGCGTTCGTTGCATTCATGCATTCACGCATTCATCCGCATTCATGTCATCAAAAGAAGAAAATTTTCAAGGAACTTAAAAGGGTTTATTTGCAAAATTTTCAGACATGGAAAGACCAAAAAGGCATACAAAGAAGTACAGCTTCAAACAGCCCGATATAAAAGAGTTAAGGAATCTGACATCATATGTATTAGATCCCTTGGGTTTCAAAGCTCGCTATGGGAAGCTTCTACCTCTGCTCACCACTCAGGTTGACGAAGGGCTGATGAGTACCTTAGCACAGTTCTACAATCTGTTGCATCACTGCTTCTTATTTCCGGATTTCCAGCTGTTGCCGACTTTGGAGGAGTATTCTCACCTCATTGGGATTCCTATTCTGGATCAAGTGCCGTTAAGTGGCCTAGAGAGTATTCCATCTGCTCGAGAGATTGCTAGCTTGTTGCACATAGATGAAGATCTGATTAGAGCTAACCTGACTACCAAAGGCGGAATTCAGGGTTTTCCTTCCGAGTTCCTCATTGCCCAAGCTACCTTTTATGGAAAGGCCATGAGTGAGGATGCCTTTGAGGCTCTATTCGTACTACTCATCTATGGATTGGTGCTATTTCCCAACTTCGACAAGTTTGTGGACATGAACGCTATTAGGATCTTCTCAGTCCTTAATCCAGTTCCGACTTTGTTGGGCGATGCTTATGTCTCTTTGCATCTGAGGAACGCAAAGGGTGGAGGAGTAATTGTCTGCTGTCTACGTCTGCTGTACAAGTGGTTTATTTCGCACTTGCCGCAGACAGTTGCTTTCAAGGAGAACAAGGGATGTCTACGGTGGTCTCAGAGACTCATGTCTCTCACCAATGATGATATCACCTGGTATGATCGCGTGTATGATACCGTTCAGATCATCGATTATTGTGGTGAATTCCCTAATGTGCCTCTTCTTGGCGCATGTGGTGGGATTACCTACAATCCCATTCTCGCACGACGTCAGCTTGGGTTCCCCCTGAAGGATAAACCTAATAGCATTCTGTTAGAAGGTGTGTTCTTCCAGGAGGGTAAAGATCCCTAAGGCCTGAAAGCCAGATTTGTCCGTGCTTGGCGCAGTATTCACAAGAAGAGTAGGAATGAGTTGGGTCCAAAGAACTGCATTGCTTTGGAGCCATACACTTCTTGGGTCAGACAGAGAGCTGCCACCTACCTGATGCCATATGATCATCCGAGACCTACACTGTTGGACGTGGTTGGGCCTTCAACCCTCCCTACCCAACATGTAGAGGAGTTGAGAGAAGAAGACCTTTCGCGTGCTTGGATCCGTGAAAGAGAGGAATTACTGCAGCAGCTCAAGGAGAAAGATGCTATGATTGAGTTTCTCGAGCACCGAGTGATCGACGACCCGAACGACACTTGGACTTCTTTGCTTCCTCAGTCATCCAAATTCTGGAAGAGGAGGTATGATCGACTGGCAAAAGAGAAAGCTGGCATGGAGGCTGCCTATGAGAGAGAGATCAAGAAGTTGTGTACTTCTTGTCTTCCAGCATCCCGAGCTTCTAGGGATCCATAGGATGTCATTTACCTTTTCTCTTTGTAATAATTAAAAAAAACGTTGTACTTCTTTGTCTCAATATATTGAATAAAATATTTTCCATAAGCAATTAAGATGTTTAAATATTCAAAATATTGCGAATAATACCCTAAGGGTTCCTTGAAAAACAAAGCATTTGCACAAGCATTTCATGCATCATTTTTGCATAAGCAGGTACCCTTTGTTTCCGGTCTTCTTGTCCTAACTCTGTGTTCTTCATTTATTTTGAAGACAAGCTGACTCACCGGTATTATACGCGGGTCAATTCAGCAAGGGTCATGGAGCAACTGGAACAAGAGAACAGAGAATTGAAGGAAGAGGTCGCCAGACTTGGCGCTTTGATGGAGCAACTCCTCGCTGCTCAGAATCAGCCTGCTCAACAGCCAGCAACTCCTGCTCAAAGGACGGTCATATCCGAAGTAGCTACTTCAACGGTGCCAGTCAGTGCTCATCAGCCCAATGCTATGCCTCCCGGTTTTCCTTGGGGGATGCCTCCAGGCTTTATGCCTGATCTGCCAGCTCCAACATTTGCTCACATGCCGGCATCTAGCCCGGTCCCTGTTCCTGCTCCTCCTGTCGTGCATACCATGCCCAGGGTAGACGACACCATCTATCACTCTGAGCCGTCTGAGGGCTCAGACGTTCATGAAAAGATGGATGCCATGAACGATCAATTCCTTGAGCTGAGAAAGGAATTGAGGACTCTTCGAGGAAAAGATTTATTCGGCAAGTCTGCAGCCGAACTCTGCTTAGTTCCCGGTGTCAAGATACCAATCAAATTCAAGGTCCCTGACTTTGAAAAATACAAGGGGAACACCTGTCCACTTGCTCACCTGGTCATGTACGCCAGGAAGATGTCAACTCAGACTGATAATGATCAACTCCTGATTCATTATTTTCAAGACAGTCTATCCGGTGCTGCGCTTAGATGGTACATGAGCCTGGACAGTGTCAACATCCGATCTTTCAACGACCTTGGCGAAGCTTTCGTCAAGCAGTATAAGTACAACGTCGATATGGCGCCTGACCGAGATCAACTCAGGTCCATGTCGCAGAAAGACAAGGAATCGTTCAAGGAGTACGCCCAGAGATGGCGAGAGCTGGCAGCTCAGATCACTCCACCGCTTGAGGAGAAGGAAATGACCAAGATCTTTCTGAAGACTCTTGGCTCATTTTATTATGAGCGGATGGTAGCAAGCGCTCCCTCTGATTTCACCGAGATGGTGAACCTGGGGATGCGTCTCGAAGAAGGTGTCCGTGAAGGACGGTTGGCAAAAGATGATGGTTCTTCCTCTAAACGATATGGGGCGTTTAAGAGGAAAGAAGGTGAAACACACGCTGTTCAATCTCAGCCAAAACATAGAAGACCCTCTGTTTAGAGGAAGCCTGCACGTCGTGCCGGTCATCAGCACCAGGTGGCTCATATAGCACCTGTATTCAAAGATAATGCTCAGCAATATCAACATCAACAGTATCAGCATCAGCAACAATATCAACAACCGCAGTACCAACAACAACAGCAACGTCCACAGCAACAGGCTTACCAGCCTCGTGGAAGTACAACCAATCAAGCTAACGTGAATTATGATAGGAAGAAGATCAGCTTCGATCCAATTCCTATGACATATGCAGAGCTTTATCCTTCCTTGTTGGAAAGGAAATTGGTTTCTCCCAGGGATCCTCCTGCCATTCCTGCAAACCCACAATGGTGGTACAAACCCGACCAGCATTGTGTCTACCATTCCGGTGCTCCGGGCCACAATGTGGAAAATTGCTACCCACTGAAGACTAAGGTGCAAGACCTTATGAGAAGTGGAATTCTGAGTTTTGAGGACTCAAGCCCGAACGTCACCAAGAACCCGTTGCCTGCGCATGGGAAATCTGTGAATATGATTCAGGAATGCCTTAGGAAGTACAAGGTCAGATATGTCAGCCATATCAGGCAGTCGTTGGTTGATTTACACCGTATGCTGTGTCAGTACAGCTATTTGGAGCATAACCACGACAAGTGCCGCGTCTATTTGGTTAACCGTTTGGGTTGCGATCAAGTCCGCCGAGAACTACAGAAGTTGTTGAATGAAGGTACCATTGAGATTCTCCAGAATCGCAATGTTGATGAAGTCGAGCCTGAAGTGAATGTCATTTCACCAGTGTTCAAGCTGCCTGAACCAGTTGTTATCCGCTACAATAGCAACAAGTCGAAGGCTTCCCCTTCTTTGATTATTAAACCAGCCGGCCCTGTGCCCTATTCATCAGATCGAGCTGTGCCATTCCGGTATAATCCTGTTGCTGTCCAGGATGGGGTCGAAGTACCTTTGCCGTCCACTTCTGTGACCAATGTTGCTGATGTCAGTGGGTTGACCCGAAGTGGTCGTGTATTTTCTGCACCTGCTAAAGCCCCTGTTGCTTCTGATACTGTTGAGCGCCCTGTGGGGACCGCTGTGAATGTTCAGAATCCGACACTTGATGTTGCCAAGCCCTCCTCATCCGTACAAAAAACTCCTGTTTCTTCAGTTGGCCCAAGTGGCATTGTTGATGAAGAATCTGATGAGATGCTGAGGCTCATCAGAAAGAGTGAGTACAATATTGTAGACCAGCTTCTACAAACGCCATCCAAGATTTCCATTCTATCTCTGCTGCTGAATTCAGAACCCCATAGGGAGTCTCTGCAGAAAGTCTTGGACCTGGCGTATGTTGATCACGACGTCACCCTTGAGCAGTTTGATAACATCGTTGCAAACATTACCGCTTGCAACACTTTGAGCTTTTGTGACGCTGATCTCCCTGAGGAGGGAAGAGACCACAACATGGCTTTACATATCTCCATGAATTGCCAATCAGATGCAATGTCCAATGTGCTGGTGGACACTGGATCTTCTCTAAATGTATTGCCAAAATCCACACTCTCTCGACTGTCATACCAAGGTCCTCCTATGAGGCAGAGTGGGGTTGTTGTGAAAGCATTCGATGGGTCGCGCAAGACCGTGATTGTGGAAGTTGATCTCCCAATCAAGATAGGACCAAGTGATTTCCAGGTTACCTTCCAGGTAATGGATATCCACCCATCTTATAGTTGTCTCTTAGGCAGACCATGGATTCACGAGGCTGGCGCCGTGACATCTACCCTACACCAGAAGCTGAAGTTTGTCAAGAACAAGAAACTAGTCGTAGTAGGGGGAGAAAAGGCTCTCCTGGTTAGCCATCTGTCTTCTTTCTCGTACATTGACGCTGAGGATGAAGTTGGAACGCCGTTCCAAGCTTTATCTATTGATGAACCAATCGAGAAGAAGTCTCCTTCATTCACTTCCTACCGTGATGCTAAGCTGGCCATTGAATGTGGTGCAGTTGCTGGATTAGGGAAGGTGCTTGAACTTGAAGACAACAGATCCCGGGCTGGCATTGGCTACTGTTCTGGGGCATGCAATGAGCAAGGTTTGTTCACAAGTGGAGGATTCATCCATTCTGATCAACCTGAAGAGGAAGCTGCTGCTATCATTGAAGAAGACGCAGAAGATGTGAACGATTTTGTTATTCCTGGTGGTGTCTGCCACAATTGGGTCGCTGTAGATGTTCCTACAGTCATCCATAGATCAGAGTAAATTGTTCACTTTGTTTAAAACCCTTCTCCCATGCCAAAAGGAGAAGTGATGACATTGTTGGCAAAGCATATATACAATGATGTTTTCATTCAATTTTCACATTGTTAAACATTTGTTTTTCCTTTGTTTTCACTTTTTGCTTTTGCATGAAATCAGTGATCACAAAATACCCATAAAAACAAAAATAAAATCAAACATTTTTCATCTGCATAATGATTTGCTTGATTAAATTCTGAAGTTTTTCCCTAACCAAAATCATTATGCAGGTTGATCCTAAAACCCATTGAACATAATGATCCAACGCCATCTCCTAATTTTGAATTCCCTGTATTTGAGGCAGAGGAAGATGACGTTGAGGGGATTCCTGATGAGATTACCCGTCTCCTTGAGCACGAAGAGAAGATCATTCAGCCGCATCTCGAAGACTTGGAAACAGTCAACTTGGGGTCTGAGGATTGTGTTCGTCTGGTGAAGATTGGGGCACTTCTTGAAGGGTCTGTCAAGGAAGATTTGATCAGCTTGCTACGAGAATATTCAGATATCTTTGCTTGGTCCTATGAAGACATGTCGGGTTTAGATACAGATATTGTGCAACATTTCCTGCCTTTGAAGCCTGAGTGCGTGCCTGTGAAGCAGAAGCTCAGAAGAACCCATCCAGATATGGCAGTGAAGATCAAAGAGGAAGTTCAGAAGCAAATTGATGCGGGGTTTCTGGTGACTTCTACATATCCTCAGTGGGTGGCCAATATTGTGCCTGTTCCTAAGAAGGACGGAAAAGTCCGTATGTGCGTTGACTACAGAGATTTGAATAAAGCTAGTCCAAAAGATGATTTTCCTCTACCACACATTGACATGTTGGTAGACAATACAGCTAAATTCAAAGTCTTTTCCTTTATGGACGGATTTTCCAGATATAATCAAATCAAGATGGCACCAGAGGATATGGAGAAGACAACATTCATCACACCTTGGGGAACATTCTGTTATCGAGTGATGCCCTTCGGTTTGAAGAACGCCGGAGCCACGTATCAACGAGCTATGACTACCTTGTTTCATGACATGATGCACAAGGAGATAGAAGTCTATGTTGATGATATGATTGCTAAGTCCCGAACGGAAGTTGAACATGTTGAGCATTTGTTGAAGCTTTTTCAGCGTTTGAGGAAGTTCAAACTTTGCCTGAATCCGAACAAATGTACCTTTGGAGTCCGTTCCGGCAAATTGTTGGGTTTTGTGGTAAGTGAAAGAGGTATTGAAGTTGATCCTGCAAAGGTCAAAGCGATACAAGAGATGCCCGCACCCAAAACTGAGAAGCAAGTCCGAGGTTTTCTTGGCCGCTTGAACTACATTTCCAGATTTATATCCCACATGACTGCCACATGTGCGCCGATATTCAAGCTCCTCCGGAAAGATCAGTCTCATGATTAGACCGAGGATTGCCAGAAAGCTTTCGACAGTATCAAAGATTATCTGTCTGAACCTCCGATCTTGTCTCCGTCTGTGGAAGGAAGACCTCTGATTATGTATTTGACAGTTCTTGAAGACTCGATGGGTTGTGTACTCGGTCAACAAGATGAATCAGGGAAGAAGGAATTTGCTATATACTACCTCAGTAAGAAGTTTACTGATTGTGAGTCTCGGTACTCTATGCTTGAGAAGACGTGATGTGCTTTGGCTTGGGCTGCTAAGCGTTTGCGCCAGTACATGATAAATCATACAACTTGGTTGATATCCAGAATGGATCCAATTAAGTATATCTTCGAGAAGCCTGCTTTAACTGGGAGGATCGCCCGTTGGCAGATGTTATTGTCTGAGTATGATATCGGGTATCGAGCTCAGAAAGCTATCAAAGGTAGTATCTTGGCTGACCATTTAGCGCACCAGCCGATTGAAGATCATCAGTCTGTTCAGTATGACTTCCCTGACGAGGAAATTCTGTATTTGAAGATGAAAGATTGCGATGAGCCTACACTTGATGAAGGTCCGGAACCTGGTTCCAGATGGACGATGGTGTTTGATGGCGCTGTTAATTAATATGGAAATGGAATTGGGGCAGTGATCATTACTCCTCAAGGTTCACACATCCCGTTTACAACAAGGCTAACTTTCAAATGCACGAATATTATGGCGGAGTACGAAGCCTGTATTATGGGACTTGAAGAATGCATTGACTTGAGAATCAAGTATCTTGATGTCTATGGTGATTCGGCTTTGGTTGTCAATCAGATCAAGGGTGAATGGGAGACGAATCATCCAGGTCTCATTCCATACAGAGATTATGCAAGGAGAATTTCAACTTTCTTCACAGAAGTTGAATTTTATCATATTCCTCGAGAGGATAATCGGATGGCAGATGCCCTTGCTACGCTTGCTTCCATGATTGTGGTCAGATGGTGGAATGATGTCCCCAATATTACTGTGATGCGCTTGGACAGACCCGCTCACATATTTGCAATCGAAGAAGTGAAAGATGACAAGCCTTGGTATTTTGATATCAAGAATTTCCTCCAGAACCAGGTCTACCCGCCAGGGGCATCTGTGAAGGATAGGAAAACTTTGAGAAGGTTGTCAGGCAGTTTCTACCTCAGTGGTGAAGTGCTGTATAAGAGAAATTTTGATATGGTTTTGCTCAGTTGCGTGGATAGACACGAAGCAAACCTATTGATGACTGAGGTCCATGAGGGTTCATTTGGTACTCATTCCAATGGATATGCCATGGCTAAGAAGATGTTGAGAGCAGGCTACTATTGGCTGACAATGGAGTCTGACTGTTGCAAGTATGTGAAGAAATATCACAAGTGTCAAATTTATGCGGATAAGATTCATATTCCTCCGACACTCCTGAATGTGATTTCATCACCATGGCCTTTCTCTATGTGGGGAATTGACATGATCGGCATGATTGAGCCGAAAGCGTCCAACGGACACAGGTTTATTCTCGTAGCAATTGATTACTTCACCAAATGGGTTGAAGCCGCTTCGTACGCGAATGTAACCAGGCAGGTGGTTGTGAAATTTATCAAGAACCAGCTGATTTGCCGTTATGGTGTGCCAGAGAGGATCATCACTGATAATGGATCCAATCTGAATAATAAGATGATGGATGAGTTGTGCGCTGAATTCAAGATTGCACACCATAATTCCTCTCCCTACAGACCTAAGATGAATGGGGCTGTTGAAGCTGCTAATAAGAATATCAAGAGAATTATCCAGAAGATGACTGTCACGTACAAAGATTGGCATGAGATGCTGCCATTTGCTTTGCATGGATATCGTACGTCTGTACGCACTTCAACAGGGGCAACCCCTTTCTCTCTTGTTTATGGCATGGAAGCCGTTCTCCCAGTAGAGGTGGAGATCCCATCAATGCGAGTCTTGATGGAAGCCAAGTTGACTGATGCTGAATGGATTCAGAGTCGTTATGACCAATTGAATTTGATTGAAGAGAAGAGATTGACTGCCATGTGTCATGGTCAGTTATATCAGCAGAGAATGAAGAAAGCATTCGATAAGAAGGTCAAGCCTCGTGTGTTCCGAGAAGGTGACCTCGTGCTCAAGAAAGTTTTGTCTTTCGCGCC
Organism: Lathyrus oleraceus; assembly: GCF_024323335.1. Classification (NCBI taxonomy): domain Eukaryota; kingdom Viridiplantae; phylum Streptophyta; class Magnoliopsida; order Fabales; family Fabaceae; genus Lathyrus; species Lathyrus oleraceus. The sequence goes on from NC_066585.1 coordinate 71,687,748, forward strand.
CGATTCCAGGGGCAAGTGGACTCCAAACTACGAGGGTCCATATGTTGTTAAGAGAGCCTTTTCAGGCGGTGCTTTGATGCTTACAACAATGGATGGGGAGGATTTCACTCGTCCTGTGAATTCAGATGCAGTTAAGAGATACTTTGCCTAAAAAAAAATATATGCAAATGAAAAAACAGAATAGCTCGCTAATTTGAAAACCCGAAAGGGAGGCTTAGGAAAAAATGAGCGTCTCGGTGGAGAATCCGCAAGGGTAATCCAGGCAAAAGTTAGAAAAAAAAAGCATATTTGCATCCCGCTAGATTGAGTACCTCACCCTTGGGAAATCTAGGCAAAAGTTAGGGATCAGGCAAGTAACTGCATCCTGACAAGACTTTCTGGTCACCAGCCGTCATTTCGTCAGAAGATTCTCGACTCGTCGTCAACCGAAGCTTCGGATACATCGAGATTCAAATTGGTAGAGAAAGGATCATTATGTTCAATGTAGCCCTCTTCCAATATATATCACTGATTTCAAATTTGTACAGATCTATGGAGTCTTGCCATTTGCAGACTACCATTCCATCAAATAAATTTGAGCTTTTTATCCAATTATTTGCACTCTTATTTGTTTCAATTCAACAAATGTTTTGCATGTTTTAAATGAAGGAGAATTGCGACCCAAAGCGCAGCGGAAATTAAAAATTTCTCCTTTAGAGATCCTTACGAATGGTCATGATCAGTGATAGAATATTTACCTCTTGTGACGGTTGAAACCTTTGGTGCAGATCTCTTGTAGCGATCAAAACCCTTTGATGCAGATCTTTTGTGACGATCAAACCCTTTGATGCAGATCCACTAAACGATCACGAACGTTGAACGATGACAACGTCTCTACTCAGTCCACACGAACGGGTTCCTTCAATCTCAGTGCTAGCTGGTACGAATGAAGGCTTTGAGTAAGAGAGAGAGAGAGAGAGAGAAAACGAAAAGAATGCAACCGCAAAAAAATTTGCTTCTGCACAAGGGTTCTATTTATAGAACCACTTGTGTGGGCTTCAAGCTAAAAGCCCACTTAAGTGTATTTTGGCCCATATCTTATAATATGCCCAAAATCACTTAAGCCCATGGTACCTTACCATATTTCGTATTCTACTCAAGTACACCGTACCTTACGATGTTCCATAACTCACTTAAGGGCACCGTACCTTACAGTATTCCTTAATTACTCTATCTCTCATCAATCCGTCCTTTGTGTGTGACCCTGTAGGTTTTCGCGGCGTTGGCAATTATATCAAATCATGTATTTAACATAATAAACAGTGAGCGGTATCTAGCAACACATCACTGCTACCCAAGACACGAAAATGTCATGTGATCTGACAATTCCTTCTGTGATAATACTTATGTGTATAATTACCCTTTTGCCCTTATGTCTATATTGAACACAAGGTATAGACCGTGTCATCCTTGTCTAGTTCAATATTGGGCCCGTAGACATTTATCCTGTTATGCAGGATGGGCAAATTCCATCTAGGTCACTCATGTCCCTCAGCATGCTTCGTGGAGTACCCATCAACTGTCTTTATGGTTATCCAGTTACGGACAACGTTGGATCAGCAATAAAGCACTCGACTCTACACCTAGGATCCATAGTGGTTTCAGGTCGAAGAGTGGAATACACTATTATCACCATGAGAATAACTTATGACACTTTGCATAACGTTCTATATAGTATTCTCATAGCGGGTCAATCCGGTATAAATATTACTCCTAATATTCATACCTATGTTTAAGACTTGATAACTCTTTATCCATGATCCATGAGATGTGATCATCAGTCTACAAACATAATAGTCTTAATGCTTTAATGTTATCCCACTTCACACTAAAGCTCGACTACGGATACTTTAGGAATAGTGTCCTTATGTTTAATGTGTTCTCATGATTAAGTCACACTTAATACATTAAACGGACTATCTATTCCAGGGACTTTATTAATCAACCATAATAAAGAGAATGCCTTTTATTATTCGATACAAGTACCAAAATGTATTGGCCTCTAGGGCTTACACCAACAATCTCCCACTAGCACTAGAGCCAATCATGCATACCCCGTATGCCCATTGATCTAGTATGGCCATCATGCTTCTGCTGCGCAAGAGGCTTTGTCAGTGGGTCAACTATATTGTCAAGTGTAGGTACTCTGCATATTCTCACACAACGTCTAAGTATGTGTTTGGATCGTCGGTGAGATCTAGGCTCCTTAGCTTGTGCGATAGCACCATTGTTATCATAATAGAGACCAATGGGATCCACAATGCTAGGGACTATGCCAAGTTCACTAATGAACTTTTTGATCCAAACAACTTCTTTTGCTGCACTTGAGGCAGCAATATACTCGGCCTCGGTTGTAGAATCAGCAACTGTATCTTGCTTCGAACTTTTCAAGCTCACAGCGCCACCATTTAAGCAAAACACATAACCATTGGAATCATTCATATTAAAGTGTCTCAGCACCTTGTCTATGTACTCTGACTCAGGCCGAGCATTTTATGATCTATCTCTATAGATTCTAATTCCTAATATATAGGCTGCTTCACCTAGGTCCCTCATAGAAAAGCATTTCCCCAACCAAGACTTTGCTTGTTGCAGGGTAGGGATATCGTTTCCAATAAGTAATATGTCATCTACATATAATACCAGGAATACGATCATGCTCCCACTAACCTTCTTGTAGACACAAGGCTCATCTTCGTTCTTGATGAATCCATATTGTTTTACTATTTCATCAAAACAAAGATTCCATGAGTAGGTCACAAGCTCATCTTGATCCATGAGTGATACATCACCTTGAGCCATATATCTCAGGTAGGTGACGTATCCTGCCTGACCTACGCTGGTCTTGTTCTACTTGAGCAGGTTGCTCTTACACAACTACTTGTGTTTCCTGCTCTAATTCCTCCATAGGTGTATCGATACTTTGTGATTCTTGAATTTCTTCAAGTTCTACTTTCCTCCCACTGATTCCTTTGGAAATAAAATCCCTTTCTAGGAAAACTCAAGTTCGAGCGACAAACACTTTGCCCTCAGAAGGATTGTAGAAATAATATCCTCTTGTTTCTTTAGGATACCCCACAAATAAGCATTTGTCAGATTTGGGCTCAAGCTTAGTTGAAATTTGTCGTTTCACATAAACCTCGCAACCCCAAATCTTCATGTAAGACATATGTGGTTTCTTACCACTCCATATCTCATATGGTGTCTTATTAACCTTTTGGATGGAATACGGTTAAGTGTGTAAGCTGTTGTCAATAGTGCATGTCCGCAAATGGAGTTTGGAAGATCAACGTGACTCATCATGGATTTAACTCATTAGGTTTCATCCTTTTAGTATTAATGTTATAAGTTGGCATTATGAGATCAAGGACATATAGTCCATTGCTCATTTGTGCAGTAGCATAGAATATATCATTCAAATAAATTGAGCAACAATTGTTCTTTATTATAAATGAAAAACCAAACTTGTCCAAACAAGAAATGGAAACAATATTCCTGCTAATTGCAGATACATAATAACAGTTCTCTAACTGAATTATAAAACCACTAGGTAAAGTTAATAAGATCCTACGGCTAAAGTAGCAACCTTTGCTCCATTGCCAACTCGTAGGTCAACTTCACCTTTTGCCAAATCTCTACTCCCTTTCAGCCCCTGCACATTTGTGCAAGTGTGAGAACCGCATCCAGTATCTAATACCCATGATGCAGAAGTAGATGAATTAATAACAAAAATACCTGAAGTTGAAGTCTCTACTCCATTCTTCTTATCTTCCAGGTACTTTGGGCAGTTTCTCTTCCAGTGTCCGGTCTTACCGCAATGGAAGCAGGTGCCTTCTTTTGCTATGCCTCCACTAGGCTTCAAAGCAGCAGTGGGTCTGGGATTTGCAACTTCCTTGCCCTTCCCCTTATCACTCTGCTTAGTGGGCCTTTTGTTTTGCCTCTTTCCATTTCCGATCATCAGAATGGACTTCCCTTTTGACTTCAGATTCTGCTCAGCAGTTCTTAACATGGCTAGCAGTTCAGGAAGAGATTTGTCCATATCATTCATATTGAAATTTAGGACAAATTGACTGAAACTATCTGGCAACGATTGCAAGATCAAATCAGTCGCAAGTTCCTTTTCGAGGGGAAAGCCCAATCTCTCAAGGTTTTCCACATACCCAATCATCTTGAGTACATGGGGACCTACAGGGGCTCCCTCTGCTAACTTGCTTTGGAAAAGGGCTTTTGAAACTTCAAACCTCTCATGCCTTGCTTGCTCTTGATAGAGCAACTTCAGGTGTTCGATCATATCGAATGCTGACATGTTCTCATGTTGCTTTTGCAATTCTGAGTTCATGGTAGCCAGCATGAGACAAGCAGTTTCATTGGCATCATCGACATGCTTCTTATAAGCATCTCTTTCTGCCTTAGGTGCAGAACTAGGAGGTTCCTCTTCAGGAACAGGTGTCTCCAAGACATACAGCTTTTTATCATGTTTGAGGACAATCCTCAGGTTTCGGTGCCAATCCAGAAAATTTGTCCCAGACAATTTTTCCTTGTCAAGGATTGATCGCAAGATGTTGTTAGAGGTGTTTGCTGTCATGGTTATCTACATAAGGATTAAGAAAATATAAGTATCATTGACATATTTAATTAGGCCTTTAATCAAATATGCTCCCACTATTTTACTCAAAACAAATGACCCTCATCATTTGATTCGGAAAATCCCGTTGGAAGATTTTCTAGTGGGTCGAGATCCATATTTCACTTCGTTCTAAGTCCGCGTAGGCGGATTACACAAAACTAGGTTATTTAGGTAGGAACTCCTTCCAGTTGTATCTCATACAACTCTCGAAAATTTCAGTTGGGTGAACAACTCCTTATTCCAATCCATCATATGGATTATTCCCAACTCTTGCTTCTAAAACATATATGATATTATTATAATTAAGTTTGACCCATTGTCTTAGCAGTTGGATATTACAATTATCCCATCGCACCTTACTAATATAGAACATGCACCTCGCTTTGGCGAAACCTACATTATCCGATACTAGTCTTGATGAGTGCTAAAACTTGGAAAGCAAACACATATAATATCATCATAACTTGTTTAGTTAAGTTTGACCCATTGTTTTAGCAGTTGGATATTACAATTATCCCATCGCACCATACCAATATAAAACATGCACCTCGCTTTGGCGAAACCTACATTATTCGATACTAGTCTTGATGAGTGCTAAAACTTGGAAAGCATAAACTTAATATTTTAGTTTGAGGGAATTGCAATTGTTATGATCTCACCGGCTTGTTTATCATATAAATCGTCTCTCACATGCATCAACATACATACACATGCATCAACATACATACACAATGAAACAGTTATGGCCCCTAGCGCAATTGTTCTCCCAAGCCAATGAGAGAACCTAAGCTAACCTAGTAACGATCTAAGCTTCTCCAAGCAAGATCCTCAAGGTTGTCCTCCTTTAGTATTGAATTCTTCTCTAAGCTTCTCCAAGCAAGATCTTCAAGGTTGTCCTCCTTTGATCTTGAATTCTTCTCTTTCTTCATATCATTATTCTCCTTTGATATTGAATTCTTCTCTTTCTTCATATCATTACATTACAGAAGAAACTCGTTTTACATACGAGGGATTGAGATGAGAAAAGAAGTTACATTAAAAGATCAAAAGGAGAGGCACGACACGCAGGTCGTATTTAAAACCCAAAACAAAATAACGGAAGACTAAGGCCATAACTGATCACAACAAGGCAATAATAACAAACACATTATTATTATTAATTTTAATTCCTTTAATTAATTAAAACCAAATTAAATTTCGGCGACCGATCACACTACGCAGAGTTAGCCGGGGGTTCTGCTGCCCGGTCAGCGGACGGTGGTTCCGCTGACCGATCAGCGGACGGGGTCAAGGGGCAGCGCCCTTGCGGGGTTGGAGGGGCAGCGCCCCTGTCCAAAATTTTAATGAACAATTCATTTGAAATGGACATTGTTTTTGCATCAACACAACTCTTGCGTAGGCACAAAATCAGAAACCCAAAATTTTGACTCTGGGAGTGTGACGACCGTCACAGGCGTGTGACGAGCGTCACAGGCCATGTGAGTGTGACGAGCGTCACAGGGCACGTTACGACCGTCACAGATCAAAAACAGAAAAGCCTAAAATTCTGTGAGTGTGACGACCGTCATGGGTGTGTTACGACCGTCACACATCCAGTTTGTTACGCTTGTTACGCTCGTCACACGAGCCTCACGCAGCCAAAGTAACAAACTTTGAAACAGTCAACACGCTCGTCACACGAGCTTCACGCAGCCAAAATAATAGGACTTTGAAACAGTCTACGGACCTCTTCCAAAAGCCCTAAATTCACAACTCCTTGACGGCACAACCCTTGCGCCGTCACCAACCCTAATGCGCCAATTTCAGACCGTCAAACACACCTCGATTGTTGATTCAGTATGATTGATCAACAGGTCATTGCTTCACCATACTATTGTCGGATTCCGAAGCAAATGACCATTGATCGCTCAAAGGAAAACAATCATTTAGTGTTCGAATGAATGAAACATGAACGGTATATCACATATACCGTACTTTGCATTAGGATTACTTATATCATATATAAGTTGATCGGTCTCAATTGTGTAACCTATGGACGATCGATGTATCGCTGCTTCACCATACTAATGTCGGATTCCGAAGCATAGTCAACATCAATCATCCAACTCGTACACTCATGATGCCAAATTTAATTACCCTTTTAATTAATCGATTCATTCTGTCTTTTAATCATATTAATACAGAAATTAAACAGCTATCCGATTCATGGTTTCGTAAGTGGCTCTGATACCACTGAAGGAGAATTGCGACCCAAAGCGCAGCGGAAATTAAAAATTTCTCCTTTAGAGATCCTTACGAATGGTCATGATCAGTGATAGAATATTTACCTCTTGTGACGGTTGAAACCTTTGGTGCAGATCTCTTGTAGCGATCAAAACCCTTTGATGCAGATCTTTTGTGACGATCAAACCCTTTGATGCAGATCCACTAAACGATCACGAACGTTGAACGATGACAACGTCTCTACTCAGTCCACACGAACGGGTTCCTTCAATCTCAGTGCTAGCTGGTACGAATGAAGGCTTTGAGTAAGAGAGAGAGAGAGAGAGAGAAAACGAAAAGAATGCAACCGCAAAAAAATTTGCTTCTGCACAAGGGTTCTATTTATAGAACCACTTGTGTGGGCTTCAAGCTAAAAGCCCACTTAAGTGTATTTTGGCCCATATCTTATAATATGCCCAAAATCACTTAAGCCCATGGTACCTTACCATATTTCGTATTCTACTCAAGTACACCGTACCTTACGATGTTCCATAACTCACTTAAGGGCACCGTACCTTACAGTATTCCTTAATTACTCTATCTCTCATCAATCCGTCCTTTGTGTGTGACCCTGTAGGTTTTCGCGGCGTTGGCAATTATATCAAATCATGTATTTAACATAATAAACAGTGAGCGGTATCTAGCAACACATCACTGCTACCCAAGACACGAAAATGTCATGTGATCTGACAATTCCTTCTGTGATAATACTTATGTGTATAATTACCCTTTTGCCCTTATGTCTATATTGAACACAAGGTATAGACCGTGTCATCCTTGTCTAGTTCAATATTGGGCCCGTAGACATTTATCCTGTTATGCAGGATGGGCAAATTCCATCTAGGTCACTCATGTCCCTCAGCATGCTTCGTGGAGTACCCATCAACTGTCTTTATGGTTATCCAGTTACGGACAACGTTGGATCAGCAATAAAGCACTCGACTCTACACCTAGGATCCATAGTGGTTTCAGGTCGAAGAGTGGAATACACTATTATCACCATGAGAATAACTTATGACACTTTGCATAACGTTCTATATAGTATTCTCATAGCGGGTCAATCCGGTATAAATATTACTCCTAATATTCATACCTATGTTTAAGACTTGATAACTCTTTATCCATGATCCATGAGATGTGATCATCAGTCTACAAACATAATAGTCTTAATGCTTTAATGTTATCCCACTTCACACTAAAGCTCGACTACGGATACTTTAGGAATAGTGTCCTTATGTTTAATGTGTTCTCATGATTAAGTCACACTTAATACATTAAACGGACTATCTATTCCAGGGACTTTATTAATCAACCATAATAAAGAGAATGCCTTTTATTATTCGATACAAGTACCAAAATGTATTGGCCTCTAGGGCTTACACCAACATTAAATTGATAAAATATCATTGTTTCAAACAAATCAAAATTTTCAAAATATTGTTTTAAACGAAGTGAACATTCACAATATTGAAAGGATACTCAAGAATATCTCAGTGCTCTCCCGAGGGTGGCATGATCTCCAACAGGTAAGACATTTGTTCATATTCCTGGTTTGGTTGTGTCTTCTTTCTTCAGATCTTTGTTGGGGTTGTTCCTCAAACAGAGTTGTTGGTGGGGTTGTTCCCCAGTATAGTCGCAAGCAGAGTGTTGTTGAAGACTTCGTTTTCTCCAGCAACAGTTTTTCCCAGCATGGGTGTTTCCTTGTGAGTTTCGGCGGTTGATGGTTTGTCATCTTGGTGCCCTGTCACTTTCTCCAGTGGGTCGCCTGCCCCAGACTTTATTTGTCTCCTCAGCACAGTCATGAGTAGAGCTTTTATTGATATCCTCATCGGAGTCGCGAGCAGAGTTGTTGTCACTCTTCCCAGTGCAGTTGCCAGCGGAATTGTCTGTTTCCTCAGCACGATCGTTTTCTTTTTAAAGACTCGGTAAGTCAGTGGTTTGATACCCGGTACTTTACCTTTTCCCCGGCGAAGTCGTCTGCGGAATTGTTGCTATCTCTCCATCAGAGTTTTTTCTCTTCAGCAGAGCAGGGTTTATTTTCCTATTCAGTGGTTGATTGGGTTGATATCCCAGTATTTCAACCATCTTTTCCTCAGCGTAGTCTGCAGAATGTTTGTTGTGGCAGTTTTGCCTGCTGAATGCTCCTTCGATCCCCAGTATGGTCGGATGATAGCTCTAGCATCCAGAGAATGGATTGATTTCCTGACTGTCTGTGATCCCCAGTAGAGTGACTTATATTGCAGAATCTAATTGTTGTGATCAGTTTGCTTTGTGTATTCTCCCCAAATAGAGTGGTTTGTTGCAGAATCTACTTGTTTGATCTGTCTTCCCTCAGTGGGTTGTTCCCCAAGAGAGTAGCCAACAGTTTTCCCCAGTAGAGTTGCTTATGCAGTTAGATTCTATTTGGATGATATCATTCTCCCTCAGTGGGTTGTTCCCCAGCGGAGTTATGTGGAGTTTGCTTCTACAGCAGTTCGTGTTTGTACAATGCACCTTTTGTTTCTCAGTTGACACTGGGATCCCCTGCAGATATCTTGGGTTTTCTCTTATTCTCCAACAGATTCGTCTTGGTGGCTGTTTTGCCTGTTGTGACTTTCTGTACCTGGATTAGGTTGTTTCCTGAATATCTCTGATCCTCTGCTTTTTCAGCAGTACTCGCAGATCTTTGCTTGACAGCATATAGATCTCCGCAGATTGGCTCTCCAGCTGGTTTTTCCCCTGGAAGTATAATACCGGGCGTTTGATTCCTGGACCTGTTGTGTTAGAATTGTCTGTTTTGTCAGCATTCATCAAACATAAATCACGCATATTCATGCATATTCATAAAACATTCAGATATTCATGTTGCATTTCTTGCCATATATCTTTTGTTTGTCGTGTCTCCTGCAACGGGTGATATAGATCTTCTCTATAGATCTCCCCTAGCAGATGTCGGTTGTCAAAATCTCTCCATATAGAGTCAGCCCCATAAGCAGAAAATATCTGTTGTCTTTCCTTCTGCAGTTCCCCACTGAGATATATCCTCGTGGATAACGGTTTCTTCCGTTTCCTCCCAACACATACATTGGGATGGATTTTCCTATTTGAGTTACATCCTCATTAGGACATGTCTTGATTCAGTCCGTCTTTTCGGATTACTCCCGAATTGGCTATTTGTCAAATGTCTTGTGCTTCCCAGTGGGTTGTTCCCCAGCGGAGTAGTTTTTGGGCCTCTACCCTCATACCGGTAGTTATAAGTCCTATTTGTCCTGGCTTTCTTGACAGAATTTTATGGATATACACCTTTTATTCCCCAGCCAGAGTTGTTGGTTTTCTACCTCATACCGGTAGTTGTAAATCCTATTTTCCTGCTCTCCAGCAGTTTGTGGTTTGTTATAAACCCTATCTTGGTTTCCCGTGCGGATTTGTGATTTGTTCGTTCTATCCCCACGCAGAGTTGTTAGTCTTCTACCCCGTATTCGGTAGATGTAAACCCTAATTTTGTGGTTATCCCCACCAGAGTTTGGCCCTCTGCCTACAAACCAGCAGTCGTAAGTCCTATCTTTGTGGTTTTTTTTCTACCTGCAAACCGGTAGTTATAAACCTTGTTTTCTCCACTTGCAGAGTTAACTTTGTTGTTCATCCCAACCGATGACAATTTCCCCCTTGTGGTTATCTTCATCTAGTTCTTGATGTTGATTTTCCTTTTGCTTGGATAAGTTGCTCAGATCAACACTTATATCCCTAGCAAGTCTTTTGTGGATAATTGCCGTATGCTAGCAATTTTATCCTCAGCGGGTCCTTTCACCTTTTGTCAGTGATTGTGTTCCCCGGATCATTGATGTTCATCAATGCATCCCAGCGAGTCTTCTTTCGTTTACCCTTTTGTTGGTAATGTCTGTTGCTCCCTTTGATTGGTTATCATTATATACCTAGTTTGGTATCCCGATGCCTTTCTTTTCGGTTGATTTATCCTTTATTAACCCAGTAACCGGTTGTGGATAATCTTCCATGCGAGTATATTATTCACGGTCTGCCGGTAATGAATAATATATCTCATGCACTCTTCAGTCGAAGCCTTTTGTGTTTTCTTTGTTGAGTAAAATTCGTTATTTCCCTTTGCGGAATCGAATATTTCTTTGTTGTTGGATAATTGCCGGATGCTTGCAATTTATCCCTTTGAGTTGTCTTTCGTTTACCCGGATGCTTGGTATCGATTGTCTCTCTCTTTTTTGGTTAGTCACCTATTATATACCTCGGTATCTCTGGTGTCTTTTCCTTTCGAGGATATTATTCACGGTCTGCCGGTAATGAATAATATATCTCATGCGCTCTTTAGTTGGAATCCTTTGTTGATTTTCCCCAGCTGAGCAAGATTCGTATCCTCTGTAGAATCGAATATCCATCCTTTAACCAGTTTGTGTTTTGGATGATGTGTGTTTTGGCCTATATACCAATTCACGTTTTCGGTAGATCACCTATTATATACCCAGTAACCGGTATCTCTGGTGTTTCTTACCATGTGAGTTTATTTATCTACGTTCTGACGGTAATAGATAATAAATCTCATGTGAGTATTCTTATCCACGGTCTGCCGGTAATGGATATTGTATCTCATGCACTCTTTGGGTTTATGTCCCCAGTTGAGTAAGATTCGTTTTCCCGTTGTGGATTCGAATGTCCATCCTGTAAGTCGATTTGCTTTTTCAAGCCCTCCTTTCGGATGATGAGTGTTTTGGCATATATACCAATTCACGTCTTTGGTTAGTCACCTATTATATACTTCGGTATCTCTGGTGTCTTTTCCTTTCGAGTATATTATTCACGGTCTGCCGGTAATGAATAATATGTCTCATGCACTCTTGGATTAATCTTTTGATTGTTTTCTCCGCAGAGTAAGATTCATATTCCTTGTGGGATTGAATATCCATCCTATAAACAAGTCTGTTTTTCTAGCTTTCTTCAGGATGATGAGTGTCTTGGCATATATACCAATTCACGTTTCGATCGGTCACCTATTATATACCTCGGTATCCCTGGTGTCCCTCCCTTTCTGCTCCCTATTATGACCTTGGTCCCTTGTGGAGTCAGATTTTCCCGAGTTTATGTACCTTTTTTAGGTCTTTCTCAGATGTTTGGTTGATTGATATCTCTCACCCTTATACTGGTCTTAGATATTCATTCTTCCTGAGTTTATTACCCTTATACCGGTAACACCTCATTCTTTGGTGCTTCCTCAGTGAAGTTTTCCTTTGCTTCTCCCCAGGAGTCAGCTTGTGTCTTTCCAATGGATTTATTTTCCTTTGGAATTCTTTTCCCCAGTGTGAGTCCTTCACTCCCCAGTGAGGTCTCCAGTCTGATTTTTGTTATTCCCTAATCAGAGTCGTGTCTTGTTCACGCTGTGTCAGTTTTGTCTATCCCCAACAAGAGTTTTGTTAGAGTCTCTGTTCCTGGTGAGTGTATTACTCTGATGGATCGTCTTTTCTTCTGTGTGAATCATATTCCCCACAGAATTTTTGTCTTTTGCATGCATACATTTGCATCATGAGGTCTCTTAGGGACCAAAATTTGTCTCATTACTGTTATTTAAGCCCATTCTACCGCGTCGAGATGAAGATTTCTAAACTTCACTTCTCCGGCTAGAATGACCTTAAATAGGGGCATCTGTAAGACCCCAATTTTGGCCCTAAGATCCCTCATGGCCCATATCATACCATATCATGGCCTCAAGGATCATTGCATGCCCTAGCTTCCCTCCTACTGGGTGGGTCATCTTGTGAGTGTGGTTCTTGATCACCAAGCATGTCTTGCATTTGTATATCATTGCTTTTCATATGTTTACTAACCAAAAAGTACAAAAATATTGTCATCTAACCATGTTACTTGCAGATGAAGCCAATTAGGTCAAAATCAGTCAAAGTCAGTCATTATAGTGGATGGTGGCCATTCTTGCAGAATTTGGGCACCATGATCAATCATCAAGAGTTCACATGAGTTGTGACATCATTTGGAATCAAGATATCAAGGGATTAGGGTTTGGAATTCATCAGAACATGGCCCAGTCATCCAAAACCCTAGAAAGTCAACCTTGGTCAACTGGGCATTTAATCAGTGATTTGATGGTGGGATTTGGTTTGAGAGGTCTCATTCATGTCCATATAAGCTTCATACATCATGTCAAGCATCCACAGTGAAGAAAATAAAGTCAGACAAGAAATTTCCCAAAATAGAAAGTTGACCTGTAATTGGAATTTGCCAAAAATGGAAGCTTCTTGATCCTAAACTTACATCATGATACAAGCTTCAAATGAATTTTTGCCCAACATGAAAGTTGAATATCTTGTTCTCCCATTTCCAAAAAGTCCAAGAACACTAAATTCCCATGTATGGTTGGCAAGTTATGATCAATTCATTCTCCAAAATTTTTGAACTTCAAAAGGCCATATCTTCCAAACCATTTGGCCAAATTGGGTGGGGTTTTTTGCAACAAGTCACATTTGATCCCCTCTTTCCAAATATGTCATCATCATTCACCAAAACTTCACCAATCAAAATGGCCTTTTTGGAATGGCATGAATTAATTTCAAGTGAGGGTGAAAAAATGAATTTTCAAATTAACCAATTCCAACATCTTCTACCAATTAAAAAAGTTCTGAAATGGTATTTTGGACATGTTAGAGGCCCAATTCGAGCTACAGCCATGCACATGCACCACTTGAGTGGAATTTCATAATTAACCATAAAACATGTCATTTTTCCAAATTCCAATTACCACTTTCACTAATCTTGCTTAGCTTCTTAAACAGCAGTATATATGTTATTTTTCTGATGAAATAAACCCTAGCAGCCTCATTTACACAAAAAGAAAACTCATTTCTCAAACACACTCATTTTTCTTCATTTGGATTTTTTGGCTGAAACCTTCAAAGAACACGATTCCTGCTCACTTGTTCTTCATTTTACCATCACTTTGGAAGCCATTTCAAGCCTCAAATCCCAGCTGTAAGCAAGGAACTCGTGGCTGCTATTTCCAAGCTCTTCCATGGCAGATTCGGTTTAGAGCTATCTTGAACATTCTTGAGCTAAACTTTCTTCACCATTCACCTTGTGGAAGCTATTGGAGCATCTGTTTTGAGCCAACACATCCAAACAACACATGTTTCATCATTTTCTTCAAGATCAAGTAAGTTTTCGAGTTTCTCTATTTACAAAACTATGATATGATTTAGCTAGGTCTTGTTGTGCTGGTCATTTTGAAACTTGAATCATTGAAAATGGTTGGCTATTCTGAAAGTTATGATGATTTAAAGGTTGTTGCTCCAATATGTTTTTGCTTGATTCATGATGCTTGGTTTGATTTAATGTAAATGGTGGTTGGATTCGTGTTGTTCATGTTTAGATGAGTCCATTGGTATGCTCAATTTGAATTTCTGGGCGAAATTTGTTTTCACGATTTTGGTTGGATGAAGATGGTGACACTGTTGCTTCACAAACCCTAGTTTCCATTTTCCTAGAATTTGTTTCCTGCGCGTTTGCATGCTGTGACACTGTTTTATTGCCATGAGCGAATGGTTGCTTGCCACGCCTGGAATCGCTACGCAGCGTTTCATTTAACTTCCCCCCATATTTACCAAAATGCCACCGGTCCCATTTATTTTGATTAAATCATTTTTATGTTTCAATATTTATTTCATTTGGATGCTCAATCTTTGAAAAATCATATCTCATCCATTTTTGATCCAAATTTCAGGAGACTTTTTGCATTTTGTTCATCTCAATCTCTACTTATTTATCATGATTTTTCCTGATTTTTTTGATGAATGGATTTTTAATGGTGCTAGGGTTTATGACATGTGCTCATATTTTGTACACTTTGCCAAAACATTTGTGAAATGATGATGCATTATCCGTTGGATTTGAAATTTTTTGTGCTTAAACTAGACACATTCATGGTGATTTTGGTTTAGAGTTTATGAATTTATCATCTCTAGTTTGTGAGTTATGAATTTTTGAATTAGGGTGTGACAATTTGTGTCACACCATTGATGTCCAACTTCATGATTTTCTTTACCACGCTTCTTGAACTCCAATTGGCTTGAACTTTTGCATGATTGAACTTGTGTATGTCTAGTTTACATGTGATTTTTCATGGAATTATTTGTGGCATTTCCTAATTGTTTGAGATTTTTCTCCCCTGTTTGGTCATATGTTGACTTTTTGTGACACATGTTCCCATTTCATTTGTGAAATTCTCATACTTTATTGGATAAACTTGAAATTTGACATGTGATTTGTAGACATCTTAAGCTTTGTCATGGTGTTGATCCCATTCATTTCTCATATGTTATCACTGATTTATGATTTTTTGAAGTTGATACATGTTTGGTTGACTTCTTTGAGCATGCTTAAACTTGCCTTGCCTTTCTGATTTTCATTGACCAACTTCCCTTGATCCAAATGAGCTGAAATTTGATATGCATATCATGTTATGGATTATGATTGATCATGAATTATTTGATGATTTATTGAATTGTTCATGATTGGTTTTGAGTTAAGTCTTGCTGTTGACTTCTATGAGCTTTCATTTGCCATGTTTTAACCTAATTTGTTTATGAAATCATGATGATGAATGATATGAATGTGGGACCAATTGAGTTTGCTTCTTGATTGTTTAAACTTGATTTTCGTTGAATTTCATTTGCTGTTTTGACTTTCTCATCCCCTTTTGACCCTAGGCTTGTCCTAGTGGTCCTGTTACTCATGTTTGAGTTCATGTTTTCAGGTTAAGCAACAAATGCTTCAAAGAGATCATACAAATTTGATTAAGCTTGTTTGTTTATCATGACTAATGTGTTGTTTGTGTAGGTTGCTTGGTTCACAAGCTTTGAGCTTTGTGCATTGCACCTTTTAATCAATTGTTTTGACTGTTGATCTTATCTCCTTTTGATATAAACTTTGAGTTGTGTACTGATTCTGTTTGACTATTTCAGGTACCTTTAGTTGCTTAGTTCTTTAAGAACTTGCTTTGCTTTGCTTTATAGCAATTTGCATTGAGGTATAATCCCTTTTCTTCATGTAGTCTGGAAGACCTGGCCTGTTACTTGGCCAGGCAACTGTCTGAAGTCCTCCTTAAGAGGCAATGCTTGTGTGTGTTTACATTTGTCCCAAGCAGGAAAAGTCCTTCAAATAAGGCAATTGGTAGATCAAAGAGATATGTAACCTATCTCCTACTATTCTGTGAGTCTTCTCCTTGCTCCCATTACATGGTTGTAGCATTGAGATCCAAACCCAAGATCTATAGAGTCAATAATCTGTGGAGAGAGTTCCTACTTTCTGAACTCCCACACCTTCTGATATTCAAATGCTCTCCCTGACCAGGGATAAGAGCAATGAGGCACACCCCTCATCTCCTTTCATCTGCTTCACCTTATCCCCTCAATGGCAAGGTTAAGAGCACCAATGACCCTATTCCAGTTGGCTTCAATGCCTAACCCTTTGTATGAGCCTCCTTGTTTGATTATAGTGTGTGCTGAATGCTTTCATTGATTGATTGTTGTTTCATATGCACATGTTTGCTTGTATGCTTTATGCATTTATCATCATTAATTGCTCATTAGTGCATGATCATCTCATTTGTCTTTGTGACATTATCATTGTTGTTTGCCCATTGAGGACAATTGTAAGACCATCCATTGGCCATTGCTCCTAGGATATGGAAGAGAGTATAAGACCATCTCATTGGCCACTCATTTTATCTTTGCTTGATGCATTTGTTTTATTGTATGTGAGGATGCAATTGTAAGTCCCTGTAAGTTGGCATTTGCTTTCCTATGATCATATGTTGCATTGTTTGATTGTATGTGAGGATGCAATTGTAAGTCCGTGTAATTTGGCATTTGCTTTCCTATGACCATATGTTGGAGGTTAGAGTAAGCCCAGATAGATTGGCATCTGACATCCAAATGTCTTGTTTTGCTTTGTTGGAGATTGGTATAAGTCCAGATAGATTGGCATCCGGTATCCACTTTTTATTTCTTTGTTGAGGAGATTAGTATAAGTCCATAGAGTGGCCTCTGATATCCAGTTCTGTTTCAGGAGATTGGTATAAGTCCAGTGATTGGCATCCGGTATCCGCTTTTGTTGACTTTCATCTTTTGCTTTGCTTGTTTGTTATTGCTCATTGCCTATTCCAAAGGACACACTTGAGTCATCTTCTATATGATTTCAAGAGGTGAACCTTCTAGGAAGTTTTACACTCTATCTTCATCCATTCATCCATTTTGTCCTAAACCTTTTCACACATTACTTTCAAAACTTGAGATAAATATTGTGCAAACATCTTCATGCTTTTAAATAAAAACCTGGACCCCAAGTCCTTGACTTTTTCAAACTCCATTTCATAATACTTCTTTTGAATCAATCTTAATCATACTTTGACCCTCCTTTTGTGAATAATCATAATCAATTAACTTCACCCATTCAATGGTTTTGTGGCTTTGTCCATTCTTGTTAAGTTTTCATACATTAGCCATAGGTTTGATTTATCCTAGTTGGTTGATGTCAATCTCACCTATTTGTCCTTAGTTGATTGAATTGTAAGTCTTCCTTGCTTATTATAGGGTTAACCCCTCACTAGCAAGTTGAAGCTGTTCTCACATGGTGGACTTGTTGTTTGTATAAGGTTGAGTTTTCTCCCGTGGATAACGTAAGACCTTAGGGCTTGTGTTTATAATTGAATCCACTAACTTTTGGAAATCTTTTAGCCGAACTACGGCGTTTTGATCCTTACCTTTGATGGAAGGTACGTAGGCAACGGGTTCATCCGTTCGAACACAAAAACAATAAAAAATTGTATATTCTTTTCTCATCATCCCATTCATGTTTGCACAATAAATATTTCATAACAAATAACAATTTTATACAACAAGTGTGAAAAGGGATCCCTAGGAGTACCTAGGACGTAGTGGGTGCCTAACACCTTCCCATTGCGTAATTTACCCCTTACCCAGACTCTCTGATCTTTTCATTAGTTTTCTATGCGTAAAACTTCTTAGGCTTTTGTTCGCTTTTTAGCCAGTCCTTTGGATAAATAAAAGTGCGGTGGCGACTCGAATTCATTGTATGCTTTGCTTATGGTTTAATCAATAAATCATATAGCGACGAATACACCGCTACAATATGTAAGGATGACGCCTTGTCTAATGTGTTGGTGGAAACAGGGTCATCCCTTAATGTGTTGCCAAAATCCACTCTGGCCAAAATTTCTTATCAGGGGCCTCCCATGAGGCATAGTGGAGTGGTTGTGAAGGCGTTTGATAGATCACGCAAAACTGTGATCGACGAATTAGAACTCCCGATCAAGATTGGACCTAGTGATTTTCATATCACATTCCAGGTCATGGATATTCATCCGTCTTACAGTTGTTTGCTTGGAAGACCCTGGATTCACGAGACAGGCGCCGTGACATCCACCCTACACCAAAAGTTGAAGTTTGTAAAAAACAAGAAGTTGGTGGTGATAGGGGGAGAGAAGGCTCTCTTGGTCAGTCATTTATCTTCCTTTTCCTATATTGATGCTGAGGATGAGGTTGGGACGCCGTTCCAAGCCTTATTTATTATTGAGCCTTCAAGGAAAGGACTTTCTTCATTTGTCTCCTACAACGATGCAAAGTTAGCCATTGAGCATGGTGCAACTACTGGTTTGGGGAAAATGATCAAGTGGGAAGATAATGAATCCCGAGCTGGCATAGGGTACTCTTCTGGTGTTTCCAATGAGCGTGGGTTATTCCAGAGTGGAGGTTTCATCCACACAATTGAAGATCAGGAAGCTGCTGCCATTGTTGAAGATGATGAAGAGGAAAACCTTGGCAACTTTGTCATACATGGCGGAATCTGCAATAATTGGGTCGTTGTTGATGTTCCAACAGTTATCCACAAGTCAACGTAATGTGTTCATTTTGTTTGAAAACCTTTCTCCCATGCCAAAAAGAAATGTGAAGACATTGTTGGCACAATTTGATTAATACAATGATATTCATTCAATAATCACATGTTAAATGTTTCTGTTTCCAAAATTATTTTTCCTTTTTGCTTTTTGCATGAAATTGGTGATCGATCACCATAAAACCCTAAAAGGAGAATAAAATCAATATTTTCATCTGCATAATGATTTACCTTGTTTGAATTCTGAAATCTCTTTTATATTCAAAATCATTATGCAGGTTAATCAAACCCATTGAACATAATAATCCAACACCATCTCCCAACTTTGAGTTCCCTGTATTTGAAGCAGAAGAAGATGATGTTGAAGAGATTCCTGATGAGATTACCCGTCTGCTTGAGCACGAGGAGAAGATCATTCACCAACATCTTGAGAATCTGGAAGCAATCAACTTGGGTTCTGAAGATTGTGTTCGTGAAGTGAAGATTGGGGCATTCCTTGATGAGTTTGTTAAGAAGGGGTTGATCGAATTGTTACGAGAATATGTTGACGTCTTTGCCTGGTCGTACGAAGACATGCCTGGTCTGGATACTGATATCGTGCAACATTTCTTGCCCTTAAAGCCTGAGTGTGTGCTTGTGAAGCAAAAGCTCAGAAGAACTCATCCTGATATGGCAGTAAAGATTAAAGAAGAAGTTCAGAAGCAAATTGATACGGGGTTTCTGGTGACTTCTACATATCCTCAATGGGTGGCCAACATTGTGCATGTGCCTAAGAAAGATGGAAAAGTCCGAATGTGTGTGGATTACCGTGACTTGTATAAAGCTAGTCCGAAAGATGATTTCCCTCTACCACATATTCACATGTTGGTAGACAATACAGCTAAATTCAATGTATTTTCATTTATGGATGGATTTTCCAGTTATAATCAGATTAAAATGGCACCCGAGGATATGGAGAAGACAACATTCATCACACCTTGGGGAACATTCTATTATCAAGTGATGCCCTTCGGTTTGAAGAACGCTGGAGCCACGTATCAACGTGCTATGACTACCTTGTTTCATGATATGATGCACAAAGAAAATGAGGTATATGTTGATGATATCATTGCGAAATCGAAAACGGAAGTTGAGCATGTAGAACACTTGTTGAAGCTTTTTCAGCGTTTGAGAAAGTACAAACTCCGCCTAAATTCGAACAAGTGTACATTTGGAGTCCGTTCCAGCAACTTATTGGGTTTTATTGTCAGCGAAAGAGGTATTGAAGTTGGTCCTGCCAAAGTCAAAGCAATACAAGAGATGCCTACGCCCAAAACCGAGAAGCAAGTCCGAGGTTTTCTTGGCCGCTTGAATTACATTTCGAGATTTATATCCCACATGACTGCCACATGTGCGCCTATATTCAAGCTCCTCCAGAAAGATCAGCATCATGATTGGACCAAAGAATACCAAAGGGCCTTTGATAGTATCAAAGAGTATTTGTTTGAGCCTCCGATTCTATGTCCGCCTATTGAAGGGAGACCATTGATTATGTACTTGACCGTGCTTGATGATTCCATGGGATGTGCATTGGGTCAGCAAGATGAATCAGGGAAGAAAGAGTATGCAATATACTATTTAAGTAAGAAGTTTACCGACTGTGAGTCTCGATACTCAATGCTTGAGAAGACATGTTGTGCTTTGGCTTGGGCCACTAAGCGTTTACGCCAGTATATGTTGAATCATATAACTTGGTTGATATCCAAAATGGATCCAATCAAGTATATCTTTGAGAAGCCTGCTTTAACTGGGAGAATTGCCCGTTGGCAGATGTTGTTATCTGAGTATGATATTGAGTATCAAGCTCAGAAGGATATTAAAGGTAGTATCTTGGTTGACCACTTGGCACATCAACCAATTGAAGACTATTAGTCTGTTCAGTACGACTTCCCTGATGAGGAGATTCTATAATTGAAGATGAAAGATTGTGATGAGCCTACGCTCGATGAGGGGCCAGAGCCCCGCTCCCGATGGGGTATGGTGTTCGATGGTGCTGTTAATCAGTATGGAAATGGCATTGGGGCAGTGATTATTACTCCTCAAGGCGCATATTTTCCTTTCACAGCAAGGCTAACTTTTAAATGCACAAATAATATGGCGGAGTATGAGGCTTGTATTATGGGTTTGGAAGAATGTATTGATCTTAGGATCAAACATCTTGATGTATATGGTGATTTGGCCCTTGTGGTTAATCAGATTAAGGGTGAATTGGAGACGAATCAGCCTAGCCTCATCCCATACAGAGATTATGCGAGGAGGATTTCAACTTTCTTTACTAAGGTTGACTTCCATCATATCCCTCGAGATGAGAATCGGATGGCAGATGCTCTTGCTACGCCTACTTCAATGATTGTGGTGAAGTACTGGAATGAAGTCCCCAATATTACTGTGATGCGCTTGGATAAACCAGCTCATGTATTTGCAGTTGAAGAAGTAAAAGATGATAAGTTGTGGTATTATGATATCAAGTGTTTTCTTCAGAGTCAGACTTACCCGCCTAGGGTATCTATTAAAGATAAGAAGACTTTGAGGAGATTATCTGGAAGTTTCTACCTTAATGGTGATATGCTTTACAAGAGGAATTTTGACATGGTTCTACTCAGATGCGTGGATAGACACGAAGAAAACCTGTTAATGACTGAAGTTCATGAGGGTTCATTTGGTACTCATTCTAATGGACATGCCATGGCAAAGAATATGTTGAGAGCAGGCTACTATTGGCTGACAATGGAGTCTGACTGCTGCAAATATGTGAAGAAATGCCACAAATGTCAAATCTATGCTGATAAGATTCATATTCCCCCGACACTTCTGAATGTTATTTCCTCACCAAGGCCTTTCTCCATGTGGGGAATTGACATGATTGGCATGATAGAGCCAAAGGCGTCAAGAGGTCACCGTTTTATTCTCGTAGCCATTGATTACTTCACCAAGTGGGTTGAAGCGGCATCGTTTGCGAATGTGACCAGGAAGGTGGTCGTGAAGTTTATCAAGAACCAACTCGTATGCCGATATGGCGTGCCAGACAAGATCATTACTGATAATGGATCTAACTTGAACAATAAGATGATGAAAGAGCTGTGTAGCGAGTTCAAGATTGCACATCATAATTTTTCTCCCTATAGACCTAAGATGAATGGGGCTATTGAAGCTGCTAACAAGAACATAAAGAAGATTATCCAGAAGATGGTTATTACATACAAAGATTTGCATGAGATGCTGCCATTTGCTTTGCATGGTTATCGTACATTTGTCCGCACATCAACAGGGGCAACCCCTTTCTCTCTTGTATATGGCATGGAGGTTGTGCTCCCCGTGGAGGTTCAGATCCCATCAATGAGAGTCTTGATGGAAGCCAAGTTGACTGAGGCTGAATGGGTTCAGAGTCGTTATGACCAGTTGAACTTGATTGAAGAGAAGAGATTAACTTCTATGTATCATGGTCAGTTATATCAGCAAAGGATGAAGAAAGCCTTTGATAAGAAGGTGAAGCCTCGTGTGTTCCGAGAAGGTGACCTCGTGCTCAAGAAAGTCTTGTCTTTCGCGCTCGATTCCAGTGGCAAGTGGACTCCAAAGTATGAAGGTCCATACGCTGTTAAGAGAGCCTTTTTAAGCGGTGCTTTGTTGCTTACAACTATGGATGGGGAGGATTTTCACTCATCCTGTGAATTCAGACGCAACCAAGAAATACTTCGCCTAAAAATAAAAACAGAATAGCTCGCTAAGTTGAAAACCCGAAAGGGCGGCTTATGCAAAAATGAGCGTCTCGGTGGATTGAAAACTCGAAAGGGCGGTCCAGGCAAAAGTTAGAGACAAAAAAATGAATATATATCTCGCTAGATTGAGTACCTTACTTCGGGGCAATCTAGGCAAAACTTAGGGATTTGGCAAGTAACTGCATCCTGACAAGACTTTGCTCTACAGTTGTCATCGGTCAAAGATTCTCCTTCAGTCGTCATTAACTGAAGCTTCAAATACAATGGATTCAGAGTTGGTGGAGAAATGGTCATTATGTTCAATGTATCCCTTTTTCCAATATATATCACCAATTTCAAATTTGTAAAGATCCATGGAGTCTTGCCATTTGCGGACTACCATTCTATTAAATAAATTTGAGCCTTTATCCAATTCTTGGCGTTCTTATTTGTTTTTGTTTAACAAATGTTTGTATGTTTTAATTGATAAATATCGTTGTTTTAAACAAATAAAGTTTTATAAATTGTTTTTAAGAAAAAGGAACATTCACAATGACTGAAAGGATAGTCGAAACATCCTCAGTGCTTTCCCTAGGATAGTACGATTTCCTAAAAGGTAAGACACTTGTTCATATGCTGGTATGTTTATGTCCTCTTCATCAGCTTTCAGGTTGTCTCCTCAGCAGGAAGTGGTTTAGGGCAGTCGGTGGAAGAACTGTTTCTCTTTTATCCCTAGCATATCATGTGTTGACGAAGGATTTGTTTCTGTTTCCCTCAACCAGGACAGTTCCTTTGGGAGTACTAGCAATTTATCCCCAATAGGGTTGCCTACAGTTCATCCCATGCAGGTTTGCTTGACCCAACATTGGTAATTTGGATTCCCTCCGTGGTTGAAGTTTTTTTTCTAAGAATTGAGAGATGCTTAGGAAAGTATGTTGCTTCCTTCCCCAGCGGAGAAATTTGTTTTGTCTCCCCTTAGCAGAGATGGTCCCTCCAATAGTTAGAAGGGAATATTATGATTGATGAGAGTTTATCCGGCGTTGGGCCCCACGGATTTGTATATCTTTCCGTGATAAGTTCCCTAGTAGAGTTTCTTCTACGGCGGATCTTATCGATCTTCAGCCACTCGTTTCCGAGAATGGACAAGAGGTCCCTGGCAGTTGGCAATTGTGATTGTGCTTGTCCCTAGCGGTGGTCGATGTCTTCCAGTATTTGATGCATCCCCACAAGAACTGATTTCTCCTGTAGGCTTTGCCTTTCTTGCCGAGATATTGTGTTGGGTGTCTATTCTTGATTCTCGGGCTTATTTTTGTTAGATATGTCTGTTTGTCAGCATTAATCATACACAAATCATGCATAATTATAGCATTCAAATATTCATGATTGCATTCTTTGCCATATATCTTTTCCTGATTATCTCCTGTTATTGGTGAAATGTTCTTCTCCAAGCAGATTGTCCGTGTCTGATCTCCCCATATAGAGTCAGCCCCATAGGAAGAAAGTGTTTATCTTTCCTTCTGCGTTCCCCACTGAGATATACCCTCGTGGATGATTATTGTTTCAGTTTCCACCCTAATTATGTATCGGGATGGAGTTACTCCCCTGAGTTATATCCTCATTGGGTTGAGTCATGTTTAGTTATGTCTTTCTAGTTTGTTCCTAGACTGACTCCTTTCTTGTTATCCCCTGCAGTTCCCTGTGGTTCAGTTGTTCAATTTCTCAATAGTCAGTAATTGTTCAACCTTTTCCCCAGTGGACTTTGTGGCCTTCTACCCAGTAAACGGTAGTTGTATGTCCTATTTCTGTGGTTTTCTACCCAGTAACTGGTAGATGTAATCCCCTCTTTGTTGGTTATCTTTACCCAGTAGCCGGTATTGATATTCATTCGTTTTGAGTATACCACCTAGTAGTCGGTGATATATCACTTGGATAATTGCTTTTATCAAGAAATTCATCCCCCGCTGAGTCATCTTTCATTTACCCTTTTGTTCGGTAATGATTGTTTCTCCTTCTGATTGGTCATCATTTTATACCCAGTAACCGGTATCCCAATGCCCTTTCTTTTCGGTCAATTCATCCTTTATTAACCCAGTAACCGGTTATGGATAATCTTCCATGCGAGTATGTTTTCTACGTTATGACGGTAATAGATAATATATCTCATGCGCTCTTCAGTCGAAGTCTTTTTCTTCCCCAATCGAGTAAGATTCGTATTTCCTTGTGGAATCGAATGTCCATCCTGTAAGTCGAGTTTGCTTTTTCAGCCCTCCTTTCAGATGATGAGTGTCTTGGATTTGTTCCCAATTCATGCTTGGTTGGTCACCTATTATATGCCCAGTAACCGCTATCCTTGGTGTTCCTTCCTTCTGCTCCCTATTATGACTTTTTGTCCCCTGTGGAGTCAAATTTCCCTGAGTTGAGATATGCCGTTTGGTTCCTCCTCAGATTTTTCGGATGAATGATATCTCTCACCCTTATACCGGTCTTAGATATTCTTTCTCCTTGAGCATGTTGTCCTCTCACTCAGTAATCGGTGTTTGATAACATGTCTCTCTTTGAGTTTATTATCCAATAACCGGTAATATCTCGTTGTTTCTCTTCCTCAGCTGAGTCCTTTGTGGACATCCTCGTCTGAGTCCGGATTTTTATCCGATCTATCCTTTGTGGATAGTTTTGCTGTATTGGCATATTTCCTAATACATGCTTCCTTGCGTCAGCTCGAGTCTTCCCATTGATTTATTTCGGGAAATCCCTTCGTGTCTCCCAGCCAGTCTTCAAGTCGTGATCTGCTCACGCATTTTTACCTTATTTTCCCCAGAGTCTATGTCTCCCTAGTAAGTGTGTTACTCCTATTGGATTTTTCAGTTTCTTCTGATTTCTTTTCCTTCTTGGCAATTAGTCACCATGAAGATTTTATTTTGCATGCATACATTTGCATCGTGAGGTCTCTTAGGGACCAAAATTCGTCTCTTTGTTATTATTTAAGCCCATTCTACCTCGTCGAGACGAAGATTTTAACCTGCATATCTCCGGCTAGAATGACCTTAAATAGGGGCATCTGTAAGACCCTAATTTTGACCCTAAGATCCCTCATGGCATCATATCATTGCTCATTGCATTGCCTCAAGGATCATAGCATGATTGGCTCCTTAACCCTAGGAGTGGGATTTGTGTGAGTTGGTTTGAGACCACCAAGCATGCTTGTATTGTATATTATTTCTTTTCTTATTTTGATTACTAACCAAAAACACAAAAATATGTCACTAACTCTTTTGTTTTGAAGCTCAAGTGATCATGTGCTCCCTTGCTCCTAGGAGGCCCCTAAGCTCAATGAAATGGCTAGATGAAGATGTAAGAAAGCATGAAAATGGTACACAAAGTTCCTAATCATCATATATGTCTCCCAAGTATCTCAATTTGCCAATTTGATCAAGATAACTCAAAGGGCTTGAGGATTGTTTCCCAAGGAAACCCTAACTCAAATGTGCTTTGACTGTGCCTTGCTAATGAAGCAACCTCAAACTATGATCAAATTAAATCAAGGGAAGTTCTTTAATTCATTATTTTATGAATATATGAGCTTATGTGAGGATCCTTAATCATTCATTCATCAAGATTTGAAGTTTGGCCTTGAGAAGTTGACCAGTCAAGTCATCTAACTAAATTGAGGATCACTGAGACATAAGTTGTGATGTGTTTGTAAAATAAAGATGACCTCAAGAGGAAAAATGTTATTAAGAACCATATGAACAACTTTCATGTTCATCAAAAATCCATTTGAAACTTGGAAGGTTATGATTCATTTCAAAATATTATAGGTTATTTTAACTGAAACCCTAATTTTGGGTCAACTTCCCAAGGACCTAACTTCCTTAATTTTTATGATTTTGAGGTGAGACCAATTGCATTGGAAATCGTAATATGTCTACTTCAGATTTTATGTTGGACAAAATTTCATTATCATAAAATAAATACATGTGATAATACAAAACCTTATAGGTCATTTTGGACCTAAGCCATCGAATTTGAAAAATGTTCAACTTCAAGTGCCCATACCTTCTTCATGAAAAATCCAAATGATGCACAATTTGAGTCTAAATTGATCGCCTTGAAAAGATCTACAACTTTTATGTTGGAGATTTTTCCATTTGAGGCTTTCATAGTTGAAACAGAGGGACTTGAAAATGCTTGCTTTTGGCAAAATTTTCAAAGGAGAACCTAGACATGTTTTGTACCCAAACCTTTACCGCCAATTTTCATAAATTTCCAATTGCCAAATGAATTTTTCCTAACATGAATTTTGTTAATTATTTCAAGGGCTTTCCAACCATTATTCACATTAATTTTTTGGACTTTCCATGAGTGAGTTTCGAAGAGCTTCATGATTATGTTCATTTTTGCATTCCACTTTGTAACTTCATTTGCAAGCAAATGCCAAGCCAATTGCACGTCCAATTCACTTTTGATCTCAGCATGGATTTCCATTCATTCTTGGGACTCACATGCACCTGTAAAGGCCCATGCAAAGAGATTTCAAACTTCATGCACACGAGCCAAGCATTGCCTTGCATCACATTTCAGCTATAAATAGAAGTGCATTCTCATTCAAATGGTAACCAAGTGGAGATCTGGAGTGCTGCTGAATTGAAAACTAAACCCTCACTAAAGG
This sequence comes from Lathyrus oleraceus, assembly GCF_024323335.1. NCBI lineage: Eukaryota > Viridiplantae > Streptophyta > Magnoliopsida > Fabales > Fabaceae > Lathyrus > Lathyrus oleraceus. Next base: position 71,715,001 of record NC_066585.1, read on the forward strand.
AATTTCCAGTTTTCTATTTCAATTTCAAGCTTGAATTTCAACATCATTAGTTGATTTTCAAAGTTCAATTCCTTAACCTTGCATCATCATCACACTTCCAGATCAAAAGTAGATCAAGAGCTTGGACAATTCGTGTTGTTTGAAGCTCCATTTCAGAGGTAGAATCTCAATTTTCTTTGATTCAAACCTTGCAATATAATGTGAATTTCTTTGGTTTGTGCTGTTTTCTAAAGTCCTCATGCATGAGGCAGGCTAGTGGTGTTTTTAATTTTGCAAATCGTGCCATTTCAGTTCATGTACCATGATCTTTAAGCTCATGTTTCTCTATAAATAGGAACTGTGAGGATGACCCATGGTTATAGGGGTGATGTACATCACCTTAACTTCATTTTGATACCTTTATTTTTCATTTTCATTAACATTTGATTTCCTGCGCGTGGTGGCCGGATCTGGTTAGATCGCTGGAGAAGATGGTGGTTTCACCACCATCCCCATGTGGGAGCTTCAGGGCCCTTGGATCTTGTATAAATGTTATAATCTTCGCCTTTCATTGTATTGACTTATTTTAAATCAAAGTGTAGCACGCTTGACCAAGGCACATCGTGTATCCGCGCCTCTGAGCCACAGGATCATTGCCACGTTAATTAATGAGATGATCAGAGGGCACTGGATTTTCCTGATTTTCTTATTTTTGTTTTAATTTCATTTTATTCATTTTATTTTCAAAAATTCATAAATATTTTATTTGAAGTCACAAAAATATGAGACCAATGCCAAAAAATTTCTTGAAAAATCTAGTTTCATATTTTGATTTTTAATTATTTTTGTGACTTCATTTAATATTTTTTGTGAATTATTTGGTTTTTAATAGTTTTAATTAATTTTAAAATACTTTTTGATATCTAAAAAATCCAAAAATATTTTCTTAACACCTATGGATCATGATTTGAGATTTATTTGAGATTTTCATTCATATTGTCTTATATTTTATTGTTTTTAATTGTTTTTAAATAGTTTATGATTTCAAAAATTGTTGAGAAAATTTGTCAAAGTTTGTTTGACCATGTTAGACCTATGAGAATTTAATTGGACTTATTGAAGTTGATTTGAATTGAATTTGAGGTTTGACCATATTTAATTTATTTTATTTTGCATTTATTTTTAATTCAAAAAATACCAAAAAAATATGTTTGACTTGTTGACCTATAATCTTCATTTCTCTTTTGTTTAGCATTGGATGATGATGACTTGGTTCACATTTGAACAATTATGTTTGATGCTTTGTTTCTTTGTCCATCCATATCATCTTCATCCCATTTCTTTTTATTTTTGGCCAAGGAGTTAATGTCTTATGGTTGGTCTTGACAAATGAGAGGTTTAACCTTCTTTGATCCAAACCAAACTCAACTTGATCCAATATGAAGTGAGTTATTTTGTGTCCCAGATAGGTTGCTTCTTGGTCAAGCAAAAAAGTTAAAGCCCATACAAGGCCATTCTCTTTTCTTTTGGCCTCATGCCTTTAGAATGCTAAATTTGTTGAAGAGAAAATAGGCCTCATGCCTTTAGAATGCTAAATTTCAAAGTTGGCATTAAAGTATTTCTCATCTAAACTCTTTCTTTGTCCATTCCCCTTATTGTGTTGTGAACTTTTTGATGTTTTCTCTTGTGTGATAGGGATTCCATCTTAAGATAGTAAGGAGGACCATTGTCATAAGTAGCCAAGTTAAGAAAGACAAGCCAAATGGAAATCCGAGGAGCTTGAATCCAAATTGTTTGATTGCTGGATTTGTGTCTGCTAAGTCCCAAAGGAAAGGAGAATCTTGAATCATCTCTATGATTTCAAGAAAAGGAACTCTAAGGGTTTTATCTTCTCTGTTATCTTTGTATGCTTTAGGACTAGCCCTTCTCTTCTTCTCCTCACTCTAACCAGGCAAAAATCTTTTATTTCAAACTTTGACATTGTTTTAAATTAGAAACCTAGGCCTTATGCCTTTGACTTTTCAAAAATTTGTTCATAAATACTCATTGTGAATAAATCTTAATCCAACTTTGACCTCATTTTGTAAATAAATCTAACTTGTAAATACAACTCACTTCAAGTTGATTTTGTGGTTCCTATGTCCACCCTTATTAAAACATTTCATAAACATTAGTCATAGGTTTGAGTTATCATAATGGTTGATGTGAATCTCACCTTATCCTTGGTGATTGGATTATAAGACTTCCATACTTATTATAGGGTTAACCCCTCACTAGTATGTTGAAGCCTTCCTCACATGGTGGATTGTTGGTTTAGGTTGAGTTTTCTCCCTTTGATAACAAAAGACCTCAAGGCTTTTGATCAAATCAATTCACCAATCTTTGTGATTTTTTTTTACCCCGAACTAGGAGGTTTTGATCCTACCTTTGTGATGGTACATAGGCAATGGGTTCATCCATTCAAACAACAAAATTGTAAATATACTCTATTCTTTTTCTCATCCCCCAATCTTTTGCACATATTTTCACAGATACCAACCTACAACACACATTTGCAAAAAGAGGTTCCCTTAGAGTACTAAGGATGTTTTGGGTGCGTAAAACCTTTCCATTTCATAACCAACCCCCTTACCTAGATCTTTGACATTTTTATTAGTTTTTAATTTGATAAAACTTCTTACTTGGCTTTTGTTCACTTTTTAGCCTTTCCTTTGGACAAATAAAAGTGCGGTGGCGACTCGAATTGTATGTTTACTTTTGGTTTAGTAAATAAACCTAGAGGTAACGAATACCCCGCTACAATAAGAATTTTTCTTTGTAAACCTTTTCTTTTTAGGACGTTGATGCACAACTTTTGGTGTGTTGACTCTTTATTTTTGAGATTGATCCTTAGGCCTAACAAAGATAGTTTTATTTGAACTTGGTTTAGAAAATTTTGAGTAACCAAGTCAACTTTTGTCATTTGAGTACCTTTGTAGGCTAAGAACCCCTTGCAAACCAATTTGTCTTTTTTTATACCTTTCAAGGACTCTTTTAAGTTGGACAATTTTGAAAGAGAGAGACTCACACTTTAGACATACAAAATTCTTCTTTTCACTAATCATCTTTTGTTTTTCATTTTCAAAATCTTTTTCAAAAATTTCAATCTTTTCTTCCAAGGAAGAAATTTGTTTCTTTTGAGATGATATAGTTTTATAAAGAATTTTGCATTCATTAATTGCACCTTGTGCATCATCATCAAAAAGAGAAAAATCATTACTAACCTCTTCTTCATCATCGGAATGATGAGAAGCCATTAGCGCCAAGTTTGCACATTACTCGCTATCCGATCCGGATGAAGAACTAATTTCATTGTCCTCCCATGCAACATATGCCTTTTTGTTCTTGAAATCGATCTTGCTCTTGAATCCGCCTTTCTTTTAAAGTTTAGGACATTTCGGCTTTATGTGGCCTTGCTTTCCACATTCGTATCATGTTATATCTTACGTAGATGTGGTGGTCTCCTTTTTCCTGAAAAGTCTATTCTTTTTAGCGTTAAAGGATTTATCGTTTTTGTTAAAGAACTTACCAAGCCTTTTAACAAGGAGCATGAAATTCTCATCTTCCTCCAATGCGTCATCATCTTTATCTTCTTTTGAGTCTACCTTCAAGGCAATTCCTTTTGATTTTTTTCTTGACTTTCATGTTTCTCAAGCCTACCATGTTCTAACTCATGTTCTTGAAGTTTTCCAAAGAGTGATGCGGACGTCATTGTTGAAAGACTTTTCTTTTCGGAGATAGTCGTCACCTTCGGTTGCCATTCTCGAGTCAATGATCTTAGTACTTTAAGATTGGGATCGTCATTTGTAAATGTTTTTCCGAGAGAAATCAAGTGGTTAGTCAAGTGAACAAATCTCTTTTGTAGCGCCACAATGGATCCTCCGGGCAACATTCTAAACATCTCATATTCTTGACTTAATGTATGTAACCTTGATCTCTTTACTTCGACGGTGCCTTCATGTGTCTCCACTAAGGTGTCCCATATTTGTTTCGCCGATTTGCATTGAGATATGCGGAAGAACTCGTCCATGCTTAAATCAGTTTGAAGAATTTTTATTGCTTTCTTTTCATTTAATATTTTTTTCTTATCATTTTCATCATACGAACTCTTTATCCTTGGAGTACCAATGCCATTGACCACACTCATAGGATTATGCGGACCATCTTCAACAACTTCCCATATGTCTTCTCATTTGGCTTCTAAATGTGCCTTCATGCGGATCTTCCAAAAATCAAAATATTCTCCAGAGAATAGTGGTGGTTTCTTACTACTTCCACCGTCTTTGAAAACCGGATTCGTGCTTGTGGAAGCCATGCGGATCTTTTAGGAACATGTTACCTAACTAAGTAATCAAGAACAATCCTCTTGAAAACTTAATTAACAAGAAAAGAAAACAATCCTTCCTTTTCTTGACACTTATATCCAACAATCCTGGATCATAGGCAATACTGTAAGAACAAAAATTGTTCTACAACAGATTCCATGATTTTGATGATAACAAAGGATGAAACCAAAAATGGCACCCTAACGAAAAGTCTCTAAGTGTGCAGGGTTCTAAGGAAAGAAGGAAGATATCTGATGACGTCATCAGATACAGAATCACATCAGATACAAATCATCAGAAGCATCTGAAGTAGAAACACGCTCAAGAAGTTCTAACTCTGAGCAAAACAGCAAAACATCAGAAGCATCTGAAGAAGAAGTGCACTCTAGAAGTTCTGACTCTGAACAACGGTATATCATTCCAGAAACTCTCAGCGTCATCTGAAGACATCATCAGAAGCTCCGAATCAACACAGGAAGATTCCAAGATTCCCAGAGTCACGCAGACTTTGTAACTGGATTCCCTAATACAGAAAGAGTAACGTTAACTTCAAATTCAAATGGAAAGGAACTATATTTGGAAAGAAGTTATTCGGGGAGACAAAGTTGTTTTGGCAAGAAACAACAGAAGTTATGGCATTAATTCCTATTCAAGACATATTATCTGCCATCAATTTCAACGGTCCTTTCACCCCTATATAAAGGACGGCAATCAACATTGAGAGGCGCGCAAGCATACACTGAAACATTCTCTCTCCCTCTCAATATTTTCACAAAGCTTTTGCTTAGAACGTGAAACACTTTTGTTCTTACTATTGTAATATTTGCTTATCTTAGAAGCATTCTAGATTACATTGTATTTTATCTATTGCTTTATTTCCTCAAGTGACTCTGCGCAGTCTGTATACTTGAGAGGACTAAGAGATCTTTCTCTTAGACGTTGGTTGTAAACAATCTTTCAAGATTAGTGGATTAAGTCCTTGTTGAAGGCGAAATCACCTTGGCCGGGTGGACTGGAGTAGCTTTGTGTTATAAGCGAACCAGTATAAATTCCTTGTGTGGTCTTTATTTTGAAAAGCGCTTATTTTCCAAAACAATTCAAACCCCCCCCTTTCTTGTTTTTCTCACCTTCAATTGGTATCAGAGCTTCGGCTCTGTTATTGATTTTCTAATCAAACACTTAACAGTGTTGAGAGATCCAGAACGAGAAAAACTATGGCCCACACAAATGAAAGAGACAGTTACAATGCTAAGCCTCCTGTTTTTGTTGAGGAGAAATTCGACTACTGGAAAGATAGAATTGAAAGTTTCTTTCTGGGTTATGATGCTGACCTCTGGGACATTGTCACAGATGGATACACACCTCCAGTCTCAGAAAATGGAGTTGAAGTTCCCAGAAGTAAGATGTCAGAAGATCAGAAGCGTGTCTTCAAAAATCACCACAAGGCCAGAACCATACTTCTCAATGCTATATCTTACAACGAGTATGAAAAGATCACCAACAGAGAAACAGCCAAAGACATACTTGATTCTCTGAAGATGACTCATGAAGGAAACTCCCAAGTCAAAGAGACAAAGGCTCTGACGCTTATCCAGAAATATGAAGCTTTCAAAATGGAAGATGACGAAGCCATAGAGGTAATGTTCTCTAGATTCCAAACTCTTATTGCAGGTCTCAAGGTCCTAGACAAAGGATACACAACTGCAGACCACGTCAAAAAGATAGTCAGAAGTTTGCCAAAGAAGTGGAGACCCATGGTCACTTCCCTGAAGCTGTCAAAGGATCTGAACAATATCAGTCTTGAAGAGCTTGTCAGTTCCCTCAGAAGCCATGAGATAGAACTAGAGGAAGATGAGCCTCAGAAAAAGAACAAGTCTGTAGCATTAAAGTCCAGATCTGAAAGACGCAAATCTAACAGAACCAAAGCTTTCCAGGCAGAAACTGAAGATGCTGATGACTCTGAACCAGAAGATTCTGATGATGAAGAAGAATTGTCCCTCCTGACCAGAAGAGTTAAACAACTCTGGAAGAAGAGGAACAACAACTTCAGAAGACCAAGACCCAGAGGGGATCGATCAGAATCAACCTCAAAAGGTAAAATTAACAAAGATATTACTTGTTATGAATGTAAAGAAACAAGTCACTACAGGAATGAATGCCCCAAGCTAAAGAAAGACAATCCCAGAAAAGAGAGTTTCAAGAAAAATACCTTCAGGACAAAGAAAGGACTAATGGCTACCTGGGATGATAGTGAATCTGGTTCATCAGAATCTGACTCTGATGAACAGGCCAATGTGGCATTTATGGCTACCATGTCCAGAAGCAGCTCAGATGAAGAATCTGAAGAGGTATTTTCTGAACTCTCTCGATCTGATCTAGAATCATGCTTGTCAGAAACTCTTAGCTCATATCAGAAATTAAAACAAAAGTTTAAAAATATAAAAGGCTGTCTTGAATCAAAATTTGAAGAATGTGGAAAACTTGAGATGACAATTCTAGCACGTGAAGACAAAATTAGATCTTTAACATTAGAAAGAGATGGAGCAAAAAGAAAATGTTTAGAATTGGAAGAAGTGTTATCTCAAGCTCCACAGACTTCAAATACAATAATTTATAAATACGAAGAAGCCTTTCAAGAATTTCTGAAAAATGGGATAAGTAGGAGTGTCATGGCATCCATGATTTATGGAGTCAGTCAGAACAATAAAAAGGGAATCAGGTATGATCCTAAGGAAGATAAAACTTCTACTGGTGACCAACTTAAATCTCCTTTTTCATATCACTATACGCACACACAAGAATAAAAATTTGAAAATGCTAGAAAACCCAAAGTTATAAGAAACTCTGGGAAAACTAATCAGAAAGGACCCAAGAAACTCTGGGTACCAAAAGATAAGATTGTTTATGTTGCAGATATCCTATGCAGCAAAGTTCAGACACCAGTCATGGTACCTGGACTCTGGATGCTCGCGACACATGACGGGAAGAAAGTCTATGTTCCAAAGCCTGGAACTTAAAGACGCTGGATTCGTAGGCTTCGGAGGAGATCAGAAAGGAAGGATCAGAGGCTCCAGAACTATTGGTAATGGTACTCTTCCCTCTATATCTGATGTTCTTTACGTAGAAGGATTAATGCATAATTTGTTATCCATAAGTCAATTAAGTGATAACGGCTATGACGTGATCTTTAATCAAAAAACATGTAAAGCCATTAATCAAAACAATGGTTCAGTCCTATTCACAGGCAAGAGGAAAAACAACATTTATAAAATCAATCGTTCTGATTTAAAAGAACAAAATGTTAAATGTCTGATGTCTGTTCACGAAGAGCAATGTGTGTGGCATAGACGCTTGGGCCACATTAGCATGAGGAAACTTTCTCAGCTAAATAAACTCGAGTTAGTCAGAGGCCTACCTAAACTGAAGTTCTCTTCAGATGCTCTATGTGAGGCATGTCAGAAAGGAAAATTTTCAAAAACATCCTTCAAAAAGAAAAATGTTGTTTCTACCTCTAAGCCTCTGGAACTTCTCCACATTGACTTATTTGGTCCTGTGAAAACAGCATCAGTCAATGGAAAGAAGTATGGACTAGTCATTGTTGATGATTACAGTCGCTGGACATGGGTGAAATTCCTAAAGCACAAGAGTGAGTCTCACTCTGTATTCACCAGTTTCTGCTCCAAAGTGCAAAAAGAATTTGACTCTAAGATTATCAGAGTCAGAAGTGATCATGGTGGGGAATTTGAAAATAAATCCTTTGAGGAATTATTTGACTCTAATGGAATATCCCATGATTTCTCCTGCCCTAGAACTCCACAACAAAATGGAGTTGTAGAGAGGAAGAATAGGACACTCCAAGAGATGGCCAGAACTATGATCAATGAAACCAACATGGCAAAGCACTTTTGGGCCGAAGCTGTAAATACAGCGTGTTACATTCAGAATAGAATCTCCATAAGACCTATTCTGGATAAGACTCCCTATGAATTGTGTAAAGGAAGGAAACCAAACATTTCATATTTTCATCCATTTGGATGTTCTTGCTTTATTTTAAACACTAAAGAACATCTAAACATGTTTGATTCCAAAGCACAGAAAGGTATTATGTTAGGATACTCAGAACGCTCTAAAGGCTACAGACTATACAACACAGAAACCAAAATTGTGGAAGAATCAATTCATGTCAGATTTGACGATAAGCTTGACCCTGAAAAGTCAAAGCTAGTTGAAAATTTTGCAGATTTAGAAATCACTCTTGCAGGATCTGATAAAACTCCAGAAGCAACTGCCACTCAGAACTCTGAGGAAATTAAATCCCCAGAAATCCCAAAGAAAGCTAAAAGTCGTATCAATGTATCTGAAGAATTGATTCTGGGCAACAAGGACGAACCTGTCAGAACCAGATCTACCTTCAGGACCTCTGAAGATACTCCTCTGGGACTAGTGTCTCTGATCGAGCCTACGTCCTGTGATGAAGCACTTCAAGATAACGACTGGGTTTCAGCCATGCAAGAAGAATTAGATCAATTCACAAAGAATGATGTATGGGATCTTGTTCCAAAGCCCAGAGGCACTCACGTTATTGGAACCAGATGGGTATTCAGAAACAAACTGAATAAGAAAGGAGAAGTCGTCAGAAACAAAGCTCGACTGGTAGCTCAAGGTTACAGTCAACAAGAAGGTATTGACTACAATGAAACCTTTGCACCAGTCGCAAGGTTAGAATCTATTCGTCTTCTTGTCTCTTTTGCTATAAACCACTCTATCAAATTATATCAAATGGATGTCAAGAGCGCATTCCTTAATGGTTATATATCAGAAGAAGTGTATGTCAACCAACCTCCAGGTTTTGAAAATCCAAAGTTTCCAGAACATGTTTTTAAACTTAAAAAATCTTTATATGGACTTAAACAAGCTCCCAGAGCTTGGTATGAACGTTTAAGTAATTTTCTTCTGGAACACAATTTTATCAGAGGAAAAGTTGACTCCACACTCTTTTGTAAGAACCTTAACAATGATCTCATGATATGCCAGGTATATGTTGATGATATTATTTTTGGTTCAGCTAACGCCTCTGTTTGTCAAGAATTCTCTGAGTTAATGCAGGCAGAATTTGAAATGAGCTTAATGCAAGAACTAAAGTTCTTTCTGGGAATTCAAATTAATCAAACTTCAGAAGTCACGTACGTTCATCAAAGCAAATACATTAAAGATGTTCTGAAGAAATTTGACATGGCTGACTGCAACTCTGCAAAAACTCCCATGCATCCAACATGCATTCTTGAAAAGGAAGAAGTAAGCAAAAAGGTTTGTCAGAAGCTCTATCGAGGTATGATAGGCTCTCTTCTCTATCTGACTGCTACTCGACCTGATATTCTCTTTAGTGTCTGTCTCTGTGCCAGATTCCAATCAGATCCTAGAGAAACTCACTTAACAACAGTTAAGAGAATTCTCAAATATCTGAAAGGAACTCCTAACCTGGGCCTGATGTATGAGAAAACATCAGAGTATAGACTTTCGGGTTACTGTGATGCAGATTATGTAGGAGATAGACTAGAACGAAAAAGCACATCTGGAAATTGCCAGCTCCTGGGAAACAATCTAATATCCTGGGCCAGCAAGAGACAGTCAACTATCGCTCTATCTACTGCAGAAGCAGAATACATCTCAGCATCACTGTGCACAACTCAGATGCTCTGGATGAAGAATCAGTTAGAAGATCTGCAAATCTTCGAGAGTAACATTCCTATCTTCTGTGATAATACTGCTGCCATTTGTCTAAGTAAGAATCTCATTCTACACTCCAAAGCTAAGCACATTGAAATAAAACATCATTTTATCAGAGACTATGTTCAGAAAGGGATAGTAACATTGAAGTTCATTGATACAGATCATTAATGGGCAGATATATTTACTAAGCCTCTAGCTGAAGATACATTTCTTTTTATCTTAGAAAATCTGAACATTCAAAATTGCCCTGAATAAATTGTGCCTCTGAAGATGTAAAATGAGACTCTGACATAAACAAATGAGATTCTGTCTCTGACTCTGATACTTCTACCAAGTTAAGAAGATATCTGAGTTAGAAATCTCCAGGAACCAATCCTTTGGTATTCCTGAAGATCAGATACATCACACCACGTGGAGCACTTAGCGTCTAACCCTAGAACTTCTAGACAGTTGTCCAGAAGAAAATCAAAGGGCAAACGCTTAAGATCTCCTCGAGCAGTGTGCATACTGTTGGGATTAGACATTCATTAATGAGCCTTAATCATTTCTCCCCCAAGCGTGCTATCTTGTTTTTTGTGCTAACGCTGAATTGTGTGTCGTTTTGCATGTGTTTTTGTTTAGGGTATTTAAACACTCCTCTCACATTTCACACACTTATCACTCTCACTCACTCTCAAACTTCTCTGAAGCAATTCTGCAAGCAGTTCGTCTTCAACTAATCTTCATCAACTATGGATGCTCAACAACAACAAGTTTTCAACTTTTCACAACAAATGGAATCCAACACTACTGCCCAAAGTTCAAGCATTCCCTCTCCAACAGTTACAGGCGTATCCATTACTCCAGTGTACAAGGAACCCCATGTTCTTGATCGTGAGCCTCATATCAACCTGGCAACTCCCTTTGAGGGACTGGAAGTTTTATGTGAATCACTGGTAGACTTCAACAACATGAAGAGAAATGGAGTTGATCTTACTGAAGAACTCCGTCAACAAGGTTGGGAAAACTACTTCCAAAGGCTCTATGGCCCTGTTTACCCAAATCTCATCAAGGAATTCTGGAGATTTGTTGATGCTGATGATCACTTCATCGTCTCCTACGTGTTGGGGGTCAAGATAGTGATCACTGAAAAATCAATTACTTCATTACTGAATATGGAGAAAACTGGAGGAAGAAGGATCTATGACATCAACCCTAGATCAAGGTACATTGCCCAGGTAATCAATCCCACTATCTTCAAACTCAACTCTGAAGGCAATCCATCAAAGAACAAAGAACTTCATCAAAACCTCAGAGTATGGCTCAAGATCATTCTGGGAACCATTCATCACCGCCCAGCATCGAACTCCTCTGACTACATCAATACAGATCAGAAGTGTATTCTGTATTGCATTCACAAGGGTTTGAAGCTCTGCCTCCCAACACTACTCTTCAGATATCTCAGAGACTCTGGATGGGAGACCAGAAACAACATGAAACCCAGAACCTACATCCCTCTAGGAAGGCTTCTGTCTGATGTTTTCATCGAAAATGGGCTTGTGGATCATCTGGAGAAGAACAAGCTTATGGAAGATCTGGCAATAGATACTGGAAGGCCTCTGAACTCCAGAAACCTGAAGAGTATGGGGATTCTGAAGAAGATTCAATTCAAACCCACGCTGGACACCTCCTGGGACGCCTTGAAAGATCAGAGGAAGCTGCCACATGGTCTTGCAAGGTTCTACAAAAATGAACCCAGAGAAGCAATCCTTCACTATATGCAGCGTCTGAAGGATGAAGGAGTTGACATCTCTGACTTCAGATTGAACGATTGTCTAGATTCAGAAGAAGACTTCGTCAGGTTCAAAAGAGGTCCCTCTGAGAAGAAGTCCTCAAAGGCAAAGAAAGCAAGGCTAGGAGAAACTTCTGAAACAAGATCTCCAGCGCCTCTGCAAGTAACTACTGGTAAGTCTGCTCCCTCTATTCCCTCTGAACCTCCTTTGGCTTCCTCTAATCCTCTCCCAGCACCTATATACACCACCTCTGAAATCCCACCTTCTACAACCAGAACCTCCCAACCTTTACCAAAATTCAATCTTGCCCATACCTCTTTACCACGTACTGAAGCTGAAGAACTCAATCACACCACCTCTTCATCTTCAGCCCCAGAATCACCTCCCTATCTTATCCTCTCCTCTGACCCAGAACCTTCTGACCCCGCCTCTCCCACTTTCGCTCACCTTTATTCTCTAAACCGAAACTCACAACAACCACAACAACCTCCACCTGAACCTGAAGTCACTTCACCACCCCCAGAACAAACAACCAACAACCCTTCTGAAGCTCAACCCTCTGACATCACCCCCCAAAACACTTCCGCTGAACCTGAACCTCTAACATTAAACTTAAACCCTCCAAACTCTCCACCCCAAACATCTGAACCCGAACCTGAACATTCCATGCCTACCCATGAGGAAGCCATAATGTTGTTCGCAGGGGCTTCAGTACAGAAGGTCAAGTCTCTGACCATTAACTCTGGTATCAGTGATGATCCTGACTCTGTAAGGACACACTGGAACAGAGTCATTGGCTGGATGACTTCTGAAGTTTTCAAACTGAAGCACATCTCTGAGCAAGTCAGAAACGACTTCATCAGAGATGCTGAGGCAAGACTACAAGAAAGACTTGCCAGAGAAGCTGAGGAAGAAGCCAGAAGACAAGAAGAAGAAAGAGCTCAACAAGCAGAAATCCAAAGGGCAAAGGAAGCTGAAGCCAAAGCTCTGGCCGATGATGCTGCTACCGCTGAAGCTGAAGCTCAAGCTGCTGCTGAAGCTGAAGCTCAAGCTGCTGCTGAAGCTGAAGTGAAGGCCGCTACTGAAGCACAGAGTGCTTTGACTCAGGGGGAGTCCTCCTCTGTTGTCCCTATGGTTCTCCAGACACTTGAAGAACTTAAGAAAGACCAGAAGGAACTCCGTGCCAGAATGGATAAACAGGATACCGTCAACGACAACATTCAGAACATGCTGGCTCAACTGCTTCAGAGGATGCCTCCTCCTCCCAACCCTTAGGCACTTAGGATCTTTTGCTTGTTGCTTTTCTTACCTCGTTTCTGATGTTTTTTTTGTTTTTTTGCTTTTGTCTCCGTTGCTCTTCTATCTGAATATAATCTCTATTTTGACTATTTCTGTTTAAGTCTTTTTGATTCTGACAAAAAGGGGGAGAAATCGAATATAGCTCTGATGAAATATACTGCCTAAATACCCTAAGCGCTTTGCAACATACTATTTCTTAAAAATAAATTCATCTAACACTGGACTTAAGAAATTGCAGAAGGTATCAAGAAACTTCATTGCTTGGAAGCTCTGGTAAGAACTTCTGAACTCCCTAGCTCATCTCAGGGGGAGCATCTGATCTGATTTTTGTTATGTTTCATCTGCTATTTAAGTTTATTTTGTCATCATCAAAAAGGGGGAGATTGTAAGAACAAAAATTGTTCTACAACAAATTCCATGATTTTGATGATAACAAAGGATGAAACCAAAAATGGCACCCTAACGAAAAGTCTCTAAGTGTGCAGGGTTCTAAGGAAAGAAGGAAGATATCTGATGACGTCATCAGATACAGAATCACATCAGATACAAATCATCAGAAGATCAGAAGCATCTGAAGTAGAAACACGCTCAAGAAGTTCTAACTCTGAGCAAAACAGCAAAACATCAGAAGCATCTGAAGAAGAAGTGCACTCTAGAAGTTCTGACTCTGAACAACGGTATATCATTCCAGAAACTCTCAGCGTCATCAGAAGCTCCGAATCAACACAGGAAGATTCCAAGATTCCCAGAGTCACGCAGACTTTGTAACTGGATTCCCTAATACAGAAAGAGTAACGTTAACTTCAAATTCAAATGGAAAGGAACTATATTTGGAAAGAAGTTATTCGGGGAGACAAAGTTGTTTTGGCAAGAAACAACAGAAGTTATGGCATTAATTCCTATTCAAGACATATTATCTGCCATCAATTTCAACGGTCCTTTCACCCCTATATAAAGGACGGCAATCAACATTGAGAGGCGCACAAGCATACACTGAAACATTCTCTCTCTCTCTCTCAATATTTTCACAAAGCTTTTGCTTAGAACGTGAAACACTTTTGTTCTTACTATTGTAATATTTGCTTATCTTAGAAGCACTCTAGATTACATTGTATTTTATCTATTGCTTTATTTCCTCAAGTGACTTTGCGCAGTCTGTATACTTGAGAGGACTAAGAGATCTTTCTCTTAGACGTTGGTTGTAAACAATCTTTCAAGATTAGTGGATTAAGTCCTTGTTGAAGGCGAAATCACCTTGGCCGGGTGGACTGGAGTAGCTTTGTGTTATAAGCGAACCAATATAAATTCCTTGTGTGGTCTTTATTTTGAAAAGCGCTTATTTTCCAAAACAATTCAAACCCCCCCCTTTCTTGTTTTTCTCACCTTCAAATACACCTAAAACGAAACAATCCTTGGTACTTAGGATTTTACAAAGTAATTGAATGAATATATGAATACTTGTATTGTATAAGACTTTAATCAACTGATTAGAATCTTCTTCTCTTTCAGTATAAAAGTTCAAAAACAAAATAATTTGTAAGTGCTCAAGAGTACTTTTGAAGAAAATGATATGAAAATTCTTTTTCAAAAGTATCTTAATATGAGAAATAGATGAAAAAATGAATGTATAGAGATTTTGCAAATTGATTTGAAAGATGTGAGATTTGTAATGAAAATATAAGGATTATTTATAGTATGAATACATCCCTTCAATCATAACATGGCAGTATTTTAGAAATGAAATCAGATAATGGATCATGAAAAGATGCAAGCTTTTACCATGAAAAGTTATGATGAAATGGTGCAAAGAATGGTCAAATAATTTTTCAGATTTTTCAAAAAATTTCCAGCATCAATCGATTGACACATATAACCAATCGATTGACACAACTTAAAAAATGAAAAAATATACTAAGATCAATCGATTGACATACAACATCAATTGATTGGTTCAGTTTGAAAAAAGAAAAATTCTAAAACAGAAAGTTTGATCAATCGATTTTATCAAGGCATCAATCGATTGACATGTTTAAAATATTTAAAAAATTTCTAAGTTAAAAAAGCGTTTGAACATGCAATTTTTAAACAATATTTTAAAATAAATAATCATGATAGAAAAGATTTAGAATGATTATTTTAATGCAAGATAAAACTTTTGAGCACTAGGAGTATATTGTCAAGAGTTTCATATACCTATATTAGATCCATGAAAACTTGAGCAATAATGAAGTGATCTTTTTTTTTCCATTCTTTTGTTATGGAAAGCTTGATATGTTGTCTTCATGAAAATCTTATAGGAAGCTTGTCTTCACATAACTTCCTCAACAAGTTTCTTCAACATGTGATCAAATATTTCAAGGGATACTTCATATTACATCATCCTACACGTGTATGATCCTCCATGAGTCCCAAAAATCAAGAGAATGTCAAGCTAGCAACATGGTTCATGGTGGTTGACCAGAGAAAGTCAACTGGTCAAAACTGGGGTTCCCTAGACCTTATCTCCTACATTCTTTGTCATATGAAAATGATTACAAGAGAAAAGTTACTCAAAATGACATTTCAAACAACTTTCATGTTGAAGTCAATAGCTATTTTTGCTTGTAAAGTCATTTTTTATAATGAAAGATTATATGTCATTTTGTTTGAACCCTAGTTTAGAGGTCATTTTCATAAGATCATAACTTGCTCAATTTTCATGAGATGAAATCCATTAAAATTCCATGATCAAATTCAAGATCTCTACTTTAACTTTGATGTTTGGAGGAAGTTCAAATTCAACTTGGAAATGAATGTGCCAAGAGGAAATATTATAGGTCATTTTGGGTCATTATCATTGAACAAGTGATTTTCCTCAACTTCTAAAATGCATAACTCCTTCATGCCAAATCCAAATGGGGTCAAATATGTGACCAAATTAATGAGGTTTGAAATAGCTACAACTTCGATGATGGAAGTTTTCCACCTCAAAATTCATCATGATCTAAGCTTCAAATGGAAAGTGTTCAACATCAAAGTTGTTCCCCTTGATCTCACCTTTCCAAAAAGTCCAAGATCATATCATTTGGATCAATATTGAAGCACTTGCACATGGGTGCAATGTATGGTACCATTTAGAAGGATTTCATGATCAAACTCATTTCAACATTTCATGGCTTAATGCAATGCTTTCATCATGACCTATGCATGAATTTGGACCTTTTCAAATGATTATTTGGGCTTTTCACATGCCCATGCTAGCTCATGAAGGAAGTTGCTAATTTTGGACATTGAAATGAAAGTGTGTAAAAAGCATTTGAATTGGCTATAAATAGAGAAGGAATATGATCAGAACTTCATCAACACCTTGCCCAAGCTTAGCCAGAGCAATCCAAACCCTCAATTCCATAGAATTCTTGAAGATTTCATTTGAAATCGAGTCTGAACTTCATCTTCTGTTAACTCCAAGAAGTCATTTCCATTTTCATCTTAATTGGTTTCTGCAAGCATGAGAAGAGGAATCAAGCAAATCCAGATCAAGATCAAGTGAATTTGAAGTAACTCCAAGGTGATTTTTCAGAAACTTCATCTCTTTAATTCTCTCTCAATTCTTCACCATTCTTTGTGATTTTTGGTTGGCTGAAGTCCTACCAATGTAGGCAACAAGATTGAGTTTCTTTCAGGTCAAATTGAAGCAACTCGGATCATGAACCTCAAATTTCAAATCCATTTATCTTTCAATATACTTGGAATTGGAAGAAATGGAGGTCAGATTCGTGCTCCTGGGCATTTTTTGTTCAAATTAGTATATTCATTTTCCATTATTCATGAAGTTTTGGTTGGACCATTCTGGTGGCCTTCACCGGAGAAGATGACCGGAGCTAGGGCTCTAGTGATATGTTGGCTTGACCTGAGCCATTTGATCCTTGTCCACCGTTTTAATCTCATCCACTCAATCTGATTACCACATGTACACACGCACTGGCTTTGGAACACCCTAGACATGATGCGTGTCGCCACCGGATCTGCCACCTCAATTAATGAGGGAGATCTGATGGCCCTTGTTTTTTGTATTTTTGTATTTTTCATTTAATCCACTTAATTTGATTAATTCATTTTAATTTCATTTTTAATCCAAAAAACATGGTACTTTCACCAAAAATATCTAAATATTTTTTCCCTTTCACTTTTTGAATTAAAATTATTGTTTGGGCCTTGGTCAAGGTTGATTGGACTTTTGTTGGATTAAAATCATTGGATTTAAGGGATTGATGAAATATACATTTCATCTCCCAAAATGAACGAATGATTTTAATTTGATAAAATTCCTCCCATTACCAATTTGTGTTTCTCTTATCTCCCCTCCCCTTTCATCTTCATCCCCTTTCTTTCCCATTCCTTTCATTGACCAATGAAGCCTCAAAATCCTAAGGCTAATTGGTTCATAAATTATTTTATGTCAGATGAATCAATACAAGTATGGATGAGATAGGTCCATCTCTTTTGATCTTTTCTTCTAGTGTGTGGTATGTTTTAGGAGTTTGGTTCATTATACCAAAGCTCTAACATGCATTAACACCTAAATTTTTATTGTCCGACCTTAGATAGTTGTGACTTCTGCATAAGTCCAATTACGATTGCTTAACATAGAGCTAAATTTTGACCCTTAAGGCATAACATTCTAGTAAGTGGGATTGTAAGTCTCCCCCCTTTCATGGTATTATGTGGAAACTTGGCCTTTTTTCCTTCCTATGGAAGATGTATTGATTCAAGGATCCATGCTTGTGAATAGAGGGTTGGGTGTTCTCCAAAGAATGACTTAATAAATTAAAAAGAAAAACTCCACTAACATCTAATTAACTTTGACTAACACTAACTATTATTAACATTGCTTTACTTTCAAGTCATTTACTTTATGCAATTTAATTCCAAGTCATTTACAATGCATTGCCATATTCATTTCATTAACTTGTTTATGTTTATGCTATTTTCATTTTGCTCATTTGAGCCATATATTGGGATTGTATATATATTTGTTTGTTTGTGCATTTTGTTTGGTTTTGTGGTCTTAGGACCTTAAAATACTTAATAAACAAGAAAAACCTTAAAAATTATTTGTGTGAATTGTTGAGCTTGATCTGAACTTTTGGACTTAGGATTACACAACATTCCATATGCAAAAGAACTTGGCCAATGCCAACATTCAGAGACCAAGTTATTATGATTTGAGCCTTCATCTGATGCAAGTATTGGGATCTAGTTAAACCATCTACTACATTGTCTTGATGCAACTATTGTTTTGAACTTGTGTCTGATGCTTTTCTCTGAGTTGATCAAGGAGTATTTCATCTGATACATAAGAAGACAAAAGAAGACTGCTAGCTATAGATTTGCTTGCTTGGATGTGGCCATCTTTATTTGACGCCTTGATCTTCGTGATGTTTGATATTGATAATTGCTTGCTGATTAGTGCTTGATTCAAAGTCCAAAAGGAAAATGGGTTTTCTATATGACATTCTTGTCTATTGGACTGCATCCCATTGGTCAGATCTTTTCAACCTTTAAATTTTAAATTTGTGCTTATGATAGCCTCTTCATCTTCTCCCACTTCTTAAATTTCAAAATCTCTCCCCCTTTTCAAAAACTTTCTTTGCTTGTGATTTCAAACTTAGACATGTTTCAAATTAGAAACTTTGGCTTTATGCAAATGAATTTTCAAACTTTTTTCTTAAATCAAATTTGTAAATAAATCTAATCATATTGACTTTAAATTTCAAAAGACCAAAATAACTAACAACCATTCAAACTTTTGGCCCCTTTGTACCTCTTCTAACTCAAATTTGGATTAAAAGCAATCTACTCACTTTGAAATTGTTATCACGAACTACGAGGTTTTGATCCCTCATTTTATGTTGGTACGTAGGCACAAGTCCAAAGGTCTTGTCAAACACAAAAATATAATCAATGAATTCTTTTCTCATCCCCACACTCTATTTTTTTCAAACATCATTTTATACTAAATACATATACACACATAAAAAAGGGCTCCCTAGAAGTACCAAAGACACTTTGGGTGCTAACACCTTCCCTCTGTGTAACCAACCCCCTTACGTGTAATCTCTGGCATTTTATTAGTTTTGATTTGAAAAATTCTTATCTTTGGGTTTTTTTCGTACTTTTCCCTTTTCCTTTGGAAAGAATAAAAGCGCGGTGGTGACTCTGGTTTTATTGACGTTAAACTTATCTATAGTTTGATGGTCATGAATTTACCGCTATAGAAATTAAGTGGCAACTCTGCTGGGGATTAGTCCTTAATGGGTTTAGCCTACTTTTTTGATATATGTGTATATATTTGTGTAATACCCCAAAATTTACCCTTCATTTTTTATTGGAAGTATGGGATTATGTTTCACACTTCATTAGCATCATACTAGGTCATACTCATTGCATATTGCATTAGTGACTTGGAAATCAGGTTTTGATTGATCACTCCTTAACAGAAGGAGGCCATTCAAAGCAAGATTGAGAATTGGACTTCACTATTTAAGTATACAAGTCTCAAGGTCTCAGGGGGCTCCAGATATCTTATTATGGTCCTCAGTTCATCAATGAAGGATTCAGAGCTATTAGAGTGTTCATCTAGATTTAATCAGGAAATTAGGGTTTCATGGCTACCTGCAATAGGCAATGTTTGGTTGGAAGTATAGGGGTTCATCCATGTCATGATTAGAGAGTCATCTTGGCCTAGGAAGACTCACAATTATCTCAGAAAGATCCATTGGCAAGCAGTGCAATCAGTTCCTGATCAATTTTGCCCAAAAACTAGAGTTTGGTATAAAATCAGTTTATTTATGATTCTTTGAGTGAAACTCTTTTCCATGGCCCTCCATATGTTCACAAGGTTCTACATACAAAAAATCAGCTCTTTATTTGAGCCAGAGGTGCTTCAATTGATCACTGGAATCGGGAATCAGACAGTTTGGGAAAAGTCAATTGTGGGGCCAGAAAAGTCAACTCCTGACATTTTGAGATTGGAATCTCAAAATCCATGCCTAGGGGATCCTACATGTTAAATTTGATCAAGGTTGGATCATGGATTCATCATTTAATCAGGAATTGGAAAAGTTACTTAATTTGGAAATGGTTGACTTTCCATTTAGGGCAAGTTTTCATGATTGTTGCACTCACTTTAAGCCCATTTTCCTTCAAGATAAAAGCTCCATTTGAACATTTCTCCAATATGAAAGTTGTTCCTCTTGTTCTAAGCTTTCTAGAGATATAAAGTTTGCTCCATTTGGATTAAAATTGAGAAAGTTATGCTTAGTCAAAGTGGGACATATTCTTAGGACACTTAGAAAAATTTCTAAGTCTCAAAATCTCCAAAGTTTGTCAAGACTTCATAGCCAGTTTTCTTGCATTTCAAGGCATCATTTGAAAATGTTTTCTTCACAACAATTATACCTTGCCATGTCCTCTTTCACATCCTTTTAGAATCATCTCATTTGGATTCATGGTTTGAGAGATACATTCATCTAAAATTGGCATCATGACTTGAATTTTAAGGCAGATTTTAGGCCAAATTGGCCCAACAATTTTGCAATGTTGAGGCCTGAAGTTGAGGCCCATTTTTCACCCTCTTCCATTCATCATTTCAACTTGTGCTCAACATGAAAGATGACATACACCATGAGACCTTTCTACTGTTTGCATTGTCTCTCCAATTGGTGACTTCAGCATCAAGTTACATGGCCATAAAGTCACCACCTTGGAATGGATTTCTTGCTTGCCAAACCATGCTGCACAAACCAGCCCACGTTTTGTCACCTCATTTGGCCATGCATTGGATATTCCCACTCACTTAAGTTTGGCCTAAAATAACAACATTTCACATGCTACTTTCTACACCTCACATTACATTATTTTTCTCATGGACATCATGGATTTCTAAGCCCATTAGAACATTTGATCACCATATTTAAGAGACTAGAAACCCTAAACCTAAGAGGGCACTAGAATTTCGTGGCAAGCAAGGCAAGGTCAGATCCCATTCTTCTCATCAAGCTCTCAAGTTGGAGATTTTTGAAGCATCAAGGCAGCCTCCTATTCTTCCGTATTCTCCACAATCAAGGGGCAATGGACCTAACTTCCACTAGGTAAACTCTTACTCAATCTTCCATGGCCATGTATGGATATATCCATGTTCATCATCATCATCATTACCATGCTCATCATTATTATCATTATTGTTCATGTGCTCGTGTTGTCTCATGTTTGTTTATAATGCCAATCTTATGCTTATGTTCTTCTTGTTATTGGTTTATGTTGAATTTTATGCCTTTGCCCGTGTCCATGTTGACATCTTGTGGTCAACTTTTCTCCATGATTAAGCCATCATTTTTACTAAAACAATTCACCATGATGATCTACACATTTTGTACTTGAATTTTGGTTTTTATTTCGTGGCATTTGGTGCACTATAGCGCTTGCATTCTTGAGTGGAAAATTAAAAAAATCCACTATTTTTTTCAAATTTTCGTGGCTGCATGGCTAGGTTTTGTCTTCATGAAGAAGACGATGATGTGTCATGTTATAAGCCGTTAGATCCCTTGCTCATGTTTTAATCATGTTCGTCCAGCCTTTTTTGTCTTCTAGTCACTTAAATGCCTTGCCCAATGGATACAATGTTCACATGGTTTTTAAAATTAAAATGTTATTTAATGTGTGTTACGCCCTGAATAATGATTTTGGACTGGGCTTTGCACATTTCGCTCTTCACACCCCCCCTTCCTGGCCCATCGACACTAATACTTCCATTTTCATTTTCTTTTTTTAATTCACATTTTATTTTCTGTTTTGCTTTTAATTATTTTAAAATATTTTCTTTATTCATAAAAATGTCCAAAAATATTTTCCACATTTCTTGATGTCTTATTTAATTTTATTTAATTTTTATTTTCGTATTTATTTAATATTGATATTTTATTTTAATTGTTTATTCCAAGTGGTTCATTTTGACACATTTTTCTCTTGATTTTATTTTTATGTCTTAAAATTATTTTTAGCTTTTGATTTTTGGGATGAAGGTTGACCAATGGCTCATGGTCAACCTGACCTTTTCTTGGAATTTTATTTCCCATTTTCAATTTATTTTGGATTTATTTTTGACCTAGTTTGGTTGGTTGACTTCTAGTTTGACGTCTATTTTATTTTAATTAATTAATACACTAATTTTTATTATTTTTTGAAATCTTTTTGGGGGATGATGATGTCCTGACCCCACCTTATTTAGTTTAATTTTTCATAATTTTCTTGATTAATTTGCTATTTATTTCATATTTTTTAAGTTGACTTGAATTTTCAGTTGACTTCTTATGATCGATGTTTGACTTAGGGATTGCTTATGGCAATTGAAGAGATCTTTTGATCCTCCCGTGTTCATCTCATATGCCATGTATTAGAAGCCTTTTATCTTGATTTTATTTGGTCCTTACCTCATTTCCTGATTAGATTATTCAGTGACCCCTTTCTTGTGCACTTATTCATCTGTCTGATTCATCTGTCATCTGTTACACTTGTTTATTTCATCCATGCTTACCATTGCTTGTTTGTTTAACATGTTCACACTTCCCATGCATTGTTTAACTCTCCATTATTTCATTCTTTGATTCTTTGATTTGACTACACACTTGTTTAATTATCTGATTTGATTAATAACTGTTGCCTACTTGTATGATGTATGAGGCATATTATTCTTATTGTTTGATTGCCATGAACCATCCCCATTCATAACAAATGTACCGCTCTCCCATGAAGTGTATAATATTTATTTTTTCATTCTTTATTCATCTGTTAATATAAGAATTAAAACGAACATCCGATAATCATTTCAAAACAAGATCAAAAGCTCGATCCAACGTCGAGTAATCATTTTCAAAACATAACAGAACCATCACATAATCATCCATCCTTTTGTAAGTTGATTGCTTCATGCATCACCATTTCTCTTGTAAGTCGATTGCTTCATGCATCGCCATCTACCTGTAAGTCGATTGCCTCAGGCATCGCCATCTACCCTTATCTGTGGCTCCTCCCCTTGCTCCATCCGTCGACTCTTGTTCCGTTTAGGTAGCACCCATTATGTAGAACCCTTTGTATGATAACATAGGTAGGATTCCTTTATTCTTTGCATGCTAACATTGGGGAGATGTTTCCCTCTGTAAATCCTAACACATAGGTCCACATTGCATGACAACTCTAGGGCAGAGCTTCCCCACTTTTAGACCTTCCGTGCGTCTCCGATCTTGTGGCATGTCAATCCATTCTATAGCAAAGAGGTAACTGCCTAAGACTCTATTAAGCGAGCTGCGACACCTACTGCTAGGACGTTGAACACATTGCCCACTTTCCTTTGACACAGTCGGTGTCCTCATTTGTAAGTCCATGTTCAGATGGCAATCCTTAACCCCTAGTTAGTCGAACTACGACAACTCTGATTCTCATGTTCAAATGAGATACGTAGGCACGAGACGCGATGTCTTGCCGAGTTTGACTGACGACTAACAACTAATCCGTGTTTGCTCTTGCCCTAGTTGGAATCGAGAACTTCCCTTTCTCTTGCCCTAGTTGCAATCGAGACCTTTTATTCCCGTAGTTAGTTGAACTACGGTTTGCTCTGATTCTCATTCCAGATGAGATACGTAGGCATAAGACACGATGTCTTACCGAGCACACTTCTCTTTCACCCATAGGTAGCCGAGCTACGAAGACTCTGATTCTCACACTCAGGTGAGATACGTAGGCAATGGATGCAATATCCTTGCAAGTCACTTTCTTTTGACCCTCCTTTAGTAAATAGTACCTTAGATAAACCTACACCCTCTAGACTAGAACAATAAGAGTGGATCCCGTAGAGTACTACAGATGTGTAGGGGTGCTAATACCTTCCATTCGCATAATCGACTCCCGAACCCAAGATTTGGTTGTGAGGCCTTGTCTTTTCCTTCTCTTTAGGTTTTCTTTGATCGTTTCCTTTCCCACCTTTGGGATAAATAACGAACGGTGGCGACTCTTCTGTTTCTTCTTTTTCGCTGGTTGTTTTTTTTCGCCTTGTTGCGACAATTTGTATATTTGATGTTTGTCTATTTGTTTGTGTGATACAATTTGCTTGTTGTGCTTAGTGATCTCTGAGTGGTGAGATAAGTTCTAACCCAAACTTGAGTGCAATTAATATAGGAGGATGGTATAGTCATGTTCGACTTGTGTGGAGTAGTCCTTAACAAGTTGGCTTGAGATCCATCTACTCAGTGGAGACCCTTTTGGAGTTACTGATGTTACACGAGTTATTTATGGATATGCATTACTTTCTCTGATTTGGGGTCCGAGAAGCTGAGGACCGTAGAACATTTAACCCATTTTGGCCTATTTAGGACGTAGTGCGGAGACTGTTCAGGTGTAGACTTGATAACATTTGTTATGCGATACTACACTCAGACGAGTGTCTATTGAGAATATTATGGGTTGATAAGTCAGTCATCCTAACATGATCTGTAGGTCGAAATCCTTAGTACACTCCTTTGGGATGGTTCTTAACCTGACGCCATGCTCGTGACTCACAACAAACCCTTTGATTCTTGGTTGATCCGATCAAGTCTTGTCAATATCAATGGAATTTGGGTGTTGATAAGGTGAAAACCATAATCCACCAAAATGGATGATTGATCTTGACAATGACTTGATCCATCCCTTGACCTTTTTTTGTGCTTGCTTTGTGTGTGATCCCTTATTTGTGATTGTTGCATTCATGCATACATGCACATCATGACATTCATCAAAGAAAGTAAATTTCAAGAAAACTGAGGTCTTATTTGCAAATATTTTCAGACCATGGATTGTGGACGAAGGAACACTAAGAAGTACAGTTTCAGATGTCTTGATTTGAAAGAGCTAAGGAAGTTATCATCTGTTGTATTAGATCCCTTGGACTTCAAGCAATGTCAAAGGAAGTTGTTATCTGTGTTATCTGCTGATGTAGTTGAAGGACTTCTGAGTGTGCTAGTTCAATTATATGATCCTCTCTACCATTGCTTCACTTTTCCCGATTATCAACTTATGCCTATGTTAGAAGATTATTCCCATCTCTTAGGAATACCCGTTTCTGACAAAGTGTCGTTTAGTGGATTAGAAGAGATTCCCAGATCTCATATCATAGCTGGAGCTCTTAACTTAAAGAAGTCTGAGAATGAGACTTTTTGGGTGAAGAAAGGAGGAATGTTTGGGTTGACTTCTGAGTTCCTTATTCAAAAAGCTAACGTATTTGCTCAAGTTGGTAGTGTGGATGCTTTTGAAGCCATATTTGTTTTACTCATCTATGGTTTGTCTTTGTTCCCTAACATTGACGATTTTGTTAATGTTAACGCCATTAGAATTTTCTTGATTGGTAATCTTGTTCCTACTTTGTTGGGTGACATGAATTTCTCTTTGCATTTAAGGAATCCTAAAGGTGGTGGGACTATTGTCTGTTGTGTTCCTCTTCTGTACAAGTGGTTTATTTCGCACCTGCCTCAGACGCCTTCTTTTCTGGAGAACAAACAATGTCTAGGGTGGTCTCTGAGACTTATGTCCCTCACTAATGACGATATTGTTTGGTATGATTCTGCATTGAGTAGTATAAATGTTATTGACATTTGTGGAGAGTTCTCTAATGTGCCCCTCATTGGTACTCAAGGAGGAATTAACTACAACCCAACATTGGCTCGTCGTCAAATTGGGTTCCCCTTGAGAGATATACCTAATAACACTTAGTTAGAAGGTATTTTCTATCAAGAGGGTAAAGATCCTCAACATTTGAAGCAAAAGATGATTCATTCTTGGCATAATATGCATAGGAAAGGAAGATCCGAGCTTGGTCCGCGCAACTGTATAAGTTTGGAAGCTTATACTATTTGGGTGAAAAAGAGAGCTTTGGAGTTGAAGATGTCGTACACTTGCGAAAGACCTGTGTCTTTGGTTGTGGTTGAGCCATCAACTCTCCCTGACCAAGAAGTAGAGGAGTTGGAAGACTCACTCACCAAGATGAAGCAAGAAAGAGATATGTGGGAAGAGCGGTTCCATGCTTTGAGCCAAAAGCATGAGGAGTTACAACTTGAGTTGAAAGACAAGGATGCACTTATTGAACTTCTTGAAGAACGAGCAGTGAAGAGACAGAGAGAGCCAGAGGGTTTATCTTCCTCTGGTATGCCTCAGCCTTCCGGTGCTTAGAAGAAGATTGTTGAGCAGCTTGTCCTTGAGAAAGTTAGATGAAGACATCTTTTGAGTTCGAGATTCGACGCATCCGAAGGATGTAGGCGCCCACAACCAGATCATCTGACACCGTTGCTAAGGGATCCTTAGGATGATTAGTTTCCTTTTCTCTTGTATTTGTATTTTGGTCTCTGAAACTGTACTCAGTGTAATCCTTCCAAATTTTATGAATAAGAAGAGATTTTATGGTGAATCAAATTGTTACTATTGTTATTATTTGCAAATAGAACTCCATATGTTCCTTGAGATTAAACAAACAAAAATATTGCATTTCATCCATCATTTGCATAGCAGGTTTTCTTCTGCCAGATGTCTTATCGGTTATTCTTCTGTGCTTCAGCCAAGCTGATTCACCGATAAAACACTCGCGCCAATCAACCCAAGATCATGGAACATTTGGAGCAAGGAAACAGAGAGCTGAAGGATGAGATTGCACGGTTGACTGCCATGATGGAGTCTGTTCTTGCCGTGCAGAGCCAGTCTTCACCAACTCCTGCAACTCCTCCCCAGAGGACGGTTATTTCTGAGGTTGCTACCTCAACTATTCACATTGTTGCCAACCAATCTGGTCCTTCCATGCCAGCTGGATTCCCTTAGGGAATGCCACCAAACTTCATGCCTGAAGGGTTTGCACCCACCTTTGCTTCTATCCGACATCTAGCCTTGTCATGTCGGTGCCACCGCCGGTCGTTCATACTTTGCCTCGTGTCGATATGGCACCCGATAGAGACCAGCTGAGGTCTATGTCTCAGAAGGATAAAGAGACGTTCAAAGAATATACTCAGAGGTGGAGGGAACTTGCTGCTCAAATTAATCCTCCATTGGAAGAGAAAGAGATGACGAAGATTTTCCTGAAGACCCTGAGTTCGTTTTACTACGAACGTATGATTGTCAGTGCCCCCAGTGACTTTACCGAAATGGTAAATATGGGGATGAGGTTAGAAGAGGGAGTCCGTGAAGGACGTCTATCCAAGGAAAAAGTGTCATCTAGTAAGAAGTATGGTGGTGGTTTCTCCAAAAGGAAGGAGGGGGAAACCAATTCAGTATCTGTAGGGAGGAAGATGAGGCCTCATGTCAGAAGGAGTTCTCAACCTCGTAAACATCAACATCAAGTTTCATCTGTAATTCCTGTATTTTCCAACAATCAATCTGTTCTGATTCAACAACAACAACGTCAACAACAACCGCAACAAAGAACCAACTGCAACAACAACAACAATCAACAACGAAGTTTTGAGAGGAAGAAGGTCTCTTTTGACCCTATTCCTATGACATATACAGAATTATATCCATATTTGATTCTCAAGAACCTTATTCAACCCAGAAATCCTCCACAAATTCCCAAACCACTTTCGTGGTGATATAAGCCTGAACTCCATTGTGCCTTTCACCAGGGAGCCCTTGGTCACGACATTGAGAACTGTTACCCGCTGAAATATGAAGTACAAAAGCTTGTGAAGAGTGGGATGGTGTCTTTTGAGGACCGTGCGCCGAATGTGAAAGTTAGTTCATTGCCTGCTCCTGGTAATGCTTCAGTCAACAGGGTGGATGACTATCCAAGGAATTTCCGAGTGTTTGACGTACGACATATCCGTAGGTCGTTGGTGGAAATGCATAGGAACTTGTGTATAATCAGTGACTATGAACACGACCATGACGGTTGTGTAATCTGTAGCGTGAACCCCCGTGGGTGTTTGATTATCAAGAGAGATATCCATAGGTTGATGAATGAGAATGTAATCCAGATTCAATAGCCGAGGGATATAGGTGATGTTAATGTGATTGTTCTAGTGATAAAAACCCCTGAGCGGGTAGTAATTCAATTTGATAGCAACAACAACAACAACATCAATAGATCGGTATCGCCGTTAGTTATACAGTTAGCGGGCCCTGTTCCGTATGCATCCGATAAAGTTGTTCCTTACTAGTATAATCCCACGATGGTGGAGAATGGTCAAGAGGTTCCTTTACCCGTAGCAGATTTTGTGGTGAATATAGCTGATATTACAAAGGTGACCCATAGTGGTCGGGTATTCGGTCTGGTCTTTCCAAAGGGGATAAAGGATGTCTCAATCAGTAAGAAGGAAGAGATTCCAGTAGCGAATCCAGTTAGTGCTCTAGTGTGTCAGTCTGGTGAATCCAGCAAACTGAAGACTAATGATGATGATGAAGTATTATGTTTGATAAAGAAGAGTGAGTTCAATATGGTGGAGCAGCTGCTCCAAACCCCGTCAAAGATTTCGGTGATGTCTCTGTTGATGAATTTTGAGGCACATAGAGAGCCATTACAGAAGGTGCTTGAGCAAGCCTATGTTGAACACGATATAACTGTGGATCAGTTTGACCACATAGTCGCCAACATTACTTCATGCAGTAACTTGAGTTTTTGTGATGAAGAACTTCCTGAGGAAGGCAGAAATCATAATTTGGCGTTGCACATTTCGATGAATTGCAAGGAGGATGCGCTTTCCAATATGTTGGTTAACACTGGTTCATCTTTGAACATGCTTCCGAAGTCAACTTTATCCAGAATTTCTTATCAAGGCGCCCCAATGAGGTACATTGATGTAATTGTCAAAGCATTTGATGGTTCTCGCAAAACCGTCATTGGTGAAGTGGACCTGCGAGTTAAGATAGGTCCAAATGATTTCCAAATTACTTTACAAGTAATGGATATCCACCCAGCCTATAGCTGTTTATTAGTCAGGCCATGGATTCATGAGGCAGGAGCTGTGACATCGACTCTACACCAGAAGCTCAAATTTGTGAAGAACGAAAAGCTTGTCGTTGTTGGTGGAGAAAAGGCACTTTTAGTGAGCCATTTGTCATCCTTTTCTTATGTTGAAGCTGAGGAGGAGGTTGGAACTCCGTTCTAAGCCTTGTCTATTATTGAAGTGAAGAAAACTAGGGAACCCATATCTTCTTTGAAGGATGCTCAAAAGTTATTGAAACTGTCAGCACCGATCAATGGGGACGTGTAATAGAAATTGATGAGAACAAGAATATGGTCGGATTGGGATTTCAATTAGGGTTGTTCAAAGTCAAAGATGAAGATGTTCAACCGAGTTTCCGCAGTGGAGGGTTCATTCATGGTAATGCTCAACACTCAGCTGATGTGATAGAGGATGAGGACAATGAAGACGAAGCTTGCGCCAACATTGTGATGCATGGCCAGACTTGTAACAATTGGGTTGCTGTTGATGTTCCTACTATTATTCATCTCTCTAAGTAATTTGTCTTTCATTTTTAAGAAAATCCTTCTCTTATGCCTAAGGGAGAAATGAACATTGTTTGGCACTTCAATTATCATCAATGAAATGCAATTTTATTCATCCATATCTATGATGTTTTATTTTTACTTTTTGCTTTTCTGAAAATGGTAATCATAAAAAAAAAAATAATAATAATCTCTCATCTGCATAATATTTGGTCACAATTCAATTCTCTAAAAATCAAAATATCAAATCATTATGCAGGTTGGTTCCCAAACCCATTGAATACAATGATCCTGCTCCCTCTCCAAACTTTGAGTTCCCTGTGTTTGAGGCCGAGGAAGAGACTGATGATGAAGTATCTAATGAATTGTCTCGCCTACTTAACCATGAGGAAAAAGCCATTCAGTCGTTCGAAGAGCAGATTGAACTAATCAACTTGGGTTCCGAGGATGATGTGAAGGAAGTCAAGATTTGGTCTCAATTGTGTCCAGAGGCTAAGAAGGGGTTGATTTATCTTCTTCAAGAATATTCAAATTTGTTTGCTTGGTCCTATCAAGACATGTATGGGTTGGATTATGAGATTGTGGAGCATAGATTGTCGTTGAAGCCAGAATGCCCTCCGGTCAAGCAGAAGTTGAGAAGGACTCATCCTGAGATGGAAGTTAAGATCAAAGAGGAAGTGTAGAAACATATTGATGTTGGTTCCTAGTTACCTCCGAGTATCCGCAGTGGGTGGCAAATATTGTGCATGTTCCAAAGAAAGATGGAAAATTCCGCATGTGTGTTGATTATAGAGATTTGAATAAAGCTAGCCGAAAAGATGATTTTCCTCTGCCACACATTGACATGTTGGTAGATAATACAGCTAAATTCAAAGTCTTTTCATTTATGGACGGATTTTCCGGTTATAATCAAATCAAAATGGAACCTGAAGATATGGAGAAGACCACATTCATTACACCCTGGGGAACATTCTATTATAGAGTGATGCCTTTCGGTTTAAAGATTGTTGGTGCAACGTACCAGAGAGCTATGACCACTCTTTTTCACGATATGACGCATAAAGAGATTGAAGTATATGTTGATGATATGATTTCCAAATCAAGTGATGAAGAAGAACATGTTGAGTATTTGTTGAAGTTATTCCAGCGTTTGAGGAAATACAAACTCCGTTTGAATCCCAATAAGTTTACATTTGGTGTTCGTTCTAGTAAATTGTTGGGCTTTATTGTCAATAAGAAGGGTATTGAAGTTGATCCTTCGAAGGTCAAAGCAATACAAGAGATGCCTACGCCCAAAACTGAGAAATAAGTCAGAGGTTTCCTCGGCCGCTTGAATTATATCTCAAGATTTATATCGCATATGACTGCCACATGTGCGCCTATATTCAAGCTCCTTCGGAAAGATCATTCTTGTGATTAGATCGAAGATTGCCATAAAAATTTTGATAGTATCAAAGAGTATCTGCTTGAATCTCCGATTCTGTCTCCGCCTATTGAAGGAAGGTCGTTGATCATGTATTTGACTGTGCTTGATGATAGTATGAGTTGTATTATGGGTCAGCAAGATGTATTTGGAAAGAAAGAATATGTTATTTACTACCTTAGTAAGAAATTCACCGACTCTGAGACTCGGTATTCTATGCTTGAAAAGACTTGTTGGACATTGGCTTGGGCTGCTAAGCGTCTATGTCAAACTTGTGGTGTTCAAACTGAACTTACTCAATTCATGAAATTAAAAGCTTAAATCAATTGCCTGTCACATGAGGACTTCAGAGGTACCAAGCAATGCATGAAATGATCAATATCGAAGGAGTTTCGAATGAAAACAGTTTGAGCAATAACCTTTGAAGTGCAGCTTCCAATGGCACGATCCACTCCAACTCTTTGATGCAGCTTGTTCTTGAGATAGTAAGGAAGCAAGGTTCAGGAATTGAAGTTCAAATATCAACCAATGTAGTTGAAAATTGAACTTGAAAATTAAAAGAGAAAACAAAATTCCTTTTAATGGAGGTTTGGGATTTCACTTCTGCAGAATATCAGGCGCCTTGAGGTTCGATTTTGAAGTGAATGCAGCCTTCTATTTATAGCCAAGCAAGATGCAAGCAATGGAATACTCATGTGCATGTGAAGTTGGGTCCTCCATGCATGGGCCTGTACAGACGCATGGGAGGCCCAAAGTTGATTGGTTTTGCACGCTGATGATGAAACAAATGAATTTGGATGTGTACATGGCAAGGCAATGTGGTGTGCAAGCAATTTAATCATGTTATGCATAATTGGAACCAAAACTTCTCCTCTTCGAAAATACCATTTTTCAAATTGAAACATAGGCATGTGGGTAATGGTTGTAAAGGTCTTGACATGAGGAAAAAATATTATGTTGAACAAAAATCCATTTGGAGTTGGGAAAATATTGAAAACTGGACATGAAGTTCAAGGTACAAAACTTGTATATGAAAATTTTGCAAAAATGGACCAACTTCAAGCCCTTATGTTTCAATGATGAAAGCCTAAAATTACAAAACCTTCAACAAAAAAGTTTTATATTGTTTCAAGAAATTAAATTTGGACTTAAATTTTGCATCATTTGGAGTTTTGAGGAGAATGTTATGGGCACTTGAAGTTAGATTTTTTCACATTTCAATGACTTTGGTCCAAAGTGACCTATAATGTTTTGTATTATCACATGTGCTTCTTTTAGGATTATGAAATTTTGTCCAACATAACAATTGAAGTAGACATCTTAAACTTTCCAATTCATTTGGTTCCACCTCAAAATCATGAAAAATTAAGGAGTTAGGTCCTTGGGAGGTTTACCCAAAATTAGGGTTTCAGTCAAAATGACCTATAATGTTTTGAAATTAATGATGAACTTACAAGCTTCAAATCAATTTTTGATGAACATGACAGTTGTGCATATGGTTTGTAAGAACATTTTTTCTCTTGGGGTCATCTTCATTGACAAACACATAAAATGTTAGGTCTCAATGGATTTCGAAATAGTCAGATGAATTGACTGATCAACTTCTCAAGTCCAAATTTCAAATCTTGATGAGTTAATGATTGAGGACACTCACATGAGTTCCAATATGCATATAATGATGAATGAAAGAACTTCCCTTGATTTTATTTGATCATAGGGTGAGGTTGCTTCATGAGCAAGGCACAGTCAATGCATAACTGAATTAGGGTTTCCTTGGGAAACAATCCTCAAGCCCTTTGGTTTATCTTGATCAAATTGACAAATTGAGATACTTAGGAGGCATATATGATGATTGAGAGTTTTGGGAACCATTGTCATGCTTGCTTTCATCTTCATCTGGCCACTTCAATGAGCATAGGAGCCTTGGATCACATGATTGCTCAAGCTTCAAAACAAACAAAGTTAGTGACATATTTTTGTGCTTTTGGCCAGTAAACAAAATAGGAAAAGCAATAATATACAATTCAAGTATGCTTGGTGGTCTCAAACAAACTCACACAAGTCTCAACCCTAGGGTAAGGAGCCAAGATGATATGATCCTTGAGGCAAATGCAAATGAGCAATGATATGATGCCATGAGGGATCTTAGGGTCAAAATTAGGGTCTTACAGATGCCCCTATTTAAGGTTATTCTAGCTGGAGATATGAAGGTTAAAATCGTCGTCTCGACGAGGTAGAATAGGCTTAAATAATAACAAAGAGACGAATTTTGGTCCCTAAGAGACCTCATGATGCAAATGTATGTATGCAAAAGTTAATATTCTGCGGGAATATATGTCCACAAAGGAAAGAAGAAATCAGGAGAAACTGAAAATCCATATGAGTAATACGCTCATAAATGGGACAGAGACTCTAGGGACCTTACTGGGGAATAAAGGGGATAAAAATGTGTGAGTAGGTCACGACTAAAAATTTGCTGGGAGACACGAAGGGATTCCATGAAAGTAAATCAATGGAAAGACTCGAGTTGACGCCAAGATGCAGGTATTGGGGAATATGCCAATACAGCAAGCTATCCACAAAGGATACTTCGGATAAAAATCCGGACTCAGATGGGGATATCCACAAAGGGACTCAGTTGAGGAAACAACAAATGAGGTATTACCGGTTACTGGGTAATAAGCTCAAAGAGACATGTGATCAAGACACCGGTATAAGGGTGAGAGAGCAACATGCTCAGGGAGAATGAATATCTAAGACCGGTATAAGGGTGAGAGATATCAATCATCCAAAAAGAAAAATCTGAGGAAAACCTAAAAGGTAATATTTCAACTCAGGGAAATCTGACTCCACATGGGACAAAAAGTCATAATAGGGAGCAGAAGGAAGGAACGTCAGGGATACCGGTTACTGGGCATATAATAGGTGACCAACCAGGCGTGAATTGGGGAATATTTCCAAGACACTCATCATCCAAAAGGAGGGCTAAAAAAGCAATCTCGATTACAGGATGGGCATTCGATTCCATAAGGAAATACGAATCTTACTCGACTGGGGAAGAAAAAGACTTTGACTGAAGAGCGCATGAGATATATTATCTATTACCGTCAGAACGTAGATAATATACTCGCATGGAAGATTATCCACAACCGGTTACTGGGTTAATAAAGGATAAATCGAACGAAGAGAAAGGACATCGGGATACCGGCTATTGGGTATAAAATGATGACCAATCAAGGGGAGAAACAATCATTACCAAACAAGGGTAAATGAAATATGACTCGCTAGGGATACATTGACAAAAGAAATTATCCGGGAGATATATCACCGGTTACTGGGTGATATACTCAAAAGGTGAAGGAATATCAATACCGAATATTGGATAAAGATGACCAACAAAGAGGGGATTACATCTACCTGTTACTTGGTAGAAAACCACAAAAGAGAGTAACCGTCATCGGTTAGGATGAACAAAAAGCAAGGGTTAACTCTGCAAGGGGACAAAATGGGGTTTACAACTACTGGTTACTGGCTAGAAAACCACAGAAATAGGACTTACAACTACCGGTTACTGGGTAGAAAACCACATAAATAGGACTTACAACTACCGGTTACTGGGTAGAAGGCCATAACATCCGCTGGGGAGAGAATGAACAATTACTATTTATTGAGCAATTGGTCACCTGAACCACAGGGAAGTGCAAGGGAAATAACAAGAGGAGTCAATCTAGGAACAAACTAGAGAGACACAATGAAACAAGACTCAACCCAATGAGGATACAAACTCGGGGGAAAAATTCCATCCCAATATATGTTTTGGAAGGAAGATGAAACCAAAAATCATCCACGAGGATATAACTCAGTGGAGATGTGAAGGAAAGATAGACACTTTTTGCCTATGGGGCTGACTCTATATGGAGAGATTAGACACAAACATCTGCTTGGGGAAATATGTATCACCAAATAGCAGGAGATAACAAACAAAGATATATGGCAAGGAATGCAACATGAATATCTGAATGTTATAATTATGCACGTATATGTGTGGTTTATGTATGATTAATGCTGACAAATAGACATATATAACACAAACAGGTCCAAGAATTAAATGGGCAAACAACCAGTACTACATCTCAAAAGAGAAAGCCAGGCCCACAAGGGAAAATCCAATCTGGTGGGGGCAACAAATACCAAGAAACACCAATCTCTGCAGGGGAGAAAGTCCAATGCTGAGGATCGAGCGAAGTCGCTACCAGTGACAAAGATCACTACTAGGGGAACAAGCATGATCGTCGGGGACCAGATACCGTTGTTGGGAATAAGCAAAGGATCATAATCACCAAAGCTATGGATCTTCCAACATCACGTAGAGTCAAGGATAAGATTAGTCAGAGACGAACTCTACTGGAGGTCTTATCAAGGGGTGATGTGGAATTCCGTGGGGGGGAACAACCACTAAATAGAAGCACATCCAAACAAACATTCACGTCTAAACACGGAATGAATACCTCTGCTGCGGAGAAGGAGAACCAGTCACTCTACTAGGGAAGGAATCAACATATCTTCCTCGAAGTTTCAAAGCCAAACTAGGATCAGGTCAAGCCTTAGCTGGGGCGAACTATCCGGATAAGATTCCATCGTAGAAGAAACTCTACTGGGGAACTTATCGGGATAAGATATGAAACTCTGTGGGGAATAACCACCAACCAAAAGTTACAATAACCATCACATTTCCTCATACTGCTGGAGAAACAATCTCTACTGAGGAGAGAAGAAACACCGCTCCACTGGGGATAGAAAATAACATTTTCATCACCCGCTCTACTAGGAGGAAAACTGTAGGCGATCAGCCAGAGATAACCTGCTGGTGACCAAACTGGGGAAGTCTAATGTGAACAACCCTGCTAAGGATTAACCGGAGGCAAACCTGCTGGAGATCACTGTAGGCGAATCCACAGGGGATAAGCTACAAACCAACTTGTTGAAAATTCACTCATGCGGGGATTTCCTGCCCACTCTACAGGACAATTCCAATATGAATGAGGGAAAACCAACTTCCTCGGAGAAGATAGCATATCAATTTGTCAATCTATAAGGGATTTTAGGTCAATCCACACAAGGTATGACAACCATATAATTGATAACACACAGATGCTAGATCTAGACTCACTGAGGAGCTAGAAGATTGATACCAAACTCCAGACTCTCAGGGGATTTGGGTGGTGTATTACCTTCCCGCGCTCACTAAGGAGACAACCTAAAAGATGAAGAGGAGGATACAATAATATGCTAGGAATATGAACAAATGTCTTACCCTCTTGGAGATCATATTATCCTTGGGAGAGCACTGAAGATGTCCCAATTATCCTTTGTGAATGTTCATTTTGTTTAAAAATAGTTTATAAAAACTTTATTTATTTAAAACAATGATATTCATCAATTAAAACATGCAAACACTTGTTAAACAAAAACAAATAAGAATGCAAAGAATTGGATAAAGGCTCAAATTTATTTGATGGAATGGTAGTCTGCAAATGGCAAGACTCCATGGATCTTTACAAATTTGAAATTGGTGATATATATTGGAAAAAGGGCTACATTGAACATAATGACCATTTCCCCATCAACTTTGAATCCAATGTATTTGAAGCTTTAGTTGACGGTGACTGAGCGAGAATCTTTGAAAGAAGACAACTTGAAAAACAAAGTCTTGTCAGGATGCAGTTACTTGCCAAATCCCTAATTTTTGCCTAGATTTCCCCAGGGGGAGGTACTTAATCTAGCGGCATATATATTCGTTCTTTTTTTTTGTGTCTCTAACTTTTGTCTGGATCGCCCTTTCGGGGTTTCAATCCACCGAGACACTCATTTTTGCCTAAGTCCCCCTTTCGGGTTTTCAACTTAGCGAACTATTCTGTTTTTATTTTAGGCAAAGTATTTCTTGACTGCATCTGAATTCACAGGACGAGTGAAATCCTCCCCATCCATAGTTGTAAGTATCAAATCACCGGCTGAAAAGGCTCTCTTAACAACATATGGACCTTCATAGTTTGGAGTCCACTTGCCCCTGGAATCGGGCGTGAAAGACAAAACTTTCATGAGCACAAGGTCACCTTCTCGGAACATCCGAGGCTTGACCTTCTTATCAAAGGCTTTCTTCATCCCTTGCTGATATAACTGACCATGGCACATGGTAGTCAATCTCTTCTCTTCAATCAAGTTCAAATGGTCATAACGACTCTGAACCCATTCAGCCTCAGTCAACTTGGCTTTCATCAAGACTCTCATTGATGGGATCTCAACCTCCACGGGGAGCACAACCTCCATGCCATATACAAGGGAGAAATGGGTTGCCCCTGTTGAAGTGCGGGCAGATGTACGACAGCATCGCATGCCAATCCTTGTATGTAACAACCATCTTCTGAATAATCTTCTTAATATTCTTGTTAGCCGCTTCAACAGCCCCATTCATCTTGGGTCTATAAGGAGAAGAATTATGATGTGCAATCTTGAACTCGCTACACAACTTTTTCATCATCTTGTTGTTCAAGTTAGATCCATTATCAGTAATGATCTTATCTGGCACACCATAACGACATATGAGTTGATTCTTGATAAACTTCACAACTACCTGCCTGGTCACGTTTGCATATGATGCCGCTTCGACCCACTTGGTGAAGTAATCAATTTCTACGAGAATAAACCTATGACCGTTGGACGCCTTTGGCTCTATCATGCCAATCATGTCAATTCCCCACATAGAGAAAGGCCATGGTGATGAAATCACATTCAGAAGCGTCGGGGGAATATGAATTTTATCCGCATAAATCTGAAACTTATGGCATTTCTTCACATATTTGTAGCAGTCAGACTCCATTGTCAACCAATAGTAGTCTGCTATCAACATCTTCTTTGCCATGGCATGTCCATTGGAATGAGTACCAAATGAACCC
This sequence comes from Lathyrus oleraceus, assembly GCF_024323335.1. Taxonomy (NCBI): domain Eukaryota; kingdom Viridiplantae; phylum Streptophyta; class Magnoliopsida; order Fabales; family Fabaceae; genus Lathyrus; species Lathyrus oleraceus. The sequence continues at coordinate 71,753,016 of NC_066585.1, forward strand.
TCATGGACTTCAGTCATCAACAGGCATGCTTCGTGTCTATCCACACATCTGAGCAGAACCATGTCAAAATTTCTCTTATAAAGCACATCGCCATTGAGGTAGAAACTGCCAGATAATCTCCTCAAAGTCTTCTTATCTTTCACAGATGCCCTAGGCGGGTAAATCTGACTCTGAAGAAAACTTTTGATATCATAATACCATGGCTTATCATTTTTTACTTCTTCAACTGCAAATACATGAGTTGGTCTATCCAAGCGCATCACCGTGATATTGGGGACTTCATTCCAGAATTTCACCACAATCATAGAAGCAAGCGTAGCAAGAGCATCTACCATCCGATTCTCATCTCGAGGAATATGATGGAAGTCAACCTCAGTAAAGAAAGTAGAAATAATCCTCGCATAATCTTTGTATGGGATGAGGCCAGGATGATTCGTCTCCTATTCACCCTTAATCTGATTAACAACAAGGGCAGAATCACCATAAACATCAAGATGGTTGATCCTAAGATCAATACATTCTTCCAAACCTATAATACAGGCCTCATACTCCGTCATATTATTCGTGCATTTGAAAGTTAGCCTTGCTGTAAAAGGAAAATGTGTGCCCTGAGGAGTAATAATCACTTCCCCAATACCATTTCCATATTGATTTACAGCACCATCAAACACCATGCTCCAACGGGAACCCGACTCTGGCCCTTCATCGAGCGTTGGCTCATCGCAATCTTTCATTTTCAAATACAGAATCTCCTCATCAGGGAAGTCGTACTGAACTGACTGATAATCCTCAATTGGTTGATGTGCCAAGTGGTCAGCCAAGATACTACCTTCAATAGCTTTCTGAGCTCGATACTTAATATCATACTCAGACGACAGCATCTGCCAACGGGCAATCCTCCCAATTAAAGCAGGACTCTCAAAGATACACTTGATTGGATCCATTTTGGATATCAACCAAGTCGTATGATTCAACATATACTTGTGTAAGCGCTTAGCAGCCCAAGCCAAAGCACAACATGTTTTCTCAAGCACTGAGTATCGAGACTCACAATCAATGAACTTCTTACTCAGATAGTATATAGCATACTCTTGCTTCCCTGGTTCATCTTGCTGACCCAATACACAACCCATAGAGTCTTCAAGAACAGTCAAGTACATAATCAAGGGTCTCCCTTCCACAGGGAAAGACAGAATTGGAGGCTCGGACAGATACTCTTTGATAATGTCAAAAGCCTTCTAGCAATCCTTGGTCCAATCATGACGCTGATCTTTCTGGAGGAGCTTGAATATAAGCGCACATGTGGCAGTCATGTGGGATATAAATCAGGAAATATAATTCAATCGGCCAAGAAAACCTTAGACTTTCTTCTCAGTTTTGGGTGCAGACATCTTTTGTTTTGCTTTGACCTTGGCAGGATCAACTTCAATACCTCTCTCGGTGATAATAAAGCCCAATAACTTGCTGGAACGGACTCCAAATGTACATTTGTTCGGATTCAGACGAAGTTTGTACTTCCTCAAATGCTGAAAAAGCTTCAACAAGTGCTCAACATGTTCAACTTTCGTTCTCGACTTCGCAATCATATCATCAACATACCCTTCGATCTCCTTGTGCTTCATATCGTGAAACAAGGTAGTCATAGCTCGTTGATACGTGGCTCTGGCGTTCTTCAAACCGAAGGGCATCACTCGATAACAGAATGTTCCCCAAGGTGTGATGAATGTTGTCTTCTCCATATCCTCGGGTTCCATTTTAATCTGATTATATCTAGAAAATCCGTCCATAAATGAGAAGACATTGAATTTATCTGTATTATCTACCAACATATTAATATGTGGTAGAGGAAAATCATCTTTCGGACTAGCATTATTCAAGTCTCTATAGTCCACACACATTCAGACTTTTCCATCCTTCTTAGGCACAGGCACAATATTGGCCACCCATTGAGAATATGTAGAAGTCACCAGAAACCCCGCATCAATTTGCTTCTGAACTTCTTCTTTAATCTTCACTACCATATCAGGATGAGTTCTTTTTAGCTTTTGCCTCACAGGCACACACTCAGGCTTCAAAGGCAGGAAGTGTTGCACGATATCAGTATCCAGACCAGGCATGTCTTCATACGACCAGGCAAAGACGTCGACGTATTCTTGTAGCAACTCGATCAACCCCTTCTTAACAGATTCTTCCAGGAGTGCCCCAATACTCACTTCTCGAACACAATCGTCAGACCCCAAGTTGACTGTTTCCAGATTCTCAAGATGCGATTGAATGATCTTCTCTTCATGCTCAAGCAAACGGGTGATCTCATCAGGAATCTCTTCAACATCATCTTCTTCGGCCTCAAACACTGGGAACTCAAAGTTGGGAGATGGTGTTGGATCATTATGTTCAATGGGTTTGATCAACCTACATAACGATTTTGGATATAGAAGAGATTTTTAGAATTCAAACAAGGCAAATCATTATGCAGATGAAAGGATGATTTTATTCTATTTTTAGGGTTTTATGTGATCACCAATTTCATGCAAAAAAGCAAAAAGTGAAAATAATTTGGAAAAACAAACATTTAACATGTAATTATTGAATGAATATCATTGAATTTATGTGCCAACAATGTCATTGTAACACCCTTCTAAATACCCCAAATTATTATAATTAAAATAACAATATGTTCATCAGAGTAATTATGCCCCGAAGGGTGTCACACAATCATTTCACAAAAATCATTAAAATATCCTGTCATGCTCATTTATTTAATCAAAATAAGGTTCTTTGCATAATTCGCAGCGGAATAAAATTCAACTCAATGTAAAACATGTAACACAATACATGTAAATCATCAACAACCAATATCAAATCAATTAAAACATCCCCTCCCGATGTTACATCTATCAGAGCATGACCCATAAGAACTACTCTAGACTCCAAGCATTAGCTTCTACTCAACTCATTTCTCGTTACCTGAAAAATAGGTGTAAGGGTGAGTCCCTCAATCAATATAACAAGCATTATAGAACAACATGTAATGCTAAGTAATTAACACATTAATTCACCCTAACCAGACTACACACTCAGCAACGGCAGTATCCGTTCAAACATCATATTCACCAATAACATATAGCATATATATAATCTCAACCATACTCAACATCAACAACACAACACACAACACACATATAATACTGGAATACATCCATTCATATTATATGCCATACATTTATTATGCAATGAGACTCTATGCATGCGGTACCGACTATTTGTGAACATATAGTTCAACCTCACCGTCCAAATCCAGGCACGGCTACCAAGCTCACTAGTCCCACTCAATTGAGACATAGTGACTCACTCACTAATTCCTCACCATGGGAATTAGCTACCACCCCAAATGGGCCATGAAATGCACGCTAATCACCTAGCATGCAAACATCAACAACAACAATCAAATGATATACTCACTAATTCCTCACCATGGGAATTAGCTACCACCCCAAATGGGCCACAACATGCATGCTAATCACCTAGCAATGCAACATCAACAATAATCAAGAATAGACACATGCTCACACTCTAAGCCATAATACAGTCTATTCACAAACGTATACATTCACATCATCATGTATACCATCACACATCATCAACATAATTAATCACAAAAGCACATCATATCATGCCACATAATCAACCACAGTATTAGCCCGCTCTACTAATACCTATACCACTCAAAACAACGGGAAATGATCCCTACAACATCATATCTCAGCTAAGTCTCACTACTCAGCCTAAACAGTCAAAAACTGCACAACAACAGTTCAGGAAAAATCCCAACTCTGCCCATACGCGTACTGTCCATGCCATACGCGTATTGCCCAAACCTGGCCAACTCCATACGCGTAATGCCTACTCTCTTACGCGTACGCTACGCGTAACAACTTCCCATTACGCGTACCAACAGAGACCAATTTACGTTCAAAATATCATCTTTTTCTCCCATACGCGTAAGGCTTCCCCCCATACGCGTACCAACATCTCATACGCGTATTGCCTAGTGCCATACGCGTATGACCAGAAACCAGAACTCTCAGATCTGCAATGGCTTTTCTGCTACGAGTTCTATTCGATCTAACCTCCCACGGTTCAATTCTTACACAAAATCACTCCTATCGTCTTATACACTTCATATCCTGTTCAATCTCACAAAATCCTAACACTATTCCATCTAATTTCTACGGATTTGCTTCGATTTATCATCCAATTCCATTCATCAATCATTTTCACAAATTCACCATACTCATCCAATTCAAAGGTAAATTAAAGGTCTATCACTACCCATGACATATTATCATATAATACCCGTTAATCAACGATAAACCCCCCTTACCTGAGTTAATCCGGCAGCTTCCGAGCTCCAAGCTTCTCCTTCCTTCAACCTTCGTTCTCTGGCTTTTTGCCCTTTCTGCCTCTTTTCCCTTTTCACGTGAAATTAACCTTTTTACCAAAAAATGGGATTTTTCTAAATTCCAACTTATATATTATTCCAATAAATAATTATCCCAATAATTATTATTCCAAAATAATAATAAAATAATAATAATCCAAACTTCCAATTATTCAATTAAATTAATAAATAAAATATTAATTTAAATTAAATAATTAGCTTAGTTTAATTGGGGTGTTACAGTCATCACTTCTCCTTTTGGTATGGTGTCGCATTACGCGAAAAACCGGCGGGAAAACAAAAACAACAAAGCCGCCACCGTGCGTTATTTATCCCAAAAGAGGGAAAGGAAACGCTCAAAGTAAACCTGGAAAAGACATGATCTCGCGACCAAAGAGAATGGGATCGGGAGTCGGTTATGCGAAGGGAAGGTATTAGCACCCCTACGCATCCGTCGTACTCGACGGGATCCACGCACAAAAGGAAGGAATATGGTTGCTAAACACGCTGCTCACAAACACAAACACTGGCTGGAAGAGACACAAGGAAACAAACGAAACTAACTCGGCAGGATATCGCATCCTGGGCCTACGTAGTCTATCAGGCATAGACATCAGAGTCGACGTAGTTCGGACTAGGGGGAAACGTGCTCGCTAGGATGTTGCATCCTATGCATACGTATCTTCTCGGACTAAAGAAGAATCAGAGCACTCGTAGCTCGGCTAACGCACGTAAGACAGAACAAACACGAGAAATCGACTGCCAATAGCTGGACTTACGTCGAACTCCACACAAACAGGAAAACATGGAAAACAAATACCAATCGCTGGACTTACATCAGACTCCGAACCAACAAACGCACACAGGAAACTAACTGCCAATCGCTGGACTTACGTCAGACTCCAACGAAGAAACTGGAAACCGAATGCCAATCGCTGGACTTACACCGGACTCCAACCAGAAAAGGAGAAACAACTCACACAAACAAAACAAAAGGGCGCCCGGAGAGATCAACTCATCTCCTGCCTACGTACCTCATCTGGTATGAGGATCAGGGCGACGTAGTTCCCCTACACAGGGACAAAGGACTAGCCTAACCAGATACAAAGGGAGACATAACTAGGGAGACTACGACTCGAGCCTAGATGTTATCATGTATATCATCCCTAAGTTAAGGTTGCTATCTAACTTGCACAGGGAGCAAGCTATCCTATACAGCACAGGCAAAGAAAACAATCACAAATAGCACACATTATATACACACAAAGTGGGCTCACAAAAGTGTTAGGCTGTGAAACACAAGCCAACTGTATCAGTTAATGTTAGCTCTTAACCCTAACATTGAGAGTTAGGGTGAAGCAGATGAAACGGGAAGTGAAGATAAGACTTCACAGCTCTTATCCCTGGCCTGGGAGACCTTCAGACAAAAGAATGTGTGGGTTCAGAAAGTGGGAACCCTTCTACACTTATGACTGACTCAACAAGGATCTGGGGTTAATATCCACAATGCATCAACACAAGGTGTGTGAGCAAAGGGATGACTCAACTGAATAGCAGGAGATGGATTGCACATCTCTTGTATCTGCCAATTGCCTTATCAAAGGTCTTTTCCTGCTTGGGGACAAAAATAAACAATCACAAGCATTGCCTCTTAAGGAGGACTTCAGACAGGTGCCTGACCAAATAACAGGCCAGGTCTTCCAGACTACATGGGGTTAGAAACATTATACCTCAATGCCCAAGCTATCAAGCAAAGCAAAAGCAAGTTCACAAAGGAACTATAGCAACTAAGGTACCTGAAAACAATCTAACTCAGTCAGTACACAACTCCCAAAATGAAACAGACAGTTACAAGTCAACAATCAACTGTACATAAACAGACAAACAAGCATCAATGCACAAAGGTGCAAGCCACAAGGCCTAAGTACAAGTCTCAAAGCCAACAAAACAAACTCAAGGTTAGTCATAAACAAGCAATGGAAAAACTCCAATTGAGTGCACATCATCAAGTATAAGCAATTGTGCTCTTTGACCTGAAACAAAGCTCAAACATTAAGCACTAACCACTAGGACAAGGCCTAGGGTCAAAGAGGGAGCAATAAACCAAAACAGAACATGGAAATTGGCAAAAAGCAAGCTCAATCAAATAATAACAAAGTCCAAGTGGTCTCATACTCATATCATGCACCAATATCATTTCATAAGGCATTTAGTGCAAAGCATGCAATTTGAAGCTCATAGAAGCAAACAGAATGATTCAATCCACATCAACTCAAAAACAATTCAATAAATCCTAAGAAAAAACATGGCTAAACAACACTCATCAAAGGATCATCACACCAAAATTCAAATCATTTGGATAAGTGGCAGCATGTCAAATAAATCCCCTAAGGCAAGGCAAGGCAAAACAAGCTCAATGAGGGCACAAAACCATGCATCAACTTCAACCAAGCATAAAACAGAATTGGTACAAGATAAATGCATCCCACCAAATCCAAGACAAGCTTCAAAGTGTCTAGAACACATACGCAAAATTTCAAGTTCATCCAATAAACATCAAGAATTTCACAAATCATATAAGATCATGACTCACAAAAAGTCCACAATTGGTCAAACAGAGAAGAAATTCTCAAACAAATTGGAAATGTACTCAAAAATTCTACAAAAATTCACACTCAAACTTAATATCCAAAGGAATCAACATACAAATATTCACATCAATTGAAGTTTTAATGGCATGGGAAATAAAATCAGTAAGTTGGACAAGAAATGGTGTGACACACATTGTCACACCTATATTGATCAGATCATATCTCACAAACCAAAAGTTCAAAAATAGCAAACTCAATGCCAAAATTTCAATTAGGATCTCTAGTTTACTCATGCAAACATAAACCCTAAGCCACATTAAAAACCACACGTGCACAATTTCTGGAAAAATCACCATAAAATAGTAGAGATCTTGAGGAAAACAATGGAAAAAATCTCATGTTGATTGGACAAATATTTTTGGAGTTATGAAATTTTTAATGAGGAGAAAAATAAAAACATGTGAAATCACGGATATGAGCATGTGAAGCATAAAGGAATTAAAATGTGAAGCATAATATGAGAATGCTTGAGCCAGGAATCGATCCGCTGCACAATTTAAATTGAGGCGCTCACTTAATGAAACGCGTCGTTTCATTAAGTGACGTGGCGTAGCATGACTGATGCATGGGTGAAAAACAGAAAAAACGTATGCAAACAGCAGTGAACAAGATCAAATAGGATCTGGAAATAAAAAAGCTAGGGTTCTTCACGTGTTCATCATGTTCATCATCATCATGATCCAAACATCACAGAAATTCATCATATATATACCATTCGATTCGTCTTCTAACACACATCACATATCCAGCATTGATTTCATCTACTTCTAACTATGTCAAAAGAATCGATCAAAGAAAGTTTCATCAACCAAAATTCAAATCCACATAACTACTTCAATATTGCATGGTTTTCCACGATCTAAAGTTCATCATCACCTATGTTCAAAGATCTACAAGATGCATCTAATAATTTCAAGAATCATGAGCATCGAATTCTTACGTCAATGAAGATGCAGAAGTTGATTTGCTCGATTCAAGGCCTGGAAGTGTGAAACAGATGCTCTACCAAGCTTGAATGAATGAATGAATGAAAGATTTCAGCTCAACAATCCTTGATCACGATGGAATCTTCAGCTGCCATGGGAGATGCAATGTTCAACAGTCCACGATTTGGCTTGTATTCTGCAGGATCTTGCTCCAATTCACTTCAACAATACTTGTGGATGATGCACAAACCAAGAACAAAGCAAAAAAGATGAAGAAAATCGATGAAAAGTTGAGAGAAAATTGAGACGAAAAATTTTAGATCTGAAATTATGAAGTTGTTAATCCAAATTCTGTTAGGCTTATCAATATATATGAGCTGTTAAACATGTTCTTAATCCCTATTAGCCAAATGCAAATGAAATTAAGCTCAAACCAAGTGTATGTGCAAATTTGGTCAAAACACCCTATGTGCATGGAATAATTGCTACAGTACACGTTTTATGAGTTAATTCACCTCAAAATGCTGTTTAAGATCAAATGCAAGTGATTGGAAGTGTGGAAAATGCTTAATTCTCAAAATAGACTTTTCCCTCCAAAATTCAAATTCAATTCACATGGAAAATGCAATATTTTTGTGACGACATTTGATGAATGGTAATGCATGATTTAGATAAAGGGGATCAAAAGAGAAATGTTCCAAAAAGAACCACATGATTTGGCCATTTGGTTCAAAAGTTGTGGAAGCTTGAAGTTCAAATTTCCTTGGCAATGATTGATTCATAACTTTTCAACCATACATGAGAAATTCATGTTCTTGGACTTTTTGAAAATGGGAGAAGAAGATCTTCAACTTCCATGTTGGACAAAATTTCATTTGAAGCATTCTTGGACATGTAATCTTGAGGAGAAGACCTTTCCATTTTTGGCAGTTTGAAATTACAGGTCACTTACTATTTTTAGAAACTTTTCATCTGACCTCAAATTCTTCATTGTTGATCTTTGACATGTTAGATGAGACTTGTATGGACATGAATGAAGCCCCTCTAACCATCTCCCACCTTCAAATCCATGATTTCATGCATAGTTGACCATAGTTGACTTTCTAGGGTTTCAGATAAAATCCAGCTTGACTGATGAGCTTTGATCATCCAACTTTTGGCCAAACCACTTCAAAATGGTCCCTAGGTCATATGAACATATTCAACCAACCCTAGGGCTTTGGTCTCATGGAAAATGCACTTGCTTGCTTGCTTGACTGGATCTCCTAACCAATCTTGATCTGATGACTTGCACTTGGGCAATGGACAATGCAATGCTATGTAGTGGACAATGTAATGTTAATGACCTAAAATGAAAAATGAATGTACAAATGGGAGGTGCAAATTTGAAGTGCTACAGCTGCCCCTATTCAATCAACTGGGAACTCGAATGGATGAGAGCAACGGCTGTTATACTTTCAGGGTAAACAGGGATTGAATACCGAAGAACCGTAGAAATTTGCACAGTGCGGGGATCCACCAACGGAAACGTCCACTGGGATCTGATGTTTTTTTCTGGGTATTTTGATTTTTCTCAAAGGTACGGTCACATCCAGACATCGAAAGACGATGAATGGGGAATAGAAATCACCACCAGACGTCAACGGACGACCAGGAAAAACTCGACGTTTACCAAGACCAACGGAGAGGTAACTCTACTGGGGACGACCAGGAAAAACTCGGCGTTTATCGAAACCAACGGAGAGGTGACCAGACATCAACGGATGACTGGGAAGACTCGACCAGACGTCAACGGACGAAAGGGAGAAGCTCGACGTTTATCGACACCAACGGAGAAGGAGACCCTACTGGGGAAGAGAGAAATACATCTAGATGCCAACGGACAACTAGGAAAAACTCGACGTTTATCAAGACCAACGGAGAGGTAACTCTACTGGGGACGACCAGGAAAAACTCGGCATTTATCGAAACCAACGGAGAGGTAACCAAACATCAACGGATGAATGGGAAGACTCGACTAGACGTCAACGGACGAACGGGAGAAGCTCGACGTTTATCGACACCAACAGAGAAGGAGAAGACTTCACTAAGGAAGGGATACAACCACCGGAAACCGAATAGGACGTCCACCGACGACTCTACTGGGGATTTTGACCGGGAACCAACCAGACATTAACGAATGACTGGGGAATAGGATATACAATCAAACGCCAACGGACGAATGAGAAAAACTCAACGTTTACCAAAACCAACGGAGAGGTGACTCTATGGAAAGCAACTACACGTCAATGGACGCATAGGCAAAAACTCAGCGTTTATCGAAACCAACGGAGAGGTAAATCTTATGGGGAAAAGTGAACACAACCAATCATCAACGAACGATTGGGAAAAACTCATCGTTTATCGAAACCAACGGAGAGGTAACTCTGAGGGGAATCAACAGTCATTAACAAATGATCGGTGGGGAATAAACAACCATACGTCATTGGACGCATAGGAAAAACTCAACGTTCATCGACACCAACGGAGAAAGGTGACTCTTATTGGGGATACTTCGACTAGACATTCGCGGACGACTAGAAAAAACTCAATGTTTATCGAAACCGACGGAGAGGTAACCCTGTGGGGAGGGTATTACGAAAATCGAAAGATGATGTTGACCGACATCAAAAGAAGACCAGACATTAACGAATGACTGGGGTAGGACTCGATGTTTACCGACACCGAAAGATGGTGTTTACTGACACCAAAGAAATAACACACGCGGGTGCTGACATGACACTGACCAGTATCACAAGACGACATCTATATATGTTGGGGCAAGGCTAAACACTTGCTGGGGATCTCACTGGGGAGAAGACAGGCTTTCCTTTCACCAACGGATGAGGAAATAAACCTCTCTGGGGTATCAACCCTGAATGCCGTCAGGAGAAACTGTAGCAAACGTGCGGTACAGATGTTGAACAAAGATCCGCCTCTGCCGGGGATATGGTCTGATGGCTAACACATGAATGCATATATTTGAATTTTTCTATGGCGTAATGCTCCATATGACTGGAAATGCTACGCGATTTTGAGGATGCAATGATCACTATATGCCAAATGCAAAATGATGAACTCTGGCTGGGGAGCCAAAAGTGATCAGATACTCCAACTCTGTGGGGAGACTCTGCTTGAGGAATACTCTGCGGGGAGAGCGCCGACTTCTCACTCGTGCTGGGGAAATAACACTGATGCTGGGGAAAGGATAAACTCCTACTGGGGACATCCTTCATAGGACCCAATCCACTCGGGGACTCCGCTTGGGGAATAATCAAAGCAACTTTGTTGAGGACTACCCAACGGCGACTGCGCTGAGGAACCATCCATACTACTCCACCGGGGAACGTAAACAAGGCAACTTGCTGGGGGGGAGTAACAAATCGACCTTGCTAGGGATAATCAGGCGACTTCACTGGGGAAGGCCAACCAATCCACAAATAGGATAAACTCTGCTTTGGGAAATAAATGCTACTCCGCTGGGGATGACCCACGCAATCCACAGGTAGGATAGACTCAGCTCGGTGATGCAGATATCATTCCGCTATGGAAAACTCATCCAATCCACAGGTAGGATAAACTCTGCTGGAGATAAATTTCTTTGAACCCGCTCCACTCAGGGACTCGCTGAGGAAAATCATCAACACCAACCTCTACTCGGGAGATCAGACTCTGTGCCGGGGAGAGACATACACAACCCTGCTAGGGATGAGCGCTCACGACCACGCTGGGGATAACAGTACCTCAAACCCAACTGCTGGGGAATAACACTCCACTGACACCTCCGCTGGGGATACCACATCCTTCATACTCAGTGGGGATCTCAACTGGGGAAATATTTGCTGGGGAATACACCCACTTCCAGGCCTGCTGGGGATAAGCAATCCTTAGATCTGCTGGGGATAGAAGACAATATCCAAAGGCGTCTCTGCAGGGGAACATAGCTCTGACAGCTTCCATACTTGCTTGGGAAATATCTGCTGTGGAAACATCCCTACAGATGACAACCTGCAAAACAGCACAACAAAATGCCCCAGGGGATACATGGACAAGATACGCTCAAGTGTCCTCAACATTCAAAATGATTTTCAAATGTTTTATCTTTCTGCAAGTTATTGTTTAGCCTTCATGTTTTTATATGCAATGTTTATCAAAAATTCGGACGTTTTTGCAAACAAAACAGTAAAATAAAAACAATGGAGCTATTTATCTGAATAACGACTTTTATTGATTGAAAAATGTGCCTGAAAAGGCGAATACATTGGGAAGCAATTCCTAGAAAGAGGTAATTGCGTACAAAAGGAAAAAATCTATCCTAATGGCAATGTGAACACGGCATCCACTATTTCCCAATTCTGTTATAACTCACAGATCATCAGCTTTCCTCCCAATTTCCTTGCTTTCTGAGAAGAATGACTGGACCGATCACATCTTTCGAGATGGCAGACGATGAAGCGATATGAAGTACAGATAACTCAGACTGTAGTCTTCGCTCTAATCCCTCTTTTGGCTGGATCGCCCTTTCGGGTTTTCAATCCACCGGGATACCCATTTTTGCCCAAGTCGCCTTTTCAGGTTTTCGACTTGCCGGGTGTACATTTTTTCTTTTTTTTTTATCCCTAATTTTTTCCCGGACCATTTCTTTCTGTTTTTTTTGGTTCGCCGGGATGCCCATTTTTGCCTGGACTATTTTATTCTTTTCGTCCAGTGGGTCAATTTACGTGAAGTATTTTTGACTACATCTGAGTTAACAGGGGACGGGAAATCTTCACCATCCATAGTTGTAAGCATCAAGGCTCCACCGGAGAAGACCTTCTTCACAACATATGGACCTTCATAATTAGGAGTCCACTTGCCCCTGTTATCTGTACCGGGAGGAAGGATCCTCTTCAAAACTAGATCACCAGTTTGATAGCTCCGAGGATGCACTTTCTGATCAAAGGCTCTCTTCATCCTTCTCTGATACAACTTCCCATGGCACACAGCTGCTAGCCGTCTCTCTTCGATAAGGCTCAACTCGTTAAACCTTGTTCGAATCCACTCGGCTTCGTCCAGCTTGACATCTAACAAAACTCTCAGAGAAGGTATCTCCACTTCAACAGGTAGGACTGCCTCCATACCATACACAAGGGAGTACGGGGTTGCCCCGGTCGACGTACGTACTGAGGTACGGTACCCATGCAAAGCGAAAGGCAGCATCTCATGCCAATCCTTGTACGTCACGACCATCTTCTGCACAATCTTCTTGATATTCTTATGTGCCGCCTCTACAGCACCATTCATCTTTGGTCTGTAAGGAGAAGAATTGTGATGTTCAATCTTGAAATCTTTACAAAGCTCTTTCATCATCTTGTTATTGAGATTCGAACCATTGTCAGTGATGATTCTCTCAGGAACCCCATAACGACAGATGATTTCTTTCTTGATGAACCGGGCAACCACTTGTTTGGTAAAGTTAGCATAGGAAGCTGCTTCCACCCACTTGGTGAAGTAGTCAATCGCAACCAAGATGAAGCGATGTCCATTCAAAGCAGTAGGCTCAATCTTCCCAATCATATCAATGCCCCACATGGCGAACGGCCAAGGCGAGTTCATGACATTCAGAGGGCTTGGTGGTACATGCACCTTATCAGCATAGATTTGACATTTATGGCACTTCCGAGCGTATTTGAATCAATCGGATTCCATAGTCATCCAGTAATAACCGGCTCTCATCAATTTCTTAGATATTGCATAACCACTAGCATGGGTACCAAACGAACCTTCATGCACTTCTTGCATCAACATGTCTGCTTCGTGTCTATCCACGCATTTGAGCAAGACCATGTCGAAGTTCCTCTTATACAGCACATCATCCTGATTCAGATAAAAGCTTCCAACTAGCCTTCTCAGGGTTTTCTTGTCATTCTTCAACGCACCTTCAGGATACTCCTGACTCTTGAGGAAGTTCTTGATATCATAGTACCACGGCTTCTCATCAATCACAACAGACTCGGCTGCAAACACATACGCAGGCCTCTCGAGTCGATTCACCGCGACATGTGGCACATGATTCCACCAATGAACTTTGATCATAGAAGATAAAGTAGCCAAGGCATCAGCCATCTGATTCTCATCCCGGGGGACATGATACAATTTCACCTTCTTGAAGAACGTCAGTATTCTTCTGGTGTAATCTCGATACGGAATCAAATGCGGCTGGTTCGTATTCCAATCTCCATTGACCTGATTGATCACTAGAGCGGAATCTCCAAAGATGTCGAGCGTCTTGATCCTCAAATCAATGGCTTCTTCTATCCCCATGATACAAGCCTCATACTCAGCTTCATTGTTGGTGACGTCAAAAGTCAATATGGCAGAGAAAGGTATATGAGCACCTTTTGGATTGATCAGCACTGCACCAACACCGTTACCGTTCACATTCACAGCCCCATCAAACATCAATGTCCACTTGTCATCAGGATCCGGTCCTTCCTCGACAAGAGGTTCTTCACAATCTTTCATCTTAAGATACATGATGTCTTCATCAGGGAATTCAAACATCATAGGCTGATAATCATCAATCGGTTGCTCGGCGAGATAGTCTGACAGAATACTACCTTTGATGGCCTTCTGCGACGTGTACTGAATATCATACTCTGTCAAGATCATCTGCCAACGGGCAACACGTCCGGTGAGAGCCGGCTTCTCAAAGATGTACTTTACTGGATCCATCTTAGAAATCAATAAGGTAGTATGGTTCAACATATACTGCCTCAGTCGGCGAGCAGCCCAGGCCAAAGCACAGCAAGTTTTCTCAAGCTGTGAATAATTGATTTCACAGTCGGTAAACTTTTTGCTAAGGTAGTATATGGCATGCTCTTTTCGACCAGACTCGTCATGCTATCCCAATACACACCCCATCGAGTTCTCAGTCACTGACAGGTACATTATCAATGGTCTCCCTGGAACTGGAGGTATCAGGATTGGAGGTTTCTGTAAATACTCTTTTATCTTGTCAAAAGCTTTCTGACAGTCATCATTCCACCTGATTGCTTGATTCTTTCTGAGCAATTTGAATATCAGTTCACACGTGGCAGTTAGGTGAGATACAAACCTTGCAATGTAGTTCAATCTCCCTAAAAACCCACGAACCTGCTTTTCTGTTCTTGGTTCAGGCATCTCTTGAATAGCTTTGACTTTCGCTGGATCAACCTCAATCCCTTTCTCACTGATAATGAAGCCTAACAGCTTCCCAGATCTCACACCAAACGTACACTTGTTCGGATTCAGCCTCAGTTTGAACTTTACCAATCTGTCAAACAACTTCTGCAAATTAACCAGGTGCTCCTCTTCTGTCTGCGACTTCGCAATCATATCATCCACGTACACTTCAATCTCTTTGTGCATCATATCATGAAAGAGAGTCGTCATATCCCTCTGATAGGTAGCACCGGCATTCTTCAGCCCAAATGGCATCACCTTATAGCAGAACGTGCCCCAAGGTGTAATGAATGTCGTCTTTTCCATGTCCTCTGGCGCCATCTTAATCTGATTATAGCCAGAAAAACCATCCATGAAAGAGAATACCGAGGATTGAGCCGTATTATCAACCAATACATCAATGTGAGGTAATGGGAAATCATCTTTCGGACTCGCTCTATTCAAATCCCGGTAATCGACACACATTCTGACTTTGCCATCCTTCTTCGGCACAGGAACGATGTTGGCCACCCACGGGGGATACGTCGTCACTGACAAGAAACCCGCATCGAACTGCTTCTGAACCTCTTCCTTGATTTTCACTGCCATATCAGGACTCGTTCTACGAAGCTTCTGCTTGACCGAAGGGCAATCTTCTCTGAGAGGTAGTCTATGCACTACAATATCAGTATCCAGCCCAGGCATATCTTGATAAGACCAGGTGAATATCTCCACATACTCTCTCAGCATCTCAATCAACCTGCTCTTGACCTCTGTCTTCAGAGCAGCCCTAATCTTGATATCTCTTCTGGCGTCCTCAGTACCAAGATTCACAATCTCCAACTCCTCCTGATGAGGTTGGATGACCCTTTCCTCTTGCTTCAACAATCTAACCAATTCTTTAGGGAGTTCACTGTCTTCCTCACTCTCCTCTTCAGCTTGGTAGATGGGATTATTGAAATCATACTGAGCCATAACAGAATTGTTCATAGTAGATGCCGTGAAACCACTTCTGCATGTTTAATGCTTTGTTTTAGAAAAAGAGTTCAATAAACTCACAAAAACAAAAACATTGCCATTTTTATTTTTTTGAAAAATGAAAACAAAAATAGAAAGATAGGGATCACAAAATTGTTTGCAAAACGTCCTTTATTCATGATAACCATTGAAAACACATGATGGCCCTACAATGAACCACTACGCCTTGGGCAGAACGTAGGGTTTTGTGCAGAATGAAAAAACAAAAGAAAATTACTCTGTTTGAAGAGTAACTTGGAATACATCCTCTGCTGTCCAATTGCTGATCACTTCCCCTGGTGCACGCGGGCGAACCCAGTTGTCGAGATCACAATCATTGTCACCATCTTCACTACTGGCCGCAAAGACGTCACCGTGATTCATCAGCCCAGCGCTGGTAAAGGTACTTGGACCTGCTTGTACACCCTGCTCCGCTTGCAAAGGTTGATAACCAATTCCAAATTTATCCTCTTTGATAGGCAAATCCACTATCTTGCCCCAGCCTTCAGCTATGCCAGAGTCAACAACCTCCTTGGCCTGCTTGTACGAAGCAATCGAAGCACCCGGCTTCCTCTGATCAGCAAACGCCACCCTCTCGAGAGCAACAGTCTCGAATGCCTGACATAAGGTTTCGTGGATCTCTCCATCCACCTCTACATATTTGAAAAAGGATAGGTGACTCACCAAAATATCTTCTTCGCCACACACGATCACAATCTGACCGTTCCAGACATATTTGAGCTTTTGGGGGAGAGTCGACGAGACTGCCCCTGCTGCATGAATCCATGGACGCCCTAACAAACAACTGTAGGCAGGCTGAATGTCCATTACATAGAAGATGATTCGAACACCTCTGGACCTATCTTCACCGGCAAGGTAACTTCACCAAACACAGAACGTTTGGATCCGTCGAATGCACGGACTATCAGATCACTAGGAGTAAGCACAACCCCTTTAATAGATATCTTCTTCAGAATTTGCTTTGGCAGCACATTCAAAGACGAACCAGTGTCGACCAGCACATGCGACAAAACGGCCCCCTTACACTCCATCGTGATATGCAAGGCTTTGTTATGGTTTCGCCCTTCAGGCGTCAAACCTAGGTCTGTGAACCCCAAACCATGTTTGGTGCTCACGTTGGCAATTACACCCTCCAGTTGGTTGACGGATATCTCTTGAGGTACATACGCCATATTCAGCATCTTCAACAAGGCATTACGATGTGCCTCAGAGCACAGCAGCAAAGAGAGAATCGAGATCTTGGACGGAGTCTGGTTAAGCTGATCTACAATCTTGTAGTCACTTTTCTTTATTATCTTCATAAACTCCTCCACATCCTTTTCAAACGAACCCTCAGGCACATCCTTCTGAGCAGGTTCTTCATCAACAACAGCCTGTTTGCCCTTCGACTTAGCAGAAGCCTCAGCATTAGCGTCCCTCAACGGTTGGGGAGCAAACAAACGTCCACTACGAGTAAAACCTCCTGGACCACCAACATTGTCCACAACGGGACTCACAACCACAGGAGTTCTACTAACTGGCACACCGATTGTTACAGGCGCTTGATTCGATGGCTTGACCCGATTCTCAGCCCTTCTGTTGCTACGGTAGGCGTTGTCATATTTCCAGGGCACAACCTTACTGTCAACATCCCTTCTGACTGGCGCAACAATGGTAATTGGATTACTAGCAGTTACAGGTGAAGAAATGGTAACAGGATTACCACTTGTTGCGGGCGCACTAAGAACAGTCCTTTGTCCACGTCCTTCAGACGGTTTGAAGAAGATAGTGACAATGGACACTACCCCACGATCTCTATTTTCAGCCCGAACAAACTGTACATAGCCCTCGTCTATCAACCTCTGAATACCGGCCCTTAACTGGTCACAACCATCTTCAGATTCAGCACAAGCGACACAGTCTTTATCACAACCCGGGTAGACACCCCCATTCAGCAAACGGTCCTTGACAACCAACAAAGAAATCTGAACATCTTCGACTCTAACAATCAGATCTTCAGATTCAACCCCTTCAATATTGTTCACTCGGTGGGCACCATGCGCAGGCATAGGGTTATTTACAACATTCGGCACAGGAGCGAAGTTGATAGTTTTGGCATCAATCAGGTCCTGGACTTTATGGTGGAAAGCCCTGCAATTCTCTATATGGTGTCCCGGCGCACCAGAATGAAAGTCACAACGCACATTGGCATCATACCCAGGTGGTATTTTTGTCAATGGCGCCATCGTCCTCAATTCCACAAACCCTAGTCTGAGCAACTCAGGCAGTAACTCAGCGTAGGTCATGGGCAGTGGGTCGAAACGTCTATCAGGCATCCTCTGCCTCGACTGATACGGACGTTGCTGTTGTTGTTGTTGCAGCATTTGTTGTTGAACTCTCTGTTGTTGCGGTGGTTGACGTTGTTAAGGTGCAGGAATGGTTACTGCAGCAACCTGACGGTACTGATTTCTGCGATGTTGAACAGCATTAGTCTCACCCTCTCTTCGGCGAGGTGCCCCAGCAAAAGGTTTCTTAGAAGAAGAGGAACCAGCATCTTGGATCTTACCAGCCTTGATCAAGCTCTCTGTCCTCTCTCCACATATGACCACATCGGAAAAACTACCGAATGGGCAGCTTCCCATCCGGTCCATAAACACACCTTGAAGAGTACCAATAAACATGTCAGTTAACTCCCTTTCCAACATAGGGGGTTGAACTCTAGCAGCCAGTCCACGCCACCTCTGGGCGTACTCCTTGAAGCTTTCTCCTGACTTCTGACAATGACTCTGCAGCTGAGTCCGGCTAGGCGCCATGTCCATGTTATGTTTGTATTGCCTCAAGAAGGCCTCACCCAGATCCCTCCAGCATCGGATCGAATCTCTCTTTAATTCCATGTACCAGTCCAAAGAAGCCCCAGATAGACTATCTTGGAAAAAATACATCCACATCTTTTCATCATCGGTATACGCAGAGATTTTCCGATAATATACCTGCACGTGAGTGCGAGGGCAAGAAGTACCGTTGTACTTGTCAAAAGACGGTGCTTTGAACTTGTATGGGATCCTCAACCCCTCTACCAACCCCATATTAGTCACATCGAAACCAATGGAGTTTTGACATTCCATCGCACAGATCTTCTCAGCCAGGGCATCAACCTTACGATCCCTATCCTCAACTCTGACCACCTCATCATCTTCACTCAGCAGCGTGAACATGTCCTATTGTCTATCGACAATAGGAGCAGGATGACGAACCGGAGCCCGGGTAGCTCTAACATCGACAGTCTCAGCAACAAGAGGCTGTCCATTAATCCTTATCCCCCTTAGTTCATCCCCGACGGCATAGTCGTTAGTGGGAGCAGCAACATTGACATTCTCATGAGCAGGTGCAACAACAGGCGAAGCACGGTTGGACGTCTGAATCACGGTCTCTTGTCTCTGAACAAGGGCTCGAAGCTCCTCCTGACCTTGCGCAACCCCTTGCATCATCGTCATAAACTGGGCCATGTTTGCCCTCATCTCAGCCAACTCAGTCTGAACCTGATCCATACTTCTTTGTTGATTGAGTCTGGTTGAATACCGGTGCGGTCTCTGATCAGCTATCCTGCCTGACACAGGAACCAGAGTGAGAAGTCGGGAACGAGAACACCTGTTATGCAAAATGATATGATTATGAGCATGATGCTAATGCATATGATGCACATGATATGCTCATTTCTCAGGCATTCAAAGAGCCTGATTCATCTTCAAAATATGGCAACCTGCAGCAAAACAACACAGCAGCATAGGAACAACATACACAAGAGCGAAGAGTACATAGTGAAACCAACAACCTCATCTATAAATGAGCCACTTGATCATACAACAAAGTCAACAAAGATCCATAAAATCAACGTACATCAATGAATCCCACCCAACAAGCCTGGGGGTGATTCTCAACATAACATCAGAAATACAAGCTAAGACAAACGACTTCCAGGAATGAGCGTCTTCAAGTAGTGACACTGGTCTATCAACAGTTCACACTCTGAACATTCTGGCAAAGGAGTGAGCTTCTCCTTCAACTTTCTTCTGAGCTCTACAACTTCTTCCCCAAGTTGATTCTCTGATGCAAGTCTCTGGTCGACTTCCTTCTTCAACTGGATATCTTTGTCTCTGAGTTGTCTCTCTAAATCTCTAATCTTCTTCAGATAACTGGCCTCAACTCTCTGCAATCTCAAACACTCTATGTGCTCTGCATTCAGCAAGTTCTCCATCTCTGCATAAGATCTCTTCTTGCTTCTTACTCCACCAACATCTACACTCTGGATATCTCTGAGTTGATGAGTCAGGTTCAACCTATCAGCTTTGGCTTGATACAACTCCATCTGGGCATCCTGCTCTTTCTCCTTCAATCGACGATTCTCCATCAGGGCTTGCTTGTACTGCTCAGCAGATACACTCTCAGCAAGGATCAAAGGTGGTTGCACTTGCAAAGGATTCATCCTATCATAGGGCAACAGCAAAGTTTCCACTCTCTTCTTAACCCAATCAGTGTAATCAGGCATAGCAATGGCAAACTTCTTCCCTAAGACAGCTCCATTCTGGACACCAATAGACTTCCAAGCTCTTCCTATCTGCTCCAATCTAGCGGGGCCACTTCGCTTCTCAAAGTATACACTCTCAACTATTTCAGCATCAAGCGGTCTTCCATTCATCACGAACCCCAACTGACAAAGAGAAAGAACCGGTTTGTAATTGATGCAACCCTTAATCCCCACAAGTGGCACATTCCGGAACTCTCCACAACTCATAATAACATCACGCACATCCATCCGGTAAGATTGCCACCTGATATCATATGAAGTAAGAGACATAACCCTCTGAGTCCACCTATGCGTACTTTGAGCGCCCACAAAAGGTCCACTGACTGGCAGGAGAGACAAGAATCATCTGAGCAACAGTGGGAGACAACATCTGATAGCTCCACCCCTACCATGCCTACTGTGGATATCATAGTAAGTGTCAGCTAACAGAGTAGGAACCGGGTTTCCTCCAAGAAAAATGATGACTGCAGCATAGTCCACAAAGTTGGGAATACTCGGGAACAAGACGATCCCATAGATCATAACAGCTAGCTGGGCATGAAAAGCTTCCCAATTCCCCTTCTCTGCTTCTCCTCTAGCAACTCTCAGCAGAAACTTCAAAGGCAAACCCACAACGTCCCCACTGGACTTCCAACTATCACTGACTTCCTTGATACCCAAATGGAGAGCTCTAGCAACAACTCTGAAATCAACTTCCTTAGGCACGTCCAAGAAAGGCACCTGATGCAAGATAGGAACATTCAACAGAATGGAGTACTCCTCGAGAGTAGGCGCCAACTGATAATCCTGAAAAGTGAAGCAGCGAAGCTCTGGGTCGTAGAACTGAAGAAGAGTCTGCAACGGCACTGGATCAACTACCATCTTTAACAGCGTCAGAATATCCCCATACTGATCGACAAACCCCTTCAGATTACCACTAGTCACAAGGTTACTCAACTTTATCAGAGACGTCAAAGGCTCACGGTGAAAGCTGTAGGAACAAGTCTTCCGCTTCAGCTCTGGGACTGTTGCCATCTCTATTAGTGAATAGACTCTGGAATGTACCTGAGAAATGATATGCATGCAGGGATTAGTTTTTTCTCTTTTCCTTTTTTTTCATTTCTTTTTTCATTGCGTATCTTTTAAAAATAAACATGCTATGATGCAAATGATGCAGACAAGACTGGCCGGCTATGCATCTCAGAACACAGGATCAAAACTTCGACTCGAACTCGGAACCACAATTCATCTGAAACCCAAAGTCATCTGATAAACTGTCATCTGAACCCAATCTGAGGAACCAAGTCACCAAAAGGACCACAAGTCACCGACAAGTCACCAATTGTACTTGTAATAATGATCATTCCTTCCCCACTCACGGTGTCATCTAGGCCAGGGTAAGGTCGAGAGAAACGCAACATAAATAACCTTTCGCAGAATATCATCATATACACACCCGAAGTATGTAACGATAATATCCCACTAGGGTCTGAACTGCTCGTGATGTCAATGTTCCGCTAAGTGGCGCATACCGCCCGCTTCCCATGAATCACTTTATTCCTAGGTTTCCTAGATTTCACTCATAGCCTGGGTATTGGGCCTTTTACCTCGAGTAACTCCCACCCCCAAACAGAGAAACACAGCACAACCAGCACAGACGGATATGAATGAATGCAAACATTAATGCACACATAAATGCAAGCAATAAATAAATGAATGCAATAAATAAAGCAACAAACAGCAACCAAAACCCTAACCTAGAGAGCGCTAGGAGAGACTCGCTTAGGGAAGATGGACCAGCAAGAGGTCAACTTCTCTTGTCCCCAGCAGAGTCGCCAGCTGTCGCATTACGCGAAAAACCGGCGGGAAAACAAAAACAACAGAGACGCCACCGTGCGTTATTTATCCCAAAAGAGGGAAAGGAAACGCTCGAAGTAAACCTGGAAAAGACATGGTCTCGCGACCAAAGAGAATGGGATCGGGAGTTGGTTATGCGAAGGGAAGGTATTAGCACCCCTACGCATCCGTCGTACTCAAGGGGATCCACGCACAAAAGGAAGGAATATGGTTGCTAAACACGCTGCTCACAAACACAAACATTGGCTGGAAGAGACACAAGGAAACAAATGAAACTAACTCGGCAGGATATCGCATCCTGGGCCTACATAGTCTATCAGGCATAGACATCAGAGTCGACGTAGTTCAGACTAGGGGGAAACGTGCTCGCTAGGATGTCGCATCCTATGCATACGTATCTTCTCGGACTAAAGAAGAATCAGAGCACTCGTAGCTCGGCTAACGCACGCAAGACAGAACAAACACGAGAAATCGACTGCCAATCGCTAGACTTACGTCGAACTCGACACAAACAGGCAAACATGGAAACCGAATGCCAATCGCTGGACTTACATCAGACTCCGAACCAACAAACGCACACAGGAAACCAACTGCCAATCGCTGGACTTACGTCAGACTCCAAAGAAGAAACTTGAAACCGAATGCCAATCGCTGGACTTACATTGGACTCCAACCAGAAAAGGAGAAACAACTCACACAAACAAAACAAAAGGGCGCCCGGAGAGATCAGCTCATCTCCTGCCTACGTACCTCATCTGGTATGAGGATCAGGGCGACGTAGTTCCCCTACGCAGGGACAAAGGACTAGCCTAACCAGATACAAAGGGAGACACAACTAGGGAGACTACGACTCGAGCGTAGATGTTATCATGCATATCATCCATAAGTTAAGGTTGCTATCTAACTTACACAGGGAGCAAGCTATCCTATACAACACAGGCAAAGCAAACAATCACAAATAGCACACACTATATACACACAAAGTGGGCTCACACAAGGGTTAGGCTGTGAAACACAAGCCAACTGTATCAGTTAATGTTAGCTCTTAACCCTAACATTGAGAGTTAGGGTGAAGCAGATGAAACGGGAAGTGAAGATAAGACTTCACAGCTCTTATCCCTGGCCTAGGAGACCTTCAGACAAAAGAATGTGTGGGTTCAGAAAGTGGGAACCCTTCTACACTTATGACTGACTCAACAAAGATCTGGGGTTAATATCCACAATGCATCAACACAAGGTGTGTGAGAAAAGGGATGACTCAACTGAATAGCAGGAGATGGATTGCACATCTCTTGTATCTGCCAATTGCCTTATCAAAGGTCTTTTCCTGCTTGGGGACAAAAATAAACAATCACAAGCATTGCCTCTTAAGGAGGACTTCAGACAGGTGCCTGACCAAATAACAGGCCAGGTCTTCCAGACTACATGGGGTTAGAAACATTATACCTCAATGCTCAAGCTATCAAGCAAAGCAAAAGCAATTTCACAAAGGAACTATAGCAACTAAGGTACCTGAAAACAATCTAACTCAGTCAGTACACAACTCCCAAAATGAAACAGACAGTTACAAGTCAACAATCAACTATACATAAACAGACAAACAAGCATCAATGCACAAAGGTGCAAGCCACAAGGCCTAAGTACAAGTCTCAAAGCCTACAAAACAAACTCAAGGTTAGTCATAAACAAGCAATGGACAAACTCCAATTGAGTGCACATCATCAAGTATAAGCAATTGTGCTCTTTGACCTGAAACAAAGCTCAAACGTTAAGCACTAACCACTAGGACAAGGCCTAGGGTCAAAGAGGGAGCAATAAACCAAAACAGAACATGGAAATTGGCAAAAAGCAAGCTCAACCAAATAAGAACAAAGTCCAAGTGGTCTCATACTCATATCATGCACCAATATCATTTCATAAGGCATTTAGTGCAAAGCATGCAATTTGAAGCTCATAGAAGCAAACAGAATGATTCAATCCACATCAACTCAAAAACAATTCAATAAATCTTAAGAAAAAACATGGCTAAACAGAACTCATCAAAGGATCATCACACCAAAATTCAAATCATTTGGATAAGTGGAAGCATGTCAAATAAATCCCCTAAGGCAAGGCAAGGCAAAACAAGCTCAATGAGGGCACAAAACCATACATCAACTTCAACCAAGCATAAAATAGAATTGGTACAAGATAAATGCATCCCACCAAATCCAAGACAAGCTTCAAAGTGTCTAGAACACATATGCAAAATTTCAAGTTCATCCAATAAACATCAAGAATTTCACAAATCATATAAGATCATGACTCACAAAAAGTCCACAATTGGTCAAACAGAGAAGAAATTCTCAAACAAATTGGAAATGTACTAAAAAATGCTACAAAAATTCACATTCAAACTTAATATCCAGAGGAATCAACATTCAAAAGTTCACATCAATTGATGTTTTAATGGCATGGGAAATAAAATCAGCAAGTTGGACAAGAAATGGTGTGACACACATTGTCACACCTATATTGATCAGATCATATCTCACAAATTAAAAGTGCAAAAATAGCAAACTCAATTCCAAAATGTCAATTAGGATCTCTAGTTTACTCATGCAAAATTTCAGCTTTATTGGATCAATCATCATTATTTCACAACAAGAATGGCAAGCAATATGCAAGATATGACATGCAAACATAAACCCTAAGCCACATTAAAAACCACACGTGCACAATTTCTGGAAAAATCACCATAAAATAGTAGAGATCTTGAGGAAAACAATGGAAAAATCTGATGTTGATTGGACAAATATTTTTGGAGTTATGAAATTTTTAATGAGGAGAAAAAATAAAAACATGTGAAATCAAGCATATGAGCATGTGAAGCATAAAGGAATTAAAATGTGAAGCATAATATGAGAATGCTTGAGCCAGGAATCGATCCGCTGCACAATTTAAATTGAGGCGCTCACTTAATGAAACGCGTCGTTTCATTAAGTGACGTGGTGTAGCATGACTGGTGCATGGATGAAAAACAGAAAAAACGCATGCAAACAGCAGTGAACAAGATCAAATACGATCTGGAAATAAAAAAGCTAGGGTTCTTCACGTGTTCATCATGTTCATCATCATCATGATCCAAACATCATAGAAATTCATCATACATATACCATTCGATTCGTCTTCTAACACACATCACATATCCAGCATTGATTTCATCTAATTCTAACTATGTCAAAAGAATCGATCAAAGAAAGTTTTATCAACCAAAATTCAAATCCACGTAACTACTTCAATATTGCATGGTTTTCCACGATCTAAAGTTCATCATCACCTATGTTCAAAGATCTACAAGATGCATCTAATAATTTAAAGAATCATGAGCATCAAATTCTTACCTCCATGAAGATGCAGAAGTTGATTTGCTCGATTCAAGGCCTGGAAGTGTGAAACAGATGCTCTACCAAGCTTGAATGAATGAATGAATGAAAGATTTCAGCTCAACAATGCTTGATCACGATGGAATCTTCAACTGCCATGGGAGATGCAATGTTCAACAGTCCACGATTTGGCTTGTATTCTGCAGGATCTTGCTCCAATTCACTTCAACAATACTTGTGGATGATGCACAAACCAAGAACAAAGCAAAAAAGATGAAGAAAATCGATGAAAAGTTGAGAGAAAATTGAGATGAAAAATTTTAGATCTGAAATTATGAAGTTGCTAATCCAAATTCTGTTAGGCTTATCAATATATATGAGCTGTTAAACATGTTCTTAATCCCTATTAGCCAAATGCAAATGAAATTAAGCTCAAACCAAGTGTATGTGCAAATTTGGTCAAAACACCCTATGTGCATGGAATAATTGCTACAGTACACGTTTTATGAGTTAATTCACCTCAAAATGCTGTTTAAGATCAAATGCAAGTGATTGGAAGTGTGGAAAATGCTTAATTCTCAAAATAGACTTTTCCCTCCAAAATTCAAATTCAATTCACATGGAAAATGCAATATTTTTGTGATGAGATTTGATGAATGGTAATGAATGATTTAGATAGAGGGGATAAAAAGAGAAATGGTCCAAAAAGAACCACATGATTTGGCCATTTGGTTCAAAAGTTGTGGAAGCTTGAAGTTCAAATTTCCTTGGCAATGATTGATCCATAACTTTTCAACCATACATGAGAAATTCATGTTCTTAGACTTTTTGAAAATGGGAGAACAATATCTTCAACTTCCATGTTGGACTAAATTTCATTTGAAGCATTCTTGGACATGTAATCTTGAGGAGAAGACCTTTCCATTTTTGGCAGTTTGAAATTACAGGTCACTTACTATTTTTAGAAACTTTTCATCTGACCTCAAATTCTTCATTGTTGATCTTTGACATGTCAAATGAGACTTGTATGGACATGAATGAAGCCTCTCTAACCATCTCCCACCTTCAAATCCATGATTTCATGCACAGTTGACCACAGTTGACTTTCTAGGGTTTCGGATAAAATCCAGCTTGACTGATGAGCTTTGATCATCCAACTTTTGGCCAAACCACTTCAAAATGGTCCCTAGGTCATATGAACATATTAAACCAACCCTAGGGCTTTGGTCTCATGGAAAATGCACTTGCTTGCTTGCTTGACTGGATCTCCTGACCAATCTTGATCTGATGACTTGCACTTGGGCAATGGACAATGCAATGCTATGCAGTGGACAATGTAATGTTAATGACCTAAAATGAAAAATGAATGTACAAATGGGAGGTGCTACACATGGGAGAAGGGTTTTTAAACAAAAATGAATATTACGTGGACTTATGGACAATTGTTGGAACATCAACAGCGACCCAATTATTGAAGACTCCTCTAGGGATGAAAAAGTTGCCAGATTCTTCCTCTGCATCATCTTCCACAACAGCAACAGCTTCCTGGTCTTCGACCGTGTGGATGAAACCACCACTCTGAAACATAACGTGGTTGTTGAAAGTGCCCGAAGAATACCCTATGCGAGCTCGGGATTTATTGTCTTCCAGCTTAATCATTTTTCCTAAACCAGTAATTGCGCCATGCTTAATGGCCAACTTCGCATCATTGTAGGACGCAAATGAAGAAGTTCCTTTCTTAGAAGGCTCAGCAATAGACAAGGCTTGGAACGACGTCCCAACCTCATCCTCAACATCTATATAAGAAAATGAAGACAGATGGCTTACCAAGAGAGCCTTCTCTCCCCCTACCACCACTAACTTCTTGTTCTTCACGAACTTCAACTTTTGGTGTAGGGTGGATGTCCGCCCGCCTGCCTCGTGAATCCATGGTCTTCCTAACAAACAGCTTTATGATGGGTGGATATCCATGACCTGTAAAGTGATATGGAAATCACTAGGTCCTATCTTGATTGGGAGTTCAACCTCACCAATCACAGTCTTTCTGGATCCATCAAAAGCTTTCACGATCACTCCACTCTGACTCATGGGAGGCCCCTGATATGAAAGTTTCGCCATAGTGGATTTTGGTAACACATTCAGCGATGACTCTGTGTCTACCAGCACATTAGACAAGGCATCATCCTTGCAGTTCATAGAGATGTGAAGTGCCAAATTGTTGTCTTTTCCCTCCTCGGGAAGATCAGCATCACAGAAGCTCAGGTTGTTACAAGCAATAATGTTTGCAACAATGTTATCAAACTGTTCTATGGTGACGTCGTGATCCACATACGCCACGTCCAACACCATTTGCAAAGCTTCGCGGTGTGGCTCGGAGTTCATCAACAAGTGTAAGACCCCAATTTTGTCCCTAAGATCCCTCATCATATCATATCATATCATATCATTGCCTCAAGGATCATTGTGCACCTTGCCTCCCTCCTTGTGGGTGGGTCATCTTTTGAGAGTGGTTCTTGATCACCAAGCATGTCTTGCATATGTATATCATTGCTTTTCATTTGTTTACTAACCCAAAAGTACAAAAATATTGTCATCTAACCTTGTTACTTGCAGATGAAGCTACATTAGGTCAAACCAGTCAAAGGCAAGCCATTGAGCAATAGATGGTGGCCATTCTGAAGAATTTGGGCACCATAATCATTCATCAAGAGTTCATGTGAACCATGGCATCATTTTGAATCAATATCTCAAGTGGTAGAGGCTTGAATTTTATCTGAGCATGACCAGATCAGCTGAATCCCTAGAAAAGTCAACACAAGTCAACTGTGCATTCAATCATGGATTTGAAGGTGGGAGATGGTTAAAGAAGCCTCATTCATGTCCATACAAGTCTCATTTGACATGTCAAACTTCAACATTGAAGGATTTGAGGTCGGATGAAAAGTTTCCAAAAATAGTAAGTGACCTGTAATTTCAAATTGCCAAAAATGGAAAGGTCTTCTCCTCAACTTTACATCATCAAGCAAGCTTCAAATCAAATTTTTACCAACATGAAAGTTGAAGATCTTTCTCTTACCTTTCCAAAAAGTCCAAGAATATCCATTTCTCATTTGTGGTTGAAGAATTATGATCAAATCATTGTCAAGGAATTTTGGACTTCAAGCTAGCATAACTTTTGCACCAAATGGCCAATTCAAATGGTTCTTTTTGTGACATTTCCATCTTGATATGCTCTACCATAATCATGCATCACATTTCATCAAATATCATCATAAAAATAATGCATTTTTCACTTGAATTCATTTTGAATTTTGGAGGGAAATCTCCAATTTAAAAAATATGCATTGCCATTACATTTTTCCATTAGCATTTGATTAAAATTCACATTTGAAGTGCATTTCCATGCAGCCACGAGCATTGTTCCATTGGCATATATGTGAGGGTATTTTGGCCAAGTTGCATAACACTTCATTTCATCTAATCCATTTTGCATTAGCCTAATTGGGATTAACAAGCTTGATTAGCAGAGGGTATATAAAGCTAATCATAACAGAAAAATCATAACAACAATTCACAAATTCAGATCTCAAATTTTTACTCTCACTTTTCTCTCATTTTTTTTCTCTCAATTCTTGAATCAATTTGCATTTTCATTGCTTCATTCATCATCTAGCATCATCACTGATCATTGTGCAAGCAAGATTCAACTGGAATTCGTGCAAATTAAACCTCCTCAAAGCAAGCATATCAACAATGGTGAAGTCTTGAAACTGTGGAATCGTGCATAGCTGAGCTTCGATCTTCCTTCTAAACATCTTCATAAGCATTGTAGAAGATTCTCCAAGCATCACAAGGCCTAAGTCCAGCTGAATCCGTTTCTGTTGCTACAAGAGGTCACAAACTAATTCTCATAATCTTGATTTTTACTATGCTAATGTTATAGATCTTTGATTGCTGAGTTGATTGAGCTTTGAATCGTGTTAAACCGTGCTGAAATGAGTGAGAATCGATGATTTGAAGTTTTCATGATGATTTTTATTTTGCTCGATCCATGCTTATGATGTTGTTATTTGATGAAATGCATGTTGATTCGTGTTGTGTGATGTTAGATCTTCATGAATATATGCTCAATTTATGTTTCTGGTGACTTTGAATTTTTCTGGAAAATTAATGATGAAGATCATGAGGATCTTCATCATGTTCATAGATTGCTGCAGATTACCTATGAATTTCCATGCGGCCTTCATACCGGTACCTACAGATTTTCCTACGTGTTCGTCAGTATTACCTGCGGATTTCTCGTTGCATGCATGCACGTGTGGTTAGGGTTTAGGTTAAACGACGGCGTTTAGGCTAGCGCGCGCTTTTCATTTCAAAATCCAGCTGACTTCGATTCCCCGCTCCATCATTTCTAATTAAGCCTTATGCATTTTATTTCATATGCTTCATCCATGTTCACATGCTACTTCATATGTTTTTTTAATTTTCCTCTTCATTCAAAAATCATAACTCCAAAAATACTTGTCCAATTCACATGAGATTTTTTGAACAATGATCCTTATGATGTCTACTATTTTATGGATATTTTTACAGAATTTGTGCACGGTTGAAATTGTTTTTGGCCAAGGGTTTATGTTTACATGTCATACCTTGCACCTTGCTTGCTATTTTGATTGTGAAATGATGATGATTAATCCAATGAACATGAAAATTGATCATGCATAAACTATACATCCTAATGGTCATTTTGGTATATAGTTTGCATTTTTAGCATTTCTGGATGTTGAGTTATGATGTGATTAATGTAGGTGTGACAATGTGTGTCACACCATTTCTTGTCCAACTTGCTGATTTTCTTTACCATGCTAAATAAATGCCAAATGATCTGAATTGTTTCATGATGCTACTTCTGGATGTTAGGATGGATCATGAATTTTCGTAGAATTGTTAGACTCATTTCCAATTTGTTTGAGATTTTCTCTTCTGTCCTGTCATGTTTGGACTTTGGATGAATGTTGAACTTTCATGATTTGTGAAATTCTTATGCTTTATCATATGAGCCTGAAATTTTGTACATTGATTTTTGACATGTTGAAGTTTGTATTGGCTTTGGTTTGAGCCATTTATCACTTGTCATCTCTGTTTTAGGATTGCCTTAAGTTGAGGTATCAATTTGTGCTTCCTTTGAGCTTGTTTATGCTTACCATGACTTGATGAATTTCTTTGACATGCTTATACTTGTCCAAATGCCATGATTTTTGGTGTGCTGATCATTAGATGTGTCCTATTTAGCCATGATTTTTGTTGAGATTTATTGAGCCATTTTGGAATTAATATGCTTGTGATCATTCTGTTTGCATCATTGAGCTTCCAACTTGCATACATTGACATGGTTTGTTTATGAAATGAAATTGGTTGATGATTTTGACATGAGACCACTTGGATATTATTCTTGATTGATTAAACTTGATTCTTGTGAATTTTCATGTTCTGTTTTTATTTTTTTCCTCATCTTTGACCCTAGGCTTTGGCCTAAGGGTTTGCCTCTCCTGTTTGAAGCTTTGTTTCAGGTTACACATGCAAGTTACACAATTGATGATGCCTCATCTTGAGAGGATTTGATATTTGCTTTTGATTACTAATGTGTGTTTTATAGGTTGAAGTTGATTCAATTGGGATTGACTTGTGGCTTATGCCTTTGCCTATATGGGTTGTCTGTTGTATTAACTGTTGGTTGATTGTCTGTCTAGTATACTGATTTGTTTGATGTTTCGACAGGTACCTTAGTTGCTATAGTTCATTGTGAACTTGATTTTGCTTTGCTTGATAGCTTTAGCATTGAGGTATAATGTCTCTAACTCCATGTAGTCTGGAAGACCTGGCTTGTTACTTGGCCAGGCACCTGTCTGAAGTCCTCCTTAAGAGGGAATGATTGTGATTGTTTATCTTTGTCCCCAAGCAGGAAAAGTCCTTTGATAAGGAAATTGGTAGATAGAAGAGATGTGTAGTCCATCTCCTACTATTCTGTGTGTCTTCCCTTTGCCCACATTACATGTTGTAGCATTGTGGATCTTAACCCAAGATCTATAGAGTCATTAACTTGTGGAGAGAGTTCCAACTTTCTGAACTCCCACACCTTCTGATATTCAATGCTCTCCCAGGCCAGGGATAAGAGCAATGAGGCACACCTCTCATATCCTTTTCATCTGCTTCACCTTAACTCTCAATGTTAAGGTTAAGAGCACCACTTACCCCATTCCAGTTGACTTTAAAGTCTAACCCTTGCTTGAGCCTAATTGCTTGGATATAGTGTGTGCTAAATGACTTTGTTTGATTGATTGCTTGATTCATTTGTGCATGTTTGCTTGTTTGCCTTTGTGCATTTATCATCATTAATTGTTCATTATTGCATGATCATCATTTCACATCTTTGTGATCCATCTTTGATTGCCCATTGAGGAATCAACAGTAAGTCCATTCATTGGCCATTATTCCTATGATTTGGAAGGGATTGAGTGTAAGACCATTCCATTGGCCACTTATGTCCTCTTTGCTTAGTGCTTCTCTTTGTTTGTTGTATGTGAGGATGCAATTGTAAGACCATGTTGTTGGCATTTGTATTCCTATGATCATCCTTTGGAGATTAGAGTAAGTCCAGATTTATTGGCATCTGATATCCATGTTTTGTTTTGTTTTAGAGATTAGTATAAGTCCAGATAGATTGGCATCTGATATCCATATTTGGTTTTGCTTTAGGAGGTTGGAATAAGTCCATTTATTGGCATCTGACATCCCTGTTTGTTTTAGGAGACTGGTGTAAATCCATTTATTGGTATCCGATATCCACCTTTGTTGTGAGATTGGTGTAAGTCCAGCAATTGGCATCCGGTATCATTTGTTTCGCTTATTTGTTATTGCTCATTTGCCTATTCCTAAGGACGCACTTGAATCATCTTCTATATGATTTCAAGAGGTGAACCTTTCTAAGAAGTTTTACACTCCATTATTCATTCACCCTCTTTGTCCTAAACCTTTTCACATGTTGCTTTCAAAACTTTGAACTATTGTGCGAACATCTTCATGTCTTTTCAAATTAGAAACCTGGACCCTAAGTCCTTGTCTTTTCAAACTCCATTTCATAACACTTCTTTGAATCAATTCTAATCATACTTTGACCATATATTGTGAATACTCATAATCAATTAACTTCACTCATTCAATTGTTTTGTGGCTTTGTCCATTGTTGATATGTTTTCATGCATTAGCCATAGGTTTCAATTACCATAGTGGTTGATGTAAATCTTACCTTGTCCTTAGTGAGTTGATTGTAAGTCTTCCATACTTATTATAGGGTTAACCCCTCACTAGTATGTTGAAGCCGTCCTCGCATGGTGGATTGTTGATTCAGGTTGAGTTTTCTCCCATTGGTAATGAAAAGCCTTAATGCTCTTTTTTTAAAATGAACCCATTCATATTTTGGAAATCTTTTAGCCGAACTACGGCGTTTTGATCCTTACCTTTCATGAAAGGTACGTAGGCAACGGGTTCATCCGTTCAAACACAAAAACATTAAAAATTGTATATTCTTTTCTCATCTTCCCAATCATGTTTGCACACTATGTCATAAACAAATAAACTTTTTTATACAACAAGTGTGAAAAGGGCTCCCTAGGAGTACCTAGGACGTTTTGGGTGCCTAACACCTTCCCATTGCGTAATTAACCCCTTACCCAGATTCTCTAATCTTTTTATTAGTTTTCTATGTGTAAAACTTCTTAGGCTTTTGTTCGCTTTTTAGCCATTCCTTAGGATAAATAAAAGTGCGGTGGCGACTCGATTCCTTGTATGTTTTGCTTTTGATTTAGTCAATAAATCATAAAGTGACGAATACACCGCTACAACAAGGATAGCACAGAGATATTTGAAGGAGTTTGTAGCAGCTGATCCACAACATTATATTCACTCCTCTTGATGAGCCTCAGCATCTCATCATAGTCCTCTTTTAACATGCCATTCTGGCCAGCAGGGATAGGAGCTCTAACAACAGCGGCAGGTCTATCAACAGCAAGTGCCGGATTCGGAGAAGAAGAAGAATTCCCTAGAGGACGGACGACACTATCAGCAACATCAGTTCTTCTGGTGTTAGTCTGGGGTTTCGGCGGCGCCGAAAAAACACGACCACTGCGGGTCAAACCACTGACATCAGCAATATTCACAAACGAAGTGGAGGGTAGAGGCACCTCCTTCCCATCTTCCAATGCAACCGCATTATAACGATAGGGAACAACCTTGTCGGAAGAGTAGGGCATAGGGCCGACTGGCTTAATAATGAGAGTAGGAGAAGCCTTCTGCTTGCTGCCATCATATCTGACAACAACAGGCTCAGGTATTCTAAATATAGGGGATATAACATTAACTTCAACCTCATCACGATTCTGAAGTATCTCGATCACACCCTGATCCAGCATTTCTTGGATGTCTTTCTTGACTTGACGACATCCACTCTCATTGACAGTGCACACACGGCAACTGTCATGGTCATGCTCATTGTGACTGTATCCATATAACAGTCTATGCATCTCGACCAATGATTGTCGGATATGGCTGACATATCGGACCTTGTACTTGCCAGGGCAACCCTGAACCATATTAACAGCAGATTTCCCATGCTCGGGGAATGGGTTCTTCTTCACATTAGGACCTACGTCCTCGAAAAACAGAATACTACTTCTAATAAGGTCTTGTACCTTGGTCTTGAGAGGGTAACAATTCTCCACATCATGTCTGGGAGCACCGGAATGATAAACACAATGAAGCTCGGGCTTATACCACCACTGAGGGTTGGTCGGTATAGTAGGTGGGTCACGTGGAGTAAGAAAGTTCCTTTCAATCAATGAAGGATATATCTCTGCATAAGTCATTGGAATAGGATCAAAAGTGACCCTTTTCTTATCATAACTAGTGCTGGTTTGATTATTGTTTCGAGGCTGGTAAGCCTGCTGTTGCGGACGATGTTGTTATTGCTGATACTGTTGATGTTGCTGTTGCTGGTTCTGATGCTACTAATGTTGATTTTCTCTGAATACAGGTGCTATATGAGCCACCTGGTGTTGGTTACTAGCGGGACGCACAGTCTTCCTCTTCACAAATGGTCTTCTTTGTTTGATATGGGAGGTCACAACATGTGCCTCTCCATCTTTCTTCTTGGAAAACGCCCCATAACGTTTGGCAGAAGAGCCTTCTTCTCTGGTCAGGCGCCCTTCCCTGACTCCTTCTTCTAAATGCATCCCCATGTTCACCATCTCGATGAAGTCAGAAGGAGTGCTAGCAATCATTCGCTCGTAGTAAAAAGAGCTTAAAGTCTTGAGAAAGATCTTCGTCATATCTGTCGGTTCGAGCGGGGGCAAATCTGTGCAGCCAATTCATGCCACCTTTGGGCGTACTCCTTGAATGTTTCTTTCTCCTTCTGGGACATGGCCCTTAATTGGTCCCTATCGGGAGCCATATCAACGTTGTACTTGTACTGCTCGATGAAGGCTTTCCCAAGGTCGTTGAAGGAGCGGATGTTCGCACTATCCATACCCATGTACCATCTCAAAGCGGCACCGGACAGGCTGTCCTGGAAGTAGTGGATTAGGAGTTGATCATTGTCGGTCTGAGTCGACATCTTGCGTGCGTACATCACACGATGGCTGAGCGGGAAAGTGTTTCCTTTGTACTTTTCAAAGTCAGGCACTTTGAATTTGACAGGAATCTTGACATTAGGCACGAGACATAGTTCAGCAGCAGATTTGCCAAAGAGGTCCTTCCCTCTGAGAGTTTTAAGTTCCTTGTGCAGCTCAAGGAATTGATCATTCATAGCGTCCATTTTCTCGTAGACATTTGGGCCCTCAGATGGCTCAGAGTGATAAATGGTGTCATCAACTCTCGGCAAAGTATGCACGATTTTAGGTGGCACAGCAAGGACCGGGCTAGATGCCGGCAGAGAGGCAAATGTAGGGGCGAGACCCTCTGGAACAAAGCTGGGGGGCATCCCCCAGGGAAACCCGGTTGGCATAGCAGGCAGAGCAAAGTGAGCACTGGCAGCAGGCACGGTAGAGGAAGCAACCTTTGAAATGACCGTCCTCTGGGGAGAAGTTGAAGGCGTTGGAGAAGACTGGCTTTGGGCAGCCAAGAATGACTCCATCAGGGCAATTAATCTTGCCACTTCCTCCTTGAGTTCTCTGTTCTCTTGCTCGAGGTGATCCATTAACATTGATGAGTTGGATCTGGTGTAGTACCGGTGCGTCAGCTTGTCTTCAAAATAAATGAAGAACACAGAGTTGGACCACTGAACAAGAAGCCCTGGAACAAAACCTGCTTATGCACATGATGCATGCAATGCTTGTGCATATGATTTTATTTTTTAATCAGAGAAACTTTTAGAGATCTATTTGCAAATATTTGGAAAATATTAATCATTTAGACATATATGGAATAATCATATCAATAATATATGGAAAAAAATTTACATCAAAGAAGTACAATCTTGGTAACCAAATAAAATACAAGAGAGAAGTAAAATAACATCCTATGGAACCCTAGAAACAATTGTCCAAAGCTCTCAAGACTGGAAGATAAGTTGCACGAAGCCTCTTCACCTCTCTCTCATAGACTGCCTCCAAATCTTCCTTCTTCTTAGCAAGTTGATCATACTTCCTCTTTCAAAACCTGGAAGACTGAGGAAGAAGAGAAGTAACCATATCATCAGGCTCGTCGATAACCTGATGCTCCAGAAACTCTATCAACGCATCCTTGTCTCTAAGCTGTTGAAGTGGATCTTCTCGCTTAAAGACCTAAGCATGCGAACGATCTTCATCTCTCAACTCCTCTACTCCTTGGTTAGGGAGGGTTGAAGGCCCAACCATAACCATAGGTGTAGGTCTCGGGTAGTCATAGGGCATGCGGTACTCAGAAGCTCTCCTCCTAACCCATGAGGTATAGGGTTCCAAAGCAATACAATTCTTTGGACCAAGCTCTTTCCTTCCCTTCCTATGAATCTTGCGCCAAGCGCGGACCATCCTGCCCTTCAAGTTTTGGGGATCTTTACCCTCTTGAAAGAACACACCCTCTAACAAAATGTTATTAGGTTTATCCTTTAAGGGGAACCTAAGCCAACGACGTGCCAAAATATGGTTGTAGTTAATCCCACCACATGTACCAAGAAGAGGCACATTGGAGAATTCACCACAAGAGTCGATAATCTGCACACCATCATATACACGGTTATACTAAAAGATATCATCATTAGTGAGAGACATGAGTCTCGTGGACCACTGTAGACATCCTTTGTTCTCCTTGAAGGCGAGCGTCTGTGGCAAGTGCGAAATAAACCACTTGTACAACAGAGGCAAACAGCACACAATGGTACCACCACCCTTTGCATTCCTCATATGCAAAGAGAAATAAGTGTCACCCAACAAAGTAGGAACAGGATTAAGAGTAGAGAAAATCCTAATGGCATTCACATCCACAAAATTGTCGATGTTGGGGAATAACACTAGCCCATAAATGAGAAGTAAAAATATGGCCTCAAAGGCGTCCTCACTCATGGCCTTCCCAAACAGAGTAGCTTGAGCAATGAGGAAATCAGACGGAAGACCTTGAATTCCACCTTTGGTAGTCATATGAGCACTAATAACAGCTTCATCTATATGCAATAGATCAGCAATCTCTTGGGAAGAAGGAACTCTCTCCAAGCCACTGAACGGCAACTGGTCTAGAATAGGTATACCCACAAGATAGGCATACTCCTCAAGTGTAGGCAAAAGCTGGAAATCCGAAAAAGTGAAGCAACGGTACAAGGGATCATAGAACTGCACCAACATACTCATCAGACCTTCATCCACCTGAGTAGCAAGAATAGACAGAAGCTTCCCATGATGAGCCTTGAACTCCAAGGGGTCTAACACATAGGATGTCAAACTCCTTAACTCTTTCAAGTCGGGTTTTCTGAAACTGTACTTCTTCGTATTCCTTCTTTGCTTATCCATGTCTGAAAATTTGCAAATAGACCTCTTAAGTTCCTTGAAAATTTTCTCATTGTTGATGATATGGATGTGTATGAATGCATGAATGCATATATGCAACAATCACACTCAAGGATCAAGTAAATCACACCACACAAAGGTCACGGGATGGATCAAGTCATCCTTAATATCAATCATCCATTTTGGTAGATTATGGTTTACACCTCATCAACACCCAAGTTCCATTAATATTAAGGATATACGAGAACAGATCAACCGCGAGTCAAGGGTTTGTTGCAAGTCACAAGCATGGAGTCTCGGTTAAGAACCACCTAAAGGGAATGTACTATGGTTAAACTTGACAATCATGTTCTACAAGAGGCTCCCATAGTCATCATCCCATCTTTCAGATATTATCGGATAAACGACTACTCGTATTCCAAAAATATTCTCAAGAGAGACTCTTATGAGTATAGTATCGCGTAACAATCGTATCAAATCTTACACTTGAACGACCTTCGTACTACGTCCTATAATAGGCCAAGATGGGCTAGGTAATCTAAGGTCCTTGGCTTCTAAAGCATATATTGGAAAGAGTAATGCCTAACCACGACTACTCGTGTGACATTATTGATCCCAACATAAACTCCACCAAGTGAATGGGCTCGCAAGTCAACTTGCTAAGGAATAACTCCACACAAGTCAACAAGACTATGCCATTCTCCTATCATAAGTCCACTCAAGTCCGGGTATAGAACTCATCTCACAAGAGACCACCAAGCACACAGGCAATTGATATATCAAACAATTCATACATTACAAACAATACAGTCATCCCAAAATTGCACAAAAATATGTCACAAATAATATACAATACAATACAACAAAAGTGAAAAGTAGGCAAAACCCACTAGGCAAATCTTCCCTAGCAGAGTCGCCACTTTTCTGTAGCGGGGTATTCGTTACCTTTAAATTTATTGACTAAATCAAAAGTAAATCATACAATTCGAGTCGCCACCTCACTTCTATTTATCCAAAGGAAAGGTTAGAAAGAGAACAAAAACCGAGAAGTTTTATCAAGTCAAAAACTAGTAAAAATGTCAGAGATCTGGGTAAGGGGGTTGGTTATGCAATGGGACGGTTTTAAGCACCTAAAACATCCTTAGTACTCTAAGGGATCCCTTTTCACAAATGTTGTAAGGTAGGTTGGTATTTGTTAAAATATTTGTGCAAACATGATTGGGGAGATGAGAAAAGAATATACAATTTATTTACAATTTTGTGTTTGAATGGATGAACCCATTGCCTACGTACCATCTTAAAAAAGAGTAGGATCAAAACCTCGTAGTTCGGGGTAAAAATCTCAAAATAAGTTGGTGAATTGATTGGTCAAAAGCCTTCAGGTCTTTTGTTATCAAAGGGAGAAAACTCAACCTAAAACCACAAATCCACCATGTGAGGAGAGCTTCAACATGCTAGTGAGGGGTTAACCCTATAATAAGCATGGAAGACTTATAGTCCATCACTAAGGATACATGTGAGTATTATATCAACCTCTAGGATAACTCAAACCTAACAGCTAATGTTTATGAAAAGCTTTAACACAAATGGTCATTGGAACCACAAAATGGTTTGAGTGAGTTGGATTTACAAATGAAAAGTATTCACAAAATAAGATCAAAGTTGACTTAAGATTCAATTCAAAATAAGTGTTATGAAAAGAGTTTGAAATATCAAAGGCATAATGCCTAGGTTTCTAATTTTGAAAACAATGTTAATGTTTGCACAAAAAGTTTGGCATGGGTTAAAGTGGAGAGAAGAAGAGAAGGGCTAGATCCTAAACAAGCAAAGATGAGGGAAGAGAAATAAAACCACTTGGAGTTCTCTTCTTGAGATCATAAAGATGATCCAAGTTGCTCGTTTCCTTTGGATTAGCAAGTAATGATCAAATAACTCAAGCAATCAAGCAAACAATCAATCAAGCTCCTAGGAATCTTCCAATTGGATTTTGTATCTCTTATCTTGGATGTCCATTACAATGGTTCCTCTAATTGGCTCAAGTTTAGGATCTATATCACACAAGAACACACAAATTAAAAAGTTCCACAATGCAAATAAAAGAATGGACAAGAATGAGTGTAGAATTAGGGGTCCTTTCAATTCATCTTCAAGATTAAGCATTCTAAAGGCATGAGGCCTAGTTGCTCTTCAACATATATATAGCATTCTAAAGGCATGAGGCCTAGTTGCTCTTCAAACTCCATTTAGCATAGGTAAGGTCCTAAATCTAAGTCCTTTCTCCATTTGCATTGGCTTCACACAAACAAAAACAAAACATGCACAAGGCAATAGTATATACACAATAATGTGCTTAAGTGAGCAAAAGGCAAATTGCATTAACATAAACATGAGCTCAAGTGAGCAAAGGGCAAAGACTAATGAATTAATGAGCAATAAATTAAAGAGCATTAAAGTAAAATGCAAGAATTAAATGCTTGAATTAAAAGATAGTCATTAGTAGTTAGTGTTAGTGTGCCATAAGACAATTTAGCGCTATGTTAAGCAATCGTAAGTGGACTAATGTAGTAGTCACACCCATTTGAGGCCGGTCAATAAAACTATAGGCAAACAAACACAAGTTAGAGACCATGACTAGTAAGCCAAGCTCCTACAACTTGCCATGCCAAAAGAAAAGAAGAATGATCTTGTATGGATTTAGGTTTTTTGCTTGGCCAAGAAGCAACCTATCTCTAATGCAAAGCAATTCACTTGATCTTTGATCAAGATGAATTTGATTTGGATCAAAGAAGGTTAAGCCCCTCATATGTCAAGGCTAACCACCAATTATTAACTCATTGATCAAAAAGAAAAAAGAAGAAGAAGAAGAAGAAATGGAATGTAAATAATTGACATTCAAATGACATAATCAACACACATTGATCAAACATGAATGGAATCAACAACAATCAATGGTAAACAGAAGTGAGATGAAGCTTAGAAGTCCAGAAACAATAAAAATATTTTTGGTATTTTTTTTTTGAAATTAAAATAATACTTGAATTAAAATAAACAAATAAAGGTCAAACTTCAAATCCAATTAAAATCTACTTGGAAAAGTCCAATTGGATCATCATAAGTTCAACATGGTCAAACAAGGTTTGGCAAATTTTTTTATCATTTTTTGAAAACCGAAACTAATTTTAAACAATTAAAAATGAAGAAAAATAACATAATTGAACTAAAATCTCAAATCAATTAAGAAATTGATGATAATATTTTTCATAGATTCATCATCATTCAAAGATGTTAATAAAATATTTTTGGCATTTTTGAATATTGGAAAGTATTTTAAATGAATTAAAAATAACCAGAAAAGAGAAAATTCACATAAAATATTAAATGGAACCATAAAAAATATTAAAAATCATTTTTAGAAACTAGAATTTAAGAGAAAATTTTTGTAATTGGTCCCATATTTTTATGATTTAAAATGAAGAACTTATGAAATTTTAAAATAAAATAGAATTAAAGAAAATAAAAATGGAAAATCAGAAACTGGAAAAAACAAGGAGCGTCTATTCCTGATTCATTAAATGACGTGGATCATCACAAGGCTGATAAGCGCGCGCTCATGGTGTACTTGAGTCAACAACAACACATGAAGCATTAAATGAAGTCAATACAATGCGTGGCCAAGATTAGATCCCCAGATCCAGA
The DNA here is from genome assembly GCF_024323335.1 of Lathyrus oleraceus. Lineage (NCBI taxonomy): Eukaryota > Viridiplantae > Streptophyta > Magnoliopsida > Fabales > Fabaceae > Lathyrus > Lathyrus oleraceus. The sequence goes on from NC_066585.1 coordinate 71,794,783, forward strand.
TCCAAGGGCTAGGAACTCGTCCATGTGGGAACGGTGGTGGAAACCACCATCTTCTCCGGCGGGACTCATAGTTCCGGCCAAAATTTGCAGGTTTCAAAACCTTCATTAAAATGCACGATCTATATATCTTTAGAAAGCTGGGGTGATGTACATCACCCCTGTTCCCTTGGTTTCCACCCAAGATCTCTATAGAGAGAGAAATCTGAGATGGAAATTTATGGTGTTAAAACTGAACTTACTCAATTCATGAAATTAAAAGCTCAAATCAATTGCCTCTCACATGAGGACTTCAGAGGTACCAAGCAATGCAAGAAATGATCAATATCCAAGGAGTTTCGAATGAAAACAATTTGAGCAACAACCTTTGAAGTGCAACTTTCAATGGCACGATCCACTCCAACTCTTTGATGCAGCTTGTGCTTGAGATAACAAGGAAGCAAGGTTCAGGAATTGAAGTTCAAAGATCAACTAATGTAGTTGAAAATTAAACTTGAAAATTGATAGAGAAAACAAAATTCCTTTTAACGGAGGTTTGGGATTTCACTTCTGCAGAATATCAGGCGCCTTGAGGTTGAATTTTGAAGTGAATGCAGCCTTCTATTTATAGCCAAGCATGATGCAAGCAATGAAATACTCATGTGCATGTGAAGTTGGATCCTCCATGCATGGGCCTGTACAGGCGCATGGGAGGCCCAAACTTGATTGGTTTTGCATGCTGATGATGAAACAAATGAATTTGGACGTGTATATGGCAAGGCAATGTGGTGTGCAAGCAATTTAATCATGTTATGCATAATTGGAACCAAAACTTCTCCTCTTCGAAAATACCATTTGCCAAATTGAAATATAGACATGTGGGTAATGGTTTGAAAGGTATTGACATGAGGAAAAAATGTTATGGTGAACAAAAATCAATTAGGAGTTGAGAAAATATTGAAAACTGGCCATGAAGTTCAAGGTACAAAACATGTATATGGAAATTTTGCCAAAATGGACCAACTTCAAGCCCATATGTTTCAATGATGCAAGCCTAAAATGACAAAACCTTCAACATCAAAGTTGTAGATATTTTCCAGACAATAAATATGGACTTAAATTGTGCATCATTTGGAATTTGTATGAGAAATTTATGGGCACTTGAAGTTGGACCTTTTCACATTTCAATGACTTTGGTCCAAAGTGACCTATAATGTTTTGTATTATCACATGTGCTTATTTTTTGATTATGAAATTTTGTCCAAAATAAAAATTGAATTATACATCTTAAACTTTCCAATACATTTTGTTCCACCTCAAAATCATGAAAAATTAAGGAGTTTGGTCCTTGGGAAGTTGACCCAAAATTAGGGTTTCAATCAAAATGACCTATAATGTTTTGAAATGAATGATGACCTTCCAGGCTTCAAATCAATTTTTTATGAACATGAAAGTTGTTCATATGGTTCTTAAGAACATTGTTTCTCTTGGTATGATCTTCATTTTACCAACACATAAAAAGTTAGGTCTCAATGGATTTCAAAATAGTCAGATGAATTGACTGATCAACTTCTCAAGTCCAAACTTCAAATCTTGATGAGTTAATGATTAAGGACACTCACATGAGTTCCAATATGCATAAAATGATGAATTAAAGAACTTCCCTTGATTTTATTTGATCATAGGGTGAGGTTGCTTCATGAGCAAGGCACAGTCAATGCACATTTGAATTAGGGTTTCCTTGGGAAACAATCCTCAAGCCCTTTGGTTTATCTTGATAAAATTGACAAGTTGAGATACTTTGGAGGCATATATGATGATTGGGAGCTTTTGGAACTATTTTCATGCTTGCTTTCATCTTCATTTGGCCACTTCAATGAGCATAGGAGCCTCCTAGGAGCCTTGGATCACATGATTGCTCAAGCTTCAAAACAAACAAAGTTAGTGACATATTTTTGTGCTTTTGGTTAGTAAACAAAATATGAAAAGCAATAATATAACATTCAAGCATGCTTGGTGGTCTCCAACCAACTCACACAAGTCCCAACCCTAGGGTAAGGAGCCAAGATTCTATGATCCTTGAGGCAAATGCAAATGAGCAATAATATGATGCCATGAGGGATATTAGGGTCAAAATTAGGGTCTTACATAAATCCTATTTGATATTTTCCCCAGAAGGTTATTCGCACCCAGTGATCGGTAACGAATGTACCTCCTTTTCCTCAGCGAGGCATCCTTGATATGTTTACCCTGGCCGGTAACAGATGTCTCTCTGTCATAATATATTATCTTACTACCCAATAACCGGTAATAGATAATATACTTCTGGTACTCCTACATTAAAGTTTGTCCTTCCCCATTTGAGTTTGAGTGCAGATTTCCCAACTGAAGTCGCCAATCCCCTGTTTGGTTCGAGCATTTCAGTTTGTTCTGATTTACCCGTTTCCTCTGCAGATTTTTCTCTTATCCCCCAGATTGTCTGTCTCACCAGTGAGTTTTCCTTACGAAATGCATTATGCTCCTGTGGACTTTCAGTGTCTCTGGATTCTTTTCCTTTGTGGTAATATTTTCCCCACAAAGATCCCATTAACATTCATATCATATGCATCATGAGACCTCTTAGGGACCAAAATTTGTTTCTATATGTCGTCATTTAAGTCCATTCTACTGATTCGACACAAAGATTTTAACCTTCACATCCTCAGTTATAATGTCCTTAGATAAGGGCAGCTGTAAGACCTAAATTTTGACCCTAAGATCCCTTATGATATCTCATCATATGCATTGGCTTTGGGATCACACCTTGGCATCCTCCTTAACCCTTTGTTCATTGGGTTTGCATTGGGAGAGATCACCAAGCCCATTTGATTGTATCATACTTATTTTTTCATTATTTAATAACCAAAATCCCAAAAATATGTCCACGTATAGTTTAACTCTTTTGTAGGTAGTGTGTATGCTCACCTATGCTCCATCAAGCTCATATCTAGGGTTCCAGACCCTCAATGCAAGGAGACCAATCATGAAATGGTTCAAAATGGATCTAGACATAATATATGGATCCCCTTGGTCTTCACATATCATTTTGATCTAGAATTATTCAAGAGTTTGAAGCTTGTTTGCCTTGGAAACCCTAATTCATCTGGGTAGCTTGTGTAACTTCCTCAACAAGTTTCTTCAACATGTGATCAAATATTTCAAGGTATACTTCATATTACATCATCCTACAAATTTATGATCTTCCATGATTCCCAAAAATCAAGAGAATGTCAAGCTAGCAACATGGTTCATGGTGGTTGGCCAGAGAACGTCAACTGGTCAAAACTGGGGTTCCCTAGACCCTATCTCCTACAACTTTTGTCATATGAAAATTATTCCAATATAAAAGTTACTCCAAGTGACATTCCAAACAACCTTCATGTTTAATTCAAGAGCTAGTTTTGCTTGGAAAGTCATTTTTTATGATGAAAGATTATAGGTCATTTTGTCTGAACCCTAGTTAGGAGGTCAACTTCCTAAGATCATAACTTGCTCAGTTGTTATGATATGAAAGCTATTAAGATTCCATGATCAAATTCAAGATGTCTATTTAAAATTTAATGTTTGTAGGAAGTTCAAATTCATCTTGCAAATGCATGTTCCAAGAGGAAATATTATAGGTCATTTTGGGCCATTACCATTGAACAAGTGATTTTCCGCAACTTGTAAAATGCATAACTCCTTCATGCCAAATCCAAATGGGGTCAAATCTGTGACCAAATTGAAGAGGTTTTAAATAGCTACGACTTCGATAAAGGAAGTGTTTCCATTTGAAGTCCATAACAAAAGTTATTTAAGGTGGAAGAAGTGAACATATGACTTGGTACTTAGAAAATTTTCAAATATGATTGGTTTTCCAAACTTCCGCCTTAAAATTCATCATGATCCAAGCTTCAAATGGAAAGTTGTTCAACAAGAAAGTTGTTCCACGTGATCTCACCTTTCCAAAAAGTCCAAGATCATCTCATTTGGATCAATATTGAATGACTTGTACATGGGTGCAATGTATGGTACCATTTGGAAGGATTTCATGATCAAATGACTCAGGTCAAGCCAACACATCACCGCAGCCCTAACTGCGGTCATCTTCTCCGATGAGGGCCACCAGACTGGTCCAACCAAAACTTCATGAAAAATGGAAAATGAATACACTAATTTGAAGTAAAAATGCTCAGGAGCACGAATCTGGCCTCCATTTCTTCCAATTCCAAGTATATTGAAAGATACATGGATTTGAAACTTGAGGTTCATGATCAATTTGACTTTCAAGTTATGGCCTTGGGAAGTTGACTTTCAAATTAGAGTTTAGACAAAATGACCTATAATGTTTCAACATAGAAAATGATTTTCCAAGTAAAACTAGCTCTAGGTATCAACATGAAAGTTGTTTGTAATGTCCTTTAGATTAAGTTTTATCTTAGAATCATTTTAATATGGTGAAAATTGTAGGAGATAGGGTCTAGGGAGACCCAGTTTTGATCGGATGAATTCATCTGGCCAACCACCATCAACCAACTTGCTAACTTCCAATTCTCTTGACTTTATTGGCTCATGGTAGATCATATATGCATGAGATGATGAATTTTGAAGTTCCCCTTAAGAAATTTGATCAATTGGTGAGGTAGCTTATTGGAGAAGTTACTCAAGATACCCAGTCAAACTAGGGTTTCCAAGGCAAATCACCCTCAAACTCTTGAAGAAAACTTGATCAATATAACATGTAGAGAATATTGGGATTCATATATGATGCTCATAACCACTCTTGGATCAATTCTTGGTTGTGCTTTTTGTTCCTGAGGGTCTCAAACCCTAGATGTGAACTTGATGAATCAATGGAATCATGCCTTTCCTACAGAAGAGTTAGACAAATGCAAAGACATATTTTTGGTATTTTGGTTAGTGAAATGATGAAATATAAGTATGATACAATCACAAAGTGCTTGGTGATCTCTCCTAAAATAAACCCAATGAAAGAGGGGTAAGGAGGATGCCAAGGTATGATCCCATGCTTATAATGGAATTGCATGAGGGATCTTAGGGTCAAAATTGGGGTCTTACAAGGCCTCTGGCCAACTCAAGTTTATTTAGCTGAGAAATCCTCCTCAAGCTAATGTGACCCAAGCGTTTATGTCACACCCATTGTTCTTCATTAAAAGACATCAAGCATTTCACGTTTTGGTTTTTCAAATCTGGAAGTTTTATTTTATAAATGTTGTTTTACCTCTTTCCAGTGAAAAGAAATGTGTCATTTTTTTGATTGACAACCTTGCACTTTTTTTGATTAAAAATAATATCATAACCATTATCACTTAATTTACTTATGTATAACAAATTATGCATTAATCCTTCAATATAAAGAACATCAAAAATTGAGGGGAGATACCTGTTACCAACTGTTCCAGATCCTCTGATTCTTCCTTTCTGATTTCCACCAAAGCCTACGAAACCAGCATCTTTAAGTTTCAGGTCTTGGAAAATATGTTTTCTTCCCGTCATGTGTCGCGAGCATCCATAATCTAGGTACCATGACTGGTGTTTTAACTCCACTGCATAGGATATTTGCAACATACACTATTTTATCTTTTGGTACCCAAAAACTTTTTGGTCCTTTAGGATTAGTTTTCCCAGAGTTTCTGAAAACTTTGGGTTTTCTAGCATTATTCAACTTCTATGTCTGTGCAGGTGTATAATGGTAGGAAAAAAGAGATTTTATAGTAGGTTTCTGATCATCTTCATCAAAGTCATAACCAAATCCTTTTTTTCTATCATGAGTTACACACCATAGATCATAGAATCCATTTTCCTTCTGTCTAGGTTGTTGTTCATAAATTTCTGAAAGGCTTTATCATATTTGTATATGATACTGTCAGAAATAGGTGGAGCTTTAGAAAGAGTTTCCTCAAGTTTTGAACATTTCTTAGTTAAAAATTCTTTTTCTCTTTCAAGAATAAAATAATTTTCTTTGAGTTCACAAACTTCTTTCTCAAGCTTATCACTTCTCTTCAACAGTCTCTTCATGCACCTTTTTCAGATTCTTGAATTTCTACCGAAGCTTCTGATACAAGCTCAGAGATTCTGACAAACATGCCTCTAGATCAGAATGAGAAAAGTCAGAGAATACCTTTTCAGAGTCAGACTTTGATTTAGTTTAACTTCTAGAGGTAGTGGCCATGAATGCTACGTTTTCCTGCTCCTCTTCAGAATCAGATTCTGGAGCTTCTGATTCAGAATCATCACATGTTACCATGAGTCCTTTCTTCTTTGCTTTAAAAGAGTTCTTCTTGAAGATTTATTTTTTGGAGATATCCTTCTTTAGCTTTGGACAGTCATTTCTGTAGTGACCAGACTCTTTGCATTCATAACACGATACTTCCTTATCGGGTCTACCTCTAGAGGTTGAATCTGGACGATCTCCCTTCTATACAGGCCTTCTGAAGTTGTTTTGTATTTTTCTCCAGAGCTGTTTGATTCTTCTGAAAAGAAGAGATCATTCTTTTTCATCATTAGAATATTCGTTTTCAGAGTCATCAACTTCTTCCTCTTCAGCCTGAAAGGTTTTGTTCCTTTCTGGCTTTCTTCTTTTTGATCTAGACGTTAGAGCAACATATTTTATTTTCTTCTGGGGTTCGTCTTCTTCTTGCTCTATTTCATAACTTCTGAGAGAGCTGATAAGTTCTTCAAGACTTATCCTATTAAGATCCTTGGATAACTTCATAGCAGTAACCACAGGTTTCCACTTCTTGGGAAGACTTCTGATTATCTTCTTGACATGATCTGTTGTAGTATATCCTTTGTCCAGAACCTTGAGTCCTGCAACCAAGGTTTGGAACTTTGAGAACACCACTTCAACAGCTTCATCATCTTCAATTCTAAAGGCTTCATACTTCTGGATTAAGGCCATAGCCTTAGTCTCTTTAACTTGATTGTTGCCTTCGTGTGTCATTTTTAAGGAGTCAAAAACATATTTCGTTGTTTCCCCGTTGGTTATGTTCTCGTACTCGTTATAGGAAATAACATTTAATAGAATGGTTCTTGCTTTATGGTGACTCATGAAATCACGCTTCTGATCATCACTCATTTTGCTTCTTGGAATAGAAACACCAATTGCAGAAATGGGTGGTTCATAACCACTTGTACCCATATCCCAGAGATCAGCATCATAGCCTAGGAAGAAATTTTCAATTTTGTCCTTCAAGTAGTCAAATTTTTCATCATCAAAAACTGGAGGTTTTGCGTTGTAGCTATCTTATTCATTTGTGTTAGCCATGAAGTTTTTCTCACCCTGGATCTCTCTACACGGTTAAGTGTTTGATTCAAAAATCAATAGCAGAGTCGAAGCTCTGATACCAATTAAAAGTAGAGAAAAATAAGAAATGGGGGTTTGAATTTTTTCACAAGAGTTAAAAACTTTTTGTAACACCACATACACAAAATAAAGACTAACAACACAAAGGATTTATCCTGGTTCACTTGAAATTCAAAGGAAACAAATTTTAACTTAGAATATAAAGATGGACATGAACATGGAAACTTAGAATCTTAACTTAGAATCTTGCACACTTAACAAAATTATTGGGGTCCCAAATTGTTTCATTCTTTGTTATCATCAAAACTTAGAGATATATTGCAGAATCAAAATCTTGTTCTAACACAAGCGTGACAAGCAATGCAAGCTAGTGTATTCAGCATCAAAATTCAAAAGAGAATTACATTTAAATGAAATAAAAATGCGCCAACATCAAAAGAACCTCCAAATGAGTCTCAAGTGACCACCACCACGCAGGAGGTTGCCTCTAACGACGATGGTGCCCCAAAAATTAAATTGAAACCGCCATCTAATACGCAATATAAAGATGGACATGAACATGGAAACAAATTTGTGAAACTCTGAAGGGAAAGTTTGAATCAAAGGAAAACATCTGAAGAACCCCACGGGGTCAAAGTTAAATTAAACGGTGGTTTCGAGGAATCAATCCTTAGGTCCTTAGGGATTTGATTCCTCTTTATCAAACCTCACCGGAGATTGAAGAAAATGTGAATATTCAAGGTTACCTCGCCGGAGAAGAAGATCAGAAAAGTGTCTCAGGTGAGTTCTTTCCTTCCTCTTTTCATTTTCTTGTTCGAATTCTCCTGTTCTACTCCTTTTTCTACTTAAATTATGAATGAGTGAACAAAGTTGAATGCCTAGAGGGTGAGGTTCTGGTATTGAGGATGGAGGTTCTGATGAGTGCTCCAGTAAGGATGAATGAATATGGTGTTACTTTATGTTTTGAGAGTGATGAGTGAGGGTAAAGAGTGAATTAGATGTTTGTTCAGAATCAAAATGAAAATGATGGAGAGTTTCTGAGTTTTTTTTATGAATGATCTCGAGGTGATTGAAATGATGATTGCAAGGTTATATAGGTTGTTAAGAAGCTTGGGGATTTGTGCATTCAGCTGGAAAAGTTAGTTAGGAAATATTTGAATGATTTCTGAAATCGAGGGAGAGTTGTTAGTTATAATTGTTTTGATTTTGTGTTGAAATCGAGGTAATCCAGCTGGAAATGGTAGTTAGTGAGCTTATGTTTAGTTAGTTGATGATGTGGAAATTAGGCTAGTTGGTAGGTTTAGTTAAGATGATGGCATGAACTGATATGAACTTTGGTGTTTTGATGTTATATGTTGTGGTATGCACATGTTCTATTTGATATGTAGGACTTTGCCATGGTGTGCCCTGTTATTGTTTCCTTGCAGGGTGGTTTGTATTTCATTACAAGGTTGGCTTGTGGATGAAATGATGTTGCTTATTGATGTAGGTTTGATGTAAGGGTTAGCTCAATGTAGTGTTGTCTATTGCTGAGTTATTTTGTATGGCATTGTGTGATCTGATATGCTTTTGTTCTAATGCAGGTTCATGACTTGGTCTGCTAGGCATAGGTTTACATGAGGTTTGTGCCATGATATTGGTCATGTGGTGATGGTGGCATGACTACAAGCATGTTCGATGTTATCTGTTGCATGTATGGGTAGGCTAGTCATGACAATATGGTTTGGATGGTCAATTTCAAGCTTTGATGTCAACTTGGGGCAGGGTTTGACATTGCTTTATGAGTGGTGAATTGTTCGTCTTACAGAAGGTCAACTTCTATTTTCCCCAGCAGAGTCGCCAGCTGTCGCAACGCGAAAAACAACCGGCGGGAAAATCAAACAAACAGAGCCGCCACCGTGCGTTATTTATCCCAAAGGAGGGAAAGGAAACACTCGAAGTAAACCTGGAAAGGAAATGGTCTTACGACCGGAGATTGCAAGGATCGGGAGTCGGTTACGCAAGGGGAAGGTATTAGCACCCCTCACGTCCGCCGTACTCGACGGGATCCACGCTCAGAAGAATAGAATAAGGTTGCCAAATAACTGCTCAAAGAATGCACACACACTGGAATAAAACACAGATGGAAGAAGACGGAAGCGGACTCGGCAGGATGTCGCATCCTGGGCCTACGTAGTTTGTCAGAAACAAACATCAGAGTCGACGTAGTTCGGGGAAATGGGGAACGGTCTCGCTAGGATATCGCATCATATGCCTACGTATCTCATCTGGAATGAGAATCAGAGCTACCGTAGTTCGGCTAACGCACGCCGAAACAAAACGCAACACAAAGACGCTGAGACGTCGAAAGGAACCACACAAACGCAAATAGGAAACGGAATGCCAATCGCTGGTCTTACATCCAACTCCACAAAAGAAACAGGAAGCAAATAGCCAATCAATGGTCTTACCTCTGACTCCGAACACACAAACGAAACAGGAAACCAAATGCCAATCGCTGGGCTTACATCAGACTCCGAACAACAATAACAAACGGGAAATCGAATGCCAATTGCTGGGCTTACATCATCCTCCAAACACACACAAAAAGGTTAACAAATTGACAAGCTAACAGGGAGTCTGGTAATCGAACCTAAAAGCTGTCAAGCAAACACCAAGAAGACGCTGAGACGTTAGAAGAAACAAAAAGGGTGAACACACAGACTAACAGGGAGTCGAGAACTTGGACCTAATAGCTGTCAAGCAAAACACACACAAAAAGAAAATGTTGCCCGGAGAGATCTCGCACGATCTCCTGCCTATGTACCTCATCTGGTATGAGGATCAGGGTGATGTAGTTTCCCTTAACAGGGGAGAAATTTCTATCCTAACCAGAGATTGGGAAATGACAAACTAAAAGGGAGACTGACTCGAGCCTAATAGTTATCATGTAATCCACAATAGTCCTAGGTTGAGGTTTCTAACAAGAGTTTGACTAACACAGGCAGTGAGTCAGCTCAAGTCTATCTCTACGTACCTTCAACTTCCTTGAAAGTTGATCATACGACTCCTATAGAAAGGAGATGAGAAGCAAAACAGATAAACATCAAAAACAATCAGCACACACTATACACAACCAAGGGGGCTCAAGCAAGGTTGGGCTTTAGTCAAGGGGTCATATCAACCTTGACAAACAAGCCAAATACTGGAATGGGTGGTCAGGCTCTTAACCTCTAACATTGAGAGTTAGGGTGAGCAGATGAAATGGAAATGAGGGTTATGCCTCATAGCTCTTAACCCGGGCCTGGGTGAGCTTGAATCAAAGAATGTGTGGGAGTCCAGAATGTGGGACTCTATTCCACATAACTAACACAACAACATTTTGGGCTTTTATTCAAAGTGCATCAACACATGGTGTGAGCAAGATGAAAGACACAACTGAATAGCAGGGGATGGACTGCACATCCCTTCTATCTGCCAATGCCTCTTCACTTAGGAGGTCTTTATATGTACAAGGCATAAAGATAAACAAATAAAAGCATGGCCTCATAAGGAGGGCTTCAGACAGGTGCCTGCCAAAATAACATGATAGGTCTTCCAGACTACATGGAGATCAAGGAAAACACCTAAGTGGTATGCCAACCACAAACCAAGCAAAGCAACTCAAATAATGAGTTAAAGCGGCTAAAGTACCTGTAAGAAAAGCTAAAACAGTCAATATTTACATTCAGACAAACAGACAACAGTCAATAGATCTCAACAGACAGACAAATCCAATATGCACAATGAGTAAGCCATAAGGCAAACACTCAAGTGAATTATCATCAAAGCCTACAAAACAAACAAATGTTAGCAAACAATAACAAATGGCCAAGCTCAAATGAAGAAGCAACATCAATCATGGAGATGCATGCTTGAACCTGAAATTCACAACTCAAATGTGAGTACAAACCCCTAGGGCAAAGCCTAGGGTCAAAGGTGGAGTAAAAAGCCAAATCAGAAGCTAAAACTCAACATAAATCATCCTTAATCAATCATGAACATGTCCTAAAAAGGACCAAGTCAAAATCATTAAGCATGTTCATTTCATGTGCAAGAGAAGGCAAGGGCAAATTCAAAGCTCACAATTGATCATCATGAATGAAAATTCCATATCAAAACAGGAATGACTCAAACAATTATGGAAATTTTCATGAGCATACAACATGTCCAATACAATCATCATGCCAAAAATCATAAACAGAGGAGCTCAATTGGCCAGGCAATGAAAATGGAGAAGCTAGACATCCAATTGTGTGACACAAATTGTCACACCTAAAGTACATGTGTCCCAAACAGTGAAGATAATAGCAAAAAATGCCAAATAAAATCACACAAATCCATCAACATGTTAACAATCATCATGCAAAATTTCATGGCCTTTGGATCATTTATGACCATTTCACAATAGAAAGAATGAAGCAAGGTCACATATGCATACATGTTCAATCAAACAATCACATTTTAATTCCAGAAATGATAAAATCAGGAGATCAACAGCATAAAATTTTAGACATCTCAAGGATCATGTAGAAAAAAACCTGGCATTATTTGGATGATTTTTCAATTTTATATGCATTTTTGAAGTTGGCAAAATATTTGAAATCCAAATGAAACATGCACATAATGAAATTGGAGGGAAAAGGCTAAATGAGTTATTATTTGAAAAAGGTGCGCATGCTGAGGATCGAAGTGAGTAACATTTCAAATGAAGCGCGCCACTTACTGAAACGTTGTCGTTTTGCCAAACCCTAGCCAGCATATGCAGACGGAGGCGCTACTGTTCTGGACGGCGGAAACCACCGTCTTCTTCATGAAGACGGTGGTGAACAGTACACGTTCACGATTTTTTTTCCAGAAACATGAAATTTATACATCAATGGAACGGCCATGGCATGTACGTTACAGATCAAGCATCAATTCATGTTAATTCATCACCAATCATGCAAATCGAAGCAAAAAAAGTTTGACATTCAAAACTTCAATCACATATATCTCACTCAATAATTATCCAAATCACACGAATTTCATATCAGATTGCTCAACATTAAATGTTCTACAAGATTATACACATAAAACAGATAATTAAGAGGATCGAAAATGTGACCTCTTGAAGATCAACTTCTAGAAATGCACGATCCAAGGCTTGGCAAGCTTCAAATCTACTCCAGAATACTTTTTATGAAGATTGATGAAGAAATTGAGGTTTGGAACTGTGTAGATCTTGCTTAAATCTCAACTGCCATGGCTATCTTCTTGAGCTTCACATGCACGATTCTGGTCCAATCCTTCCAATCCAGCACTTGATTTTTACTTAATGATGATCCATGAACCCAATTATGCAGTCAAATTAAGGTGTTATGTGAAAGAATTTCAAATTTGGTTTGAGAGAATTTTTGGAGGGAAAGAGAATTTTGAGATCTAGATCTAGAATCCCCTCAAATTCTGTTATGATTATGAATATATACCCTGTGTTAATCCACTCTTAATCAAAATTAATCATGTTTTGCAAATAAGGTGTTTTGCAAATTTGGGAAAATTGGAGGTGTATGGAGCATGCATACGTGAACAGTGCTATATGGCTGATCAATTCCACTTAAAAACTTCCAATTAACACAATGGCAATGGTGATTTGTTCCCATGATGCACCAATTTCAAATTTTGCATTTTCCCTCCAAAATAAGCATGAATATGCATATGATCATAAGATGAATTTTCATGCCATGTGATGAATGATTTTGAAAGTTCATGTCATGAGAAGAATTGGGCAAAAAGGAGCCCTCAATTTGGAGTTATGAGTCAAAAGATATGGCCTTTTGAAGTTTCAAGCACACTTGGCAATGATTTGATCATATCTCCTCAACCATTCATCATAAATTCATGATCTTGGACTTTTTGGAAATGGGAGAGAGAGATCTTCAACTTTCATGTTGGACAAAAATTCATTTGAAGCTTATTTGATGATGTAAGATCAAGTTGAATTTGAACCAAAAACTTTCCATTTTTGGAAACTTCCAATTACAGGTCACTTTCCATTTTTGGAAACTTTTGATCTGACCTCAAATTCTTCAAGATATGCATTTGACATGATGAATAAGCTTCTTTTGAGCATGAATGAAGTGTTGAAACTCATTTCTACACCTCCTAGCCCTCAGTTGACTTTCTGTTGACTTTCTGGTTGACAAATGACTTAGAAGTGCTCTCATCAGCTTGAGCCTCAACCACTTGAGGAATTGGCTCCAAAATGAACCCCTAGCTTTAATAAGCTCATATAATACTCATATGATCTCCATCCAAGAAATAAACCCCATCTCCTTGAGAAACCCTGACTGGTAGAATGACACTGATTAGGGTTGACCAGAGGTCAAAACCCTAATCCCCAAGGAATCTAAGCATGAACAATGAGCCCCTTAAGGATGACATAACCATGATGATGATGATGTACCCTTGCAATCAATATAATGCTCCACCTTTTGAAGAATCAAGAAAACCCTAATTGAAGCACAAACCCTCAGATGGCTAGTGATCAATTTATGAGACCCTCAGACTTGAATCTCTTAACCTCTCCTTCTTCTGAGAAAGACTTTAGAGGATGACTCACTTGTTTTCACATGATATGAAATATCCAAATTCCTAATGTCCTAAAAAATGAAATGCAATATGCTAAGCTAGTCCCAAGAAGAGGAGGGAAAATTTTAAGGTGTTACAGCTGCCCCTATTCAATCCATTGTGAACCTGTCGATATGAACAACCTCGACTTTCAGATGATCAGGGTGAAGAGAGATTGAATACCAAGAACATACGAACAATTTGCACTCCGCTGGGGAAAATAATTACAGTGCCTGTCAAAATCGGCAAAGAGGCGATCTCAAAAGAAGAATCCTTCTGGTACGGTGAACGTCGACCTGAATACCGAAAAGAAATATTGACCTGGATACCAAAATAAATGGTAACACAGGAACCACCATGGCCTGAACGCCGCTTATCAGTCTGAATACTGAGCATCGGAATCTGGGATTATTGATATCGGTCTGAACACCGAGAGGTTGGCCTGAATGCCCAAAAAACTGGTCTGAATGCCACTTCGGTCTGAATACCACTTCGGTCTGAACAACGAAAAAACTGGCCTGAATACCACAAGCTGCATCGATCGGAAATTCGGAAGCTTCTTCGATCTGAACATCGGAAAATCTGGTCTGAATACCCACTTCGGCCTGAACACCGGAAAAACTGGCCTGAACGCCGCAAGCTGCATCGATCTGAACTTCGGAAGCTTCTTCGATATGAAAATCGGAAACTGGCTTGAACGCCACATCGGTCTGAATACCCGAAAACTGGCCTGAACGCCACATCAGTCTGAATACCCGAAAACTGGCCTGAACGCCACATCAGTCTGAATACCCGAAAACTGGCCTGAACGCCACATCGGTCTGAATACCCGAAAACTGGCCTGAACGCCACATCGGTCTGAATACCCGAAAACTTTGTCATGCCTGTCAGCATCGGCAGAAATAAAGGACAGTGATAAATGAGGCAGCACGCGTGCCAACGACCCATGTTGGGGATAACAAGCCATGAGCATACTATCCTCTATTCAACCGTAGCAAACGAACAATTTACGCTCGGCTGGGGATTATTCTCTTTTTTTTTTCTTGAACCCCAAAACTTCTCTTGATTTTTTTATTTCCATCTCCGCCCGACAGAAACTCTTCCTCCAATATCGCACTACTGGGGAGTACTGTTGATTCAAATCACGACACCGAACTCCTCAGAGTAACATCTTCGTCAACCGGCTAAACCACCTCTCAAACAGCAACCACGGCTTGAGACTAACTTATGCTTGCAATGCCGATGCATGATGATCTTTTAGCGTAATGCTCCATAATCATGGAAATGCTACGCAATTAGGTATGCAATAAGCTATGCTTATCTATATGATGAATGCATAAAAAGTATCCCCCTCAAGGGACTCTTCTGGGGAGCTCGAGGCACTCTGCTGAGGAACTCGATAACACTCCAATCTCCACCCTGTTGGGGAATAACACTTCTGCTGGGGAAAGGACAACCCTCACCATGGAAGACTTCCACTAAACCCGATCCGTTTGGGGACTTCGCTGGGAGAGAAACCACCAACGCACTCTGCGGGGAAAACATCAATCTTCGACTTGCTGGGGAACTAACAAGCTCCGCCATACTAGGGGAAACAACTACCAGTTGTCGCATTATGCGAAAAACCGATGGGAAAACAAAACAACAGAGCCGCCACCGTGCGTTATTTATCCCAAAGAGGGAAAGGAAACGCTCGAAGTAAACCTGGAAAAGACATGGTCTCGCGACCAAAGAGAGATGGGATCGGGAGTCGGTTATGCGAAGGGAAGGTATTAGCACCCCTACGCATCCGTCGTACTCGACGGGATCCACGCACAAAAGGAAGGATAAAGGTTGCTAAACACTACTCAAACAAACACACACTGGCTGAAAAGAGCCACAGAAAACAAAAGAGACTAACTCGGCAGGATATCGCATCCTGGGCCTACGTAGTCTGTCAGGCACAGACATCAGAGTCGACGTAGTTCGGGACGGGGGAAACGTGCTCGCTAGGATGTTGCATCCTATGCATACGTATCTTCTCGGACGAAAGAAGAATCAGAGCACTCATAGCTCGGCTAACGCACGCCAAACAAAACACAAACACAAACAGGAAACCGACTGGCAATCGTTGGACTTACGTCAGACTCCACACAAAACAGGCAAACATGGAAACCGAATGCCAATCGCTGGACTTATATCAGACTCCGAACCAACAAACACACACAGGAAACCAACTGCCAATCGCTGGACTTACGTCAGACTCCAACAAAGAAACGGGAAACCGAATGCCAATCGCTGGACTTACATCGGACTCCAACCAGAAAAAGAGAAACAACTCACACAAGGGGTTGCAAAAGAAAAAGGGCACCAGGAGAGATCAGCTCATCTCCTGCCTACGTACCTCATCTGGTATGAGGATCAGGGCGACGTAGTTCCCCTACGCAGGGATAAAGGACTAGCCTAACCAGATACAAAGGGAGACACAAACTACTAGGGAGACTACGACTCGAGCCTAGAAGTTATCATGCATACCATCCCTATGTTAAGGTTGCTATCTAACTTGCACAGGGAGCAAGCTATCCTAAACAGCACGAGCCAAGCAAACATACACACAATTAGCATACACTATCTACAAACAAAGTGGGCTCACACAAGGTTAGGCTGTGAAACACAAGCCAACTGGAATCGGGTGATGTTAGCTCTTAACCCTAACATTGAGAGTTAGGGTGAAGCAGATGAAATGGGAAGTGAAGATAAGACTTCACAGCTCTTATCCCTGGCCTGGGAGGGCTTCAGACAAATGAAAGTGTGGGAGTTCAGAAAGTGGGAACTCTTCTATCCACATATGACTGACACAACAAGGATCTTGGGTTAGTATCCACAATGCATCAACACAAGGTGTGTGAGCAAAATGGATGACACACTGAGTAACAGGAGATGGACTACACATCTCTTTTATCTGCCAATGCCTCTTCACTTAGGAGGTCTTTGATATGTACAAGGACAAAGATAAACAAACACAAGCATTGCCTCTTAAGGAGGGCTTCAGACAGGTGCCTGCCCAAGTAACAGGACAGGTCTTCCAGACTACATGAAGTCAGAGAAATTATACCTCAATGCTTAAGCAACCAAGCAAAGCAAAAGAAAGTTCCCAATGAACTTAAGCAATTAATGTACCTGAAAACAATCCAACTCAGTCAGTACACAAGTCAACTGAACTAAACAGACAACCAATAGTCAACATCAACAGTCAAACAGACAAGCAATGCAACAAGGTGCAAGGCACAAGCTCAAACTCAAATGAGCTAAAATCCACTGACAAAACAACTCAAGATTAGTCAACATTAACCAATTAGTCAACTCAAGCAACTGAATCAATCTCCTCATGGCCATGTGCTTCTTAACCTGAAAACAAAGCTCAAACATAAGCACAAACCACTAGGACAAGGCCTAGGGTCAAAGAGGGAGAAATAATTCAAAACAGAACATGAAATTTGACATGAATCAACTTCAAACCAGTAAGAACATAATCCAAAAGGTCTCATGTCAATAGCATTTACCAAATTCATTTCACAAACCAATCATGGCAAGGTATGTAAGTTGAAAGCACATTGAAGCAACAGAATGAACAAATGCACATTAATTCAAAAATGATTCAATTAATCTCAAGAAAAATCATGGCTAAACAGAACACACAATGTGATCAACACACAACAAATCAAGGCATTTAAGAAACATTAGGCATGGTAAAGAAATTGCATAAGCCAAGGCAAACAAAACAAGCACATATGTGACACAATTTGATACATCAAATTAGCACAAGCCTAAAACAGAATTCAAAGATGGTAAAGACCTCAAATCAAAGCCAAAACAAACTTGAACATGTCTAGAATCAATGTGCAAAATTTCACATTCATAGGATAAACAACCAGCATTTCACAAATCATTAAAGTTCAAGACTATTCAAAAATGCACAAATGACCATCCAGCAAGAAAAATATCAAACAAATCAGAAATGAATCCAAAAATTCCAAGAAAATTCATTATCAATCATAACATCCGGATGAAGCATCATACAAAAAATCACATCATTTGGAGTTTATTTGGCATAGAAAAGAAATTCATCAAGTTGAGCAAGCAATGGTGTGACACACATTGTCACACCTACATTCAAAGGATTATAACTCAGCAACCACAAATGCTAAAAATGCACACTCAACACCAAAATGACCATCAAGATGTCTAGTTTAAGCATACCAAATTTCAAGAGCATTGGATTAAAACTCATCATTTCACAAAGCATATGGAAAACAAGGTTCAAAAAGCATACATGTTAACAAACCCTAAGCCAAAACATTTTTTAACCGTGCACAATTTTTGGAAAAATAGCCAAAAAATGCTAGACATGATGAGAAGCAAGATGCAAAAATTCCCATCATTTTTGGATCATTAATCATTCAGTTATGAATTTTGGAAAGTGGAGAAAAAATAAAAAAACACATGAACAATGTATGAAAGCATGGAGAGAATTGAGCAAAAAAATGAAATGCAATATTTGGATTTGTCTTCGCCCGGATTCGAAGTGTGGAGAATTTTAAATGCTGAGCGAGCTTCAGTGAAACGCGTCGTTCCACTAAAAGACGTGGCAAGGCTGAATCAATGAGATCCAATCAAAACGCCAGGCATGATACACGCTAGACCAATGCATGGCTACAAACACCAAAACTCATGCAAAACGCGTTAAGATGGATCAAAAGGCTTCTGGAAACATAAAACCTAACTTCTTCATGCGCATTCATCATGTTCATACGCTCAAGAACACATGTGCACAGAAATTCAAAATGAACATATCATCGTGTTCCTCTCACATCATACATCAACAATCCATGTCTAGTTTGACCTAATTCCACACACATTCAAAGATTCGAAGCTAAGAACATTCACATGTCAAACTTAGATCTAGCATATCTAAATCATTTCTTCATGAAAATTAATGAAACAAAGCTCAACATGCTCAGTGATGAAGGATCTACAACATGCATATAACAATTTCATGAATTATGAGAGTCGAATTCTGACCTTCAAGAATATGCAGAAGTGGAACCAGTGGATTTAGGTCTTGAACAGCATAAACAGATGCTCCTCAATGCTTAGGTGGATGAATGGATGAAGAATGATAGCTCAATCTTGCACGATCTAGCCAGAATTTCCAACTGCCATGGATGAGTGTGAACTTCAACAGCTTTAAATCTGCACGAAACTTGATGGATCTTGCTTCCAAAATGCTCAACAGTGCTTCTAGGTGAAGAATCAACCAAGGAAAAGGCAATGGATATGAAGAAAATTGAAGAAAAAGTGAGAGAACCAAGTGAAGAAAATTTTCAGATCTGAGAATTATGATGTGTTCATCTGTTTTTCTGTTATGCTTAGCTATATATATGATGTACTAATCATGTTTGTTAATCACAATTAAGCAATGCAAGTGTAATTAGTGAAAACCAAGTGTTTATGCAAATTTGCCAATGCACCTCATAATTGGGTGTCCACTTGCCCCTACGATCGTTCTGAGGAGGAAGGATCCTTCTTAGCACCATATCTCCTACATGATACACACGAGGTCGTACCTATCGGTCAAAAGCACGCTTCATCCGCTGCTGGTATAACTGCCCGTGACAGATGGCCGCCAGCCTCTTTTCCTCAATCAGGCTCAACTCTTCATACCGAGTCCTTACCCATTCATCCTCTTTCAATTTCACGTCCATCAGGACTCTCAAAGAAAGAATCTGAACCTCAACCGGTAACACGACTTCCATCCCATACACAAGAGAGAAAGGCGTCGCCCTAGTAGATGTACGCACCGAGGTTCGATACCCATGTAATGCAAATGGCAACATCTCACGCCAGTCCTTATAGGTCACGACCATTTTCTGCACAATCTTCTTAATATTCTTATTGGCTGCCTCAACCGCCCCATTCATCTTTGGACGATAAGGAGAAGAATTGTGATGCTCAATCTTGAATTCCCGGCACAGTTCTGCCATCATCTTGTTGTTCAAATTAGAACCATTATCAGTAATGATTCTTTCGGGAACCCCATATCTGCAAATGATGTCTCTCTTGAGAAACCTGGCAACAACCTGTTTCGTCAAATTTGCATAAGAGGCTGCTTCCACCCACTTGGTGAAGTAGTCGATAGCCACTAATATGAACCGGTGCCCATTCAAAGCCGTAGGCTCAATCTTTCCAATCATATCAATGCCCCACATAGCAAACAGCCACGGAGACGACATCAAACTCAACGGGTTTAGAGGCACGTGCACCTTGTCAGCATAAATCTGGCATTTATGACACTTCCGCACGAAATTGAGCATTGGGCCTCCATCGTCATCCAATAATATCCGGCTCTCAGCAACTTCTTCACCATTGCATTCCCACTGGCATGGGTACCAAACGACCCCTCGTGTACTTCTTTCATCAATTGGCTTGCTTCTTTGTCATCAACACATCTGAGCAAAACCCAATCGAAATTCCGCTTGTACAAAACCCCATCCTTGTTCAGATAGAACAGCCTGGCCAACCTCCTCAGAGTCTTTCGGTCCTTTTTAGATGCTCCCTCAGGATACTCTCGGGTCTCCAGATAGCGCTTGATATCGTAATACCACGGCTTCTCATCATCAGGCGCTGTGTCAACAGCAAACACATAAGCCGGTCTATCCAGACGCCCCACCTCAACACTAGGGAACTGATTCCACCACCGTACCTTAATCAAGGCGGCCAAAGTAGCCAAAGCATCTGCCAAAGGATTTTCTTCTCTAGGCACATGGTGTAATTCCACCTTGGTGAAAAACGTCAACAATCTCCTCGTATAATCCCGGTATGGAATTAAATTAGATTGATGCGTATACCATTTTCCGTTAACCTGGTTCATAACCAGAGCTGAATCTCCATATATTTCGAGGTTCTTGATCCTTAAATCAATCGCCTCTTCAATCCCGAAGATACAAGCTTCGTATTCAGCCACGTTGTTGGTGCACTCAAATTTTAGCCGGGCAGCAAAAGGAATATGGGATCCTTTCGGTGTAACCAAAACAGCACCAACTCCACTACCATTCACATTAACGGCCCCATCAAACATCAGAATCCATTCGGATTCAGGGTCAGGCCCCTCCTCCGGGATTGGTTCCTCACAATCTTTCGATTTGAGAAACATGATGTCCTCATCAGGGAATTCAAACTTCATCGGTTGATAATCCTCAATGGGTTGCTGAGCGAGGTAATCAGACAATACACTCCCCTTTATCGCCTTCTAAGAGGTATACTGAATATCATATTCAGTCAAAATCATTTTCCATCTCACAACCCGTCCGGTCAATGCTGGCTTCTCAAAAATGTACTTGATTGGATCCATCTTGGAAATCAACAAAGTGGTATGAACCAGCATATACTGTCTCAGTCGGCGAGCAGCCCAGACCAAAGCACAACAAGTTTTCTCGAGCAGTGAATATCTCGTTTCACAGTCGGTAAACGTTTTGCTAAGGTAATAGATGGCATGCTCTTTTCGACCAGACTCGTCATGCTGCCCTAGTACACACCCCATTGACTCCTCGAGGACCGTCAAGTACAGAATTAACGGTCGTCCCTCCACAGGAGGCATCAGAATCGGAGGCTCCTGCAAATATTCTTTTATCTTTTCAAATGCCGCTTGGCAATCATTATTCCACCTGACCGTTTGATCTTTTCTCAACAACTTGAATATAGGTTCACACGTGGCTGTTAGATGAGATATGAACCGTGAAATGTAGTTCAATCTACCTAAGAAACCACAAACCTCTTTCTCTGTTCTCGGTTCAGGCATTTCTTGTATTGCTTTCACTTTAGCAGGATCAACCTCGATTCCACTTTCACTTACAATGAACCCCAACAATTTACCGGACCGCACTCCGAAAGTGCACTTATTCGGATTCAACCTCAACCTGAACTGTCTCAACCGGTCAAACAGCTTGGCCAGATCTGTAAGACCCCAATTTTGGCCCTAAGATCCCTCATGGCCCATATCATATCATATCATAACCTCAAGGATCACTGCATGCCCTAGCTTCTCTCCTAGTGGGTAGGTTGCCTTGTGGTTTGTTTCTTGATCACCAAGCATGCCTTGCATTTGTATATCTTTGCCTTTCATATGTTTACTAACCAAAAAGTACAAAAATATTGTCAGTTTAACCTTGTTGCTTGCAGTTGAAGCGATCATCAGCAATTAGGTCAAAGACAGTCAACTGTCAGTCAAAGCAATGGATGGTGGCCATTCTTGCAGAATTTGGGCACCATGATCAATAATCAAGAGTTCATACATCTTGGGACATCATTTGGAATCAAGTTCTCAAGGAATCAGGGTTTGGAATTCATCAGAAATGCTCCAGTCATCCAAAACCCTAGAAAAGTCAAACTTGGTCAACTGTGGATTTAATCAATGATCTGATGGATAGAATTGATTTGAAGGAGCTCATTCATGCTTGTATAAGCCTCATCTATCATGTTCAACCTCATCATGGAAGAAAATCAAGTCAATCAGAAAATTTCCAGAAATAGCAAGTGGACCTGTAATTTCAACTGCCAAAAATGGAAACTTCTTGATCTTAAACTTACATCATGATACAAGCTTCAAATGAATTTTTGCCCAACATGAAAGTTGAAGATCTTGTCTTCCCATTTTCAAAAAGTCCAAGAACTCTCAAATCCCATGTGTGGTTGTCAAGATATGATCAATTCATTTTCACCAATTTTTGAACTTCAACAAGCCATAACTCTCAAACCATAAGGCCAAATTTGGTGGGGTTTTTTCCTACAAACCACATTTTTCATCCTCTTTCCAAAAATATAAATTTCATGCACCAAAACCCTACCAATCAAAATGGCATTTTTGGACCTTTTTCATTTAAATTCAAAGTTTGACCAAACTTTGACTTTTTGATTCTTTGACTTTTTCTTGATTTGGCCAATTGGGAAATGTTCCATATATCATTTGTGACTTGCTCCAAGCCTAAAATCATGTTCATACCACCATTATGCTATCATTATGGACCAAAATGCAAAATGGACAAAATTGGCAATTGGCTTCACATAACCAATTCAAGTACAGCAATTGATAAGTAGACCACAAACAGCAATTGGCAAAGTCTGTATACAGCCTGTCCAAGCCCAAACTTGCGCAGATTTCACACCTCCACTTCATTTGTACAAGTTTGGCAATTTTGGCAAAAAGCTTCATGAGAATCAAACAAGTTAACCACTCATGTACAAACCACAAACAGCAAATTGGAATGTCTTTTTCTGCTCATTTCAAGCCCAATTCGAGCAGCTCACACCCTCCAATATTCACTTGTTTCCAAATTAGCAAAAACAGCAAATGGTTCATTTTAAGTTAAACCAACTTATCATTTGGATTAGCAACCTTAAACAGTGGAATATAAGCTGCATTTTCTGACATTCCAACCCTAATTGATAGCAGCCACGACCAGAAACATTCATTTTCCTCTCATTTTGCATTTTTACCAAAAGGGATTTTCCTGCTCAAACACTCAAAACCCTTGAACAATCTCCATGGTTTATTCACTTGAACCTCATTTGGGAGGGTTTTCGAGCACCTAATCTCAACTGTAGTGCCTTTTCCTTGTTCTGTTTTTTCATCAAGCTCAACAATAGCAGATCATAGTGTGTGGATTCCCAAGCATCAATGAGCTAAAGTCATCCAACCCTTCATCATTTCCAAGCATTTGAAGCACCTGTTTGCACTCATAACTACCAAAACAACACTGCAGCTCGATTTTCTTCAAAATCAAGTAAGCAATCGACTTCCTTTATTTGCCTTGCTATGCTATGTCTTTGAAAGGACTTTCCATGCTTGTTCCAATGCAACTTGAATCATGCTGATTGGTTAAACATATCATGAGAAATCTGAGTTTACATTTTTGCATCTAAACCTATTTTTCTTCGATTTGCTCATTTATTGTTGATTCAGTGACAACCATGGTTGGATTCTTGTTATTTGAGGTTTGTTGATGCCATTGCCATGATTAATTTTGAGTTCTGGGCACTTTGATTTTTGCTCATGGTTGAAGATGATGAATGAATGCTGTTGCTTGAACCTGCCCTGTCCAGATTTTTTCCATGATTAATATTTGCTTTGTTGTTGGTTGATGTTATATGATGTTAGTTATTGCATGAACATTGATGCTGGTTATTTTTATTTTGTTCATGGTTGATAAATGATGATGAATGTATGCTGTTGTGTTTAAACCCTAGAGCTATGCACCAGGAATTTCTCATGATTGTTTGGTTTGCTATTTTATGATGTGTTTGCATGAAAAGCATGTGCCCTGCTATTAAACTTTAAGCTGCCCAGCAAATCTCATGAATATGTTTATGCTGTTGATTGGTTAATGATGCATGAGGTTGTATGCTTGGTCGAATCATGTTGTTTGATGTTGTTGATGATTGCTTGAAGACACCATGAACTTGATGCATAAACCATGCTGCTGTTTTGAAATCGCCATACTCTTTTTTCCAGAAATCCACCTGAATGTGCTGGTTTATTGTTTGTTTGTGTGTTACATGAACCTACTGTGCTATGCCCTGCTGTTTATGTGCTGTTGTTGGATTTCATCGAAATTAATTGCTTGCTGCTGTTTTGAACCTCATGAACATGCCTATAAAATCCATGTGAAATATGTGGTGTGCTGTTGTTTGGTTGCCGTTTGCACATTGATGCCATGCTGTTACCATACTATTGAAATGTTGATTGATGATGAAACATGATGATGAATGCTTGCTGCAGCTTAGGGAACCCTGCCTAGAAATGTTCCTGCTTGTGTTGTTTTGATGTTTATGACATGAAGCACATCGAATTTTTCCTGCTGTTTGCTTGATGATGATGATTACACGATGATGAAGTTGGATGATGAAATGCTATGCTATTGTGTTTGAACCTTAAAACTTGCCAGAATTTTGCATGAATGTGTGTTGGTTTATTGCTATCTAGGTATGCATGAACATGTTTGTGTCACCCCCCTGCTGTTTACCATGTTTAATTTCGATGTGATGATGAACGATTGATGTTGGAAGTTTCTGCTTGGAAGTGATTTTTGATGATGAACATGAGTTCATATGCCATAACCATGCTGCTAAAACCCTAAGGGTTTCTAAAATCAGAAATATGAACATTCATTGGCGCATGTACTGTTCTATTGGCTGAAAGCCAATCAGAACATTTCATTTCCTTCCCCAAAACTGTGTCGTTTTGATTAGTGAGCCCAATATTACACTTCTGCCATTCGTTGACTCCTTGTTTGACCCTTTGCCATACCATTTGTTCATCTTGCATCCAATTATTTCCTCATCTTCCAAATTAATTTCTCTTTCAATTTTCACCCAAAAATTATGAAATTTTTTTCCTCATGTTCATGAATGTGTCCTCTATTTTATCATGATTTTTAATTAATTTTTCAGTGGCTGGATTTTAATTGATAATTATTTTCTTGACATGTGTGCATAAATGATACATTGTGCCATTTCAATTGTGAAATACTCATGTCATACCCTATGAGCTTGAAATTTTTTGTGGTGAAACTAGACACATTGACCTTTGTTTCCATATAGAGTTTGTGGATTTCTCATTTGTGGTTTGATAGATATGAATTTTTGAACTAGGGTGTGACAATTTGTGTCACACCAATGATATGCAAATGTATGATTTTTGTTCACATGCTTCCCTACATCCAAATCACTTGAAATTTTGCATGAACCATCTATCACATGTCTAGTTTGTGTATGAATTTTCTTGGAATTAATCTTGCTGTTTTCCATTTGATTGAGAATTTTCTTCCATGCTTAGTCATTTGTTGACTTTATGTGATACATGTTGCCAAATCCTTTGTGAAATTCTCAAATCTTATCACATGACCATGAAATTTCATATGTGATAACTAGACATCTCAAGCTTTGCATTGGTGTTAATCTCATTCATTTCTCTTCTGTTTTCAAATTGATATGATTTTTTGAAGTTGACCCATGCTTGTTGACTTTCATCATGCTTACTTGAATTTGGTTTGACTTCATGATTTTACTTGACTGCCTTCCTCTCATCCAAATGCCATGAAATTTTACATGTATACCATGCTAGATGTTAGGATTGAGTGTGATTTATTTCATGATTTTTGAAAATGTTTGAGTTGACTTTTGAATGAGGTCTTGCTGTTGACCTATTTGTGCTCCTTCTTGCCATGCTTTGCATCCTTTTGCATATGAAATGACATTGATGCATGATATAATTATGAATCCAATTGAGAATGCTTCCTGAATGTTTAAACTTGATTTGGGTTGACTTTTCCTTGCTGCCTTGACTTTTTCTTTCATCTTTGACCCTAGGCTAGTCCTAGTGGTCTTCTGAGCTTATGTTGAGTTCATCTGTTTCAGGTTAAGCACCAATGCCTTGAGGATCATTCTAATGCGCTTGAGTTTGATTGTTTAATGTGCTAACTTTTGTTTTGTAGGTGACTCATATGCTTGAGTCTTTGTGCCTTGCACAATTGATCCCTCTGTGGTTGACTTTTGTTTATCCATTTGCCTTTGATTTTGACTGTTGAACTGTTTGCTAATAAGTTTGACTTTTTCAGGTACTTTAGTTGCCTAAGTTCTTTGAACTTGCTTGCTTTGCTATTTAGCATTTGCTTTGAGGTATAAACCTTTCTTCTTCATGTAGTCTGGAGACCCGGTCTGTTATTTGACCGGGCAAACTGTCTGAAGTCCTCCTTAAGAGGCAATGCCTGTGTTTGTTTAAATTTGTCCTAAGCAGGAAAAGTCCTTCAAGTAAGGCAATTGGTGGAAGGTAGGGATAAGCAATCTATCCCCCACTATTCAGTGTGTCCTCTCTTTGCTCCCATTACATGGTTGAAGCATTGAGATAAATACCCAAGATCTAATCGAGTCAATAATGTGGAGAGAGTTCCTACTTTCTGAACTCCCACACTTTCTTTGATGCTCTCCCTGATCAGGGATAGAAGCAATGAGGCACACCCCTCATCTCCTTTTCATCTGCTTCACCTGAGCCCCTCAATGGCCAGGTTAAGAGCGACCTTCACCTATTACAGTGGACTTTCAAAGTCAAACCCTCTTGTGTGAGCCCCCATTGTTTGGCTATAGAGTGTGCTGTTTGATATTCATTGATTGTTTGATTGCTTCATATGCACTTGCTTGCCTGTATGTTATGCATCTATCATCATCATCAATTGCCATTAATGCATGATCATCTCATTTGCTTTTTGTGATGCTATCATTGTTGTTTGCCCATTGAGGTCAATTGTAAGTCCATTGCTTTGGCATTTGCTCCTGTGATATGGAAGGATAGAGTGTAAGACCTCATTGGTCACTCATATCTTCTGTTTTATCTGTTTGTATGTGAGGTCACAGTTATAAGTCCCTGTAAGTTGGCATCTGTTGTCCTGTGATCATAATTTGATCTGTTTAATTTATATGTGAGGTTGCAGTTATAAGTCCCTGTAAGTTGGCATCTGTTTTCCTGTGATCATAGTTGGTTTCATCTGTTTGTATGAGAGGTTGCAATTATAAGTCCCTGTAAGTTGGCATTTGCATTCCTGTGATCATATTGTTGCTTTTGTTCTTGTATGAGAGGTTGCAATTATAAGTCCCTGTAAGTTGGCATTTGCATTCCTGTGATCATATTGTTGCTTTTGTTCTTGTATGTGAGGATCCATTATAAGTCCCTGTAATGTGGCATTGGATTTCCTAGGACCATACTGTGGAGTTAACCTAAGTCCAGACAGATTGGCAGTTAACTTCCATTTCTCATCTTTGTTTTCTTTTGAGGAGATTAGTGTAAGTCCATAGAGTGGCTTCTGATATCCTGTTCTGTTTTAGGAGACTGGTGTAAATCCATCTATTGGTATCCGGTATCCGCCTTTTTATTTCTTCTGAGGAGATTAGTGTAAGACCATTGAGTGGCTTCTGATATCCCTTTTGTTTTAGGAGATTGGTATAAGACCATTGATTGGCATCCGATATCCGCTTTTGCTTGCTTTGCTTGTTTGTTATTATCCATTGCTATTCCAAAGGACACACTTGAATCATCTGCTATATGATTTCAAGAAGTGAACCTTCTAAGAAGTTTTACAATCCCATCTTCATCCATTCATCATTCATTATGTCCTAAACCTTTTCACACTTTACCTTTCAAACTTGACATAAGTGTTGTGCAAACATCTTCATGTTTTCTAACTAAAAACCTGGACTCAAGTCCTTGACTTTTTCAAACTCATTTTCATAATACTTCTCTGAATCAATCTTAATCATACTTTGACTTCATTTTCATAATCACAATCAATTAACTTCACTCATTCACTTGTTTTGGCTTTGTCCATTAATCTTTTCATGCATTAGCCATAGGTTTCAATTATCTTTGTGGTTGATGTAAATCTTGCCTATCCTTAGTGAGTCGACAGTAAGACTTCCGTACTTAAAACAGGGCTAACCCCTCTCGTACGTCGAAGCTATCCTCGCATGGTGGATGTTGTTTCTTGGTCGAGTTTTCTCCCATTGATAATGAAAAGCCTCAGTGCTTGTGTTTAAAACTGAATCCACCAACTTTTGGAAATCTTTTAGCCGAAC
Organism: Lathyrus oleraceus; assembly: GCF_024323335.1. Taxonomy (NCBI): domain Eukaryota; kingdom Viridiplantae; phylum Streptophyta; class Magnoliopsida; order Fabales; family Fabaceae; genus Lathyrus; species Lathyrus oleraceus. The sequence goes on from NC_066585.1 coordinate 71,823,389, forward strand.
TACGGCGTTCTGATCCTTACCTTTGATGGAAGGTACGTAGGCAACGGGTTCATCCGTTCGAACCCAATAACCCAATAATAAAATTGTACATTCTTTTCTCATCATCCCAATCATGTTTGCACAATATTTATGTCATAACAAATAATAATTTAGCATAACAAGTGTGAAAAGGGCTCCCTAGGAGTACCTAGGACGTAGTGGGTGCCTAACACCTTCCCATTGCGTAATTTACCCCTTACCCAGACTCTCTGATCTTTTTATTAGTTTTCTACGTGTAAAACTTCTTAGGCTTTTGTTCGCTTTTTAGCCAGTCCTTTGGATAAATAAAAGTGCGGTGGCGACTCGAAATTTCAATGTATCTCTTGCTTATGATTTAATCGATAGATCATATAGCGACGAATACACCGCTACAAGATCTACCAAATGCCCCTCTTCTGTTTGGGACTTTGCTATCATGTCATCAACATAGTATTCAATTTCATGATGAATCATATCATGAAACAAAGTCACCATAGCCCTCTGATAAGTAGCACCGACGTTCTTGAGAGCAAATGGTATCACCTTATAGCAAAAAGTGCCCCATGGTGTGATGAACGTTGTTTTCTCCATATCATATGGCGACATTTTAATTTGATTATAACCAGAAAAGCCATCCATGAAGGAAAACACTGAGAATTAAGCTGTATTATCTACCAACACATCAATGTGAGGTAATGGGAAATCATCCTTCGGGCTAGCTCTGTTCAGATCCCGGTAGTCCACACACATTCTCACCTTTCCATCCTTCTTTGGCACCGACACGATGTTTGCGACCCAAGGCGGATAATTAGTGACAGCGAGAAAACCAGCATCCAACTGCTTCTGCACCTCTTATTTAATTTTCATGGCCATCTCAGGTCGAGTTTTGCGTAACTTCTGCTTCACTGGAGGACAATCTGCTCTCAATGGTAACTTGTGCACGACGATATCGGTATCCAACCCTGGCATATCTTGATAAGACCAGGAAAAGATATCAACATACTCTTTCAACAAGGCTACCATTCTGCTCTTAACATTTGCCTCCAAAACAGCCCCAACTTTCACTTCTTTCCTGACCTCGTCGGTACCCAGATTCACAACCTCAACTTGCTCCTCGTGCGGCTGAATCACCTTCTCCTCTTGTTTCAACAACCTGGCTAATTCCTCGGGCAGTTCACAATCTTCTTCGCCTTCTTCTTCGGCATGATAGATCGGATTGTTGAAGTCATATGAGAGTGTAACAGGATTGTTGTCAATGAGATCCGGAGAATGATCGCATCTGCATGAATGTTGATTCATGCATTGCTTTAGAACCGGAGCAAAGCAAATTAAAAAGGAAAATGAAAACATTGCCATTTTATTTTTGTTTTTATTAAACTGCAAAAATAAATGAAAAACAGGGAGCACCGCTTTTAGTGAAAAACATCCTTTTATTTATGATGCAAACATTGCAAAATGAAACACATGAGGTGGCCCTTACAATGAACCATTACGTTTCGGGCAAAACGTATGGCTTTCTTGCAGACAGAATTGAAAAACAGGAAATATTACTCTAAACGTAGAGTGACAGTGATGATCTTTTCGGCCCTCCAGTTCTGGATCTCCATCCCTGGTACGCACGGTTTTATCCATTGATCTAGCTCACAGTCACTGTCGACCTCTTCACCCACCATACAGATGCGATCTGGATCCAGCATTCCAGCACTGGTGAACGTGAATGGTTGGCGACGGCCCCTATTCTGCCCAGACGAGCCTCGGCCCGGCTGATAACCAACCCCAAATCTGTCTTTCTTGGCGGCTATATCCATCATCTTCCCCCAACTAGGAGCTTCCCCATTCTTCACCACCTCAGCAGCCTGCTTGTATGAAGAAATGGACGGCTTCTCCTCTTTAGCAAAAATAGCATTCTCCACCTTGACGGTTTCAAATGCCTGTCTTGGCGTTTCAACAATTCCACCGTCCATTTCAACATATTTGAGCGATGATAGGTGGTTGACGAAGATATCTTCCTCCCCATAATCGGTGACGACCTGCCCATCCCAGATATACTTCAATTTCTAGTGCAAAGTCGAAGTCACTGCCCCTGTAGCATGTATCCATGGGCGACCCAACAGGCAATTGTATGCCGGCTGAATATCCATGACATAAAATACAAACTTAAACACCTCGGGCCCAATCTTCACCGGGAGCTCCACTTCCCCAAACACAGCCCGCTTTGAGCCATCAAAAGCTCTAACTATCAGGTCCGTGGGCGTCAAGATCAACCCTTCACAGTCCAGCTTCGCCAAAGCCTTCTTTGGAAACACATTGAGCGATGAGCCGGTATCCACCAACACGTGCGAGAGCACGGCTCCTTTACACTCCATCGCGATGTGTAATGCCCTATTGTGATTCCGCCCATCAACCGTCAGATCCAGATCAGTGAAACCCAGCCCATGGTTGGCATTGACATTTGACACCACCGTCTCCAATTGATTGATTGTTATCTCCTGAGGAACATAGGCTCTCTTTAGTATTTTCAACAAAGCCTCTCTATGCCCCTCGGAGCTTAACAACAATGACAGGATTGAAATCTTGGATGGGGTCTGCTGCAAGTGGTCAACAAGCTTGTACTCTGACTTCTTGATGATTCTCAAAAATTCTTCAGCTTCATCATCAAGTTCTCTCTCCGATCCACCAGGCGCCGGTGTCACCACAAGAGTACCCTCATTTACCACCTGCTTCTCTCTTTCCCTAGCTAAAGCCTCGACCTTATCTTTCTTTTCTTTTTCTCCCTCTCCACTTCTCAAAGCATCAGGTGCAAACAACCTTCCACTGCGAGTGAAACCACCGGGTCCGGCATTATCTACCTTTGAAACGGTGGTTTCACCTGCAGTCTGATCATCCAACTTCTCTCCATTGCAATAGACCTCTCCACCATAATGCCACGGCACCGCATCATCATTGTCATAAGGAATAGGCCCAGGTACGGTGATAGTAACTAGAGCCGCATCTGCCATCGCTGACAAATCGATCGGATCAAAATAGATGGTTATGGTGGAGACATCCTCCTTCTAGAAACCATCCTTCTCAAACCTGAGACTTCCTTCATCCATCATGCTCTGAACAACTTCCCTCAACAAAACACACCCATTAGGGGCAATAATGCACGCAACACAACAGTCATCACAGCCCGGGAAGACCCCATTCTTCAACAGTTGCCTTTTGACCTCAGCCAAAGGAGTCTTCAACTGGCTCACATCCGTCACCCAGATTCGGCCCTCATCCTGAGAAATTGCATTCACCCCCATTTGACCATGCGCGGGCATGGGATTAGCATTCACATTTGGTGATGGAGCAAAATTGATGGCTTTAGAATTCACCAAGTCCTGGACAACATGCTTAAAAGCTTTACAATTTTCCACATTGTGTCCAGGAGCACCAGAGTGGAATTCACATTTGGCATTCTCATCAAAACTGGCCGGCCTCTGGTCAGGTCTCAACGGAGCCAACGTCCTCAACTGGACCAACCCCAAGTCTTTCAATTTCTTCAACAAGAATGAGTATGTCACCGGTGGTCTATCAAATTGACGATCAGCCATTCGTCCTCTTACTTGATACCTGGCCCTCTGCGGTCTCTGTTGAAACGGCTGTCTTTGCTGTTGCAGTTGTTGTTGTTGCTGTTGTTGATTATCTGCAGGAATTGTTACCGCAGCAGTGTGCTGGTAGTAACGATCCCTACCTTGTCCTCTTTGGGTATACACAGCACTTGTATCACCCTCCTTCTTACGTTGGCCATTACCAAAGGGCTTCTTCGATCCAGACGATGAAGCGTTACCCTGTATCTTCCCTAGCTTCAACCAGCTCTCAATTCTTTCTCCGGCCACCACTATATCAGCAAAATTGGTAACCGGGCATCCCACCATCCTCTCTGCAAACGTCCCCTGAAGGGTACCCATGAACAGATCAGACATTTCTCGGTCTACCAATGGAGGTTGGACTCGGGCAGCCAGCTCCCTCCACCTCTGTGCATATTCTTTAAACCCCTCATTAGGCTTCTGAGACATACCCTGCAGCTGGGTACGGCTAGAAGCCATATCAGCATTGAATTGGTATTGTTCAAAGAACGCATCACCAAGTTCCTGCCAGCTCTTGACATCAGATGACCTCAGCTTAGTGTACCATTCCAGAGACCCCCCAGACAGACTGTCCTAGAAGAAATACATCCACAGCTTCTGGTCCATTGTGTAAGTAGAAATCTTTCGGACGAAAGCCTGGAGATGAGTTTCCGGGTAAGAACTCCCATTGTATTTGTCAAACGCAGGCGCTTTGAACTTTTGCGGGATCACAATCCCCTCAACCAGCCCCATGTTCGACATATTGACAACCCCCGGAGTAGCATAGCTTTCGAGAGCCCTGATTTTCTCCGCCATCAACTGAATCTCTTTGTTTGGTGGTTGGGCACCATATTGACCAAACTGTTCATTAAGCACGGAGAACTGGTCTTCTTCTCTATCCTCCTCGGCCCCAAAGAAAGGAGGTAACAGGCTATCTTTCAAATTGTTGCCCATCAGACCTGGTCCACCGCCTGTGGCAACACCAAAACCACCCCCATTATTAATCACCACACCAGCAGTTGTCTTCTTTCTGAGATCTCCTCCATCCCTGGAACCACCAAGGCCATGGTTGGAGACACCCTCTAAATTGATACCACTGTTGGCAGCTGAAGCCCGCTCGAGCTTCTCCACTTTATCAACAAGTGCTTTCTGCCCCACGGAAAACCCTTGCATGACATTGATCAGTTCGTTCATTTTCTCCTTCAGCTCGAGAATATCTGCGTTGGGTAGATCCATCAGCCTGGATGTGTTGCGTCTAGTAGGATATCTGTGCGGACGTGCTGCGTGCAAAGGAATGATTCTACGTGCGCGAGCAATGATTCCTGTAACAATCAAGCACATTAGAAACCGACACCTGCAAAATAGAAGACAAGTTATTATGATTTATGCGTGAATGCACTGTCTATCCATATGAGGAACACTCTGTCTTTCGATCCTGGTTTCATCGAGACAGATAATAATTTGACAGCCACATTCTGACATCAATCATCTGATTTTGCCGATCTGAGCAGAGATATATGATTTAGCAAAGATATCACCCAACCATGTGTGTGCGATGTGAGTGCATATAGAAAAGAAAATAAAGCTTGAAGATCAATCAGTGAATGATAATAACCACTGTATACCAAAAGTGCACTACACGTGCAAGACTCATACATCAAGCTGATACAAATCAAACAAAATTCTCCAGAATCAGAAAGAAAATACAAACAAGTGAATTCCGTCAATAGGCCTGACGGTAATCCACACAATAACAACAAAAGTCTACACCGAAGAAGGTCCCACAGACGGCTCTGCATTATCAACCATCTTGGTAAACTTCACGGCGAACCTGAGCTCAGTGTTCTCCTGCTGCAATCTCCCCACCTCCTTCTGGTGAATCTTCATCTGTCGGAAATAATGATCTCTCTCAGCAAGATAATGATCTCTCTCAGCAATAATCCTCGCTTTCTCAGCTTCCCATTCCGTGGTAAGGACTTTAGCTCTGACATCTCTCTGATTCTTCACAAGGATCTGCCTCCTCTTCTCATCTTCAATGACCTTCAAACCTCTAGCCAACTTCTCCTTGGCGATGTCGTGCTCCTTCGTAGTTGACTCCAAAGCTTGGCTGATCTTGCGGTAATAAGCGGTGTCTATCTCAAAGCGCTTCACCTCCATGGCATGTCTCTTATCCTAATCTTCTATTCTCCCTTTGATTTCCTGATTAGCCATCTGAATCCTAGCAACACTCATCTCCAATTCAGTCTTCTCTGCTTGCCACTGATCTCTGGCTTTCTTCATCTCAAGGAACTCTTCCATGCTGACGGAAGAACGTGGCCCCTCAATCAAAGGACACCAAGGATCACCTCCAGGAAATGGCAAATGTGTGAGCTCAATCCTTTTCCTAAGCCAATCATCAAATGGAGGAAAAGACCTGCTATTAACCTTACCAAAAGGAACCTTTCCCTTCCTCTGAATATTGCGCCATGCCCCAGACACCTGCCTCAACTATGACGGATTACCCTCAGCTGGGAAGTAGAAAGACTCCCGAATCTCACACTCGAGAGGAGGAACCTCCATGGCAAACCCCATTTGTCTCCTAAGAAGCGTCGGGTTGTAATTAATGCAACCTCGAACTCCTATAAGAGGCACATTGGGAAAGCTCCCACAACTGTAAATGAAATTTCGTCCAGCCATACCATTGTGAGTCCAAGCTACGTCCTTGGCTCGCAAACCCATCAGCTTGGTCGCGCAATTAACCTTAGGATCAAGAGAAACAAAAGCACCTCTGGAAGGCAGATATCCCATGAACCACTTATGCAACAGTTGAGCACAACATCTGATCAATCCCCCACGCTGCTTCTCGTTCCGATTATGGACCGAGTAATAAACATCCCCAACCAAGGTAGGAACAGGATTCCTCGGCATAAACACCCGGATGGCATTAATGTCCACAAAGTTCTTCTGATTAGGAAACAGGATGATCCCATAGATGCTCACGGCAATCAAAGCACAAACGGCCCTCCAATTACCCACAATAGCATGCTCCTTGGCTTTAGCCTCCAAGAAACTCAGATAGAAACCGGGCAACTTTCCCTTCTCCTTCAAACCTCCCTTAGTCACTTCTGGGCTCAAATAAAGAGCACGAGAAATCTCAGCAAAATCAAGTTCATCCTTAGTGACGTAGAACGGAATCTGGTCCCTGATTAGAAGCCCCAGGATGCTGGCATAGTCCTCCATCAAAGGTCCCAACAAGTAATCCGGGAACACAAAGCACCTCAAGCCCGGGTCATAAAACTGGAGAAAAGTGTGGAGGGCACTCTTATCTGTATCAGTAAGCCTGAAAACCACCTTCAAAATACCACCATAATCCTCACGGAACATCCCCACATGGTCAGGTGTAATCAATGCTATCATACCCTTCAACACATCAATCTCTGGATTGAAGAAACTGTAGACGACGTCATCTTTCAAGCCGGGCCTCATGTCTGAAACAAAGAAGTCTCTTAACCAGGATCTCAATCAAGAATGTCCCCTGCATATGGATAAACATGAGTTAGATGCAGATAAATGCAAAATGGGAATGATGCTGATGTATGAATGCAATGCATTGTGCCATCCTCCAAGTCATCTGAACATCTGTACTGAAGCCCTGGTCTCTGAACTGATCACAACCATCTGAGGGAATAAATGACCATAAATCCAACTCGGGGTTCCGAAATAAACGGAACCTAAGGATACATCACCATCGCACCTGAAAGTCCTCTGAACAGATAACCAACAGATCCTCTGAACCAGCCCAGGGAATCCTGAAATAAACGGATCCCCACTGATAAATACCACGGACAGAATTCCGGCGTCTCGGAAATAAATCCATAAATCCGACTTATAAATAGGACTCTGATCAATAATTGAACCATTAGTCACCAACAAAGTCACCATCAGAACATGCATCTGTAAGAATCAACCCTCCCCTCACAGGTGAATTCTAATCAGGTCATCCTAAGGCGGATAATGGTCTCGACAATCGGACAAGATACTCAACGGGTTTGCCCTTTCGGGTGTGCCGCTGCAGCTCTCATAAGATCGTCTAAACCAAAGATCCGGGAAAGAACGGTCACCGAAGTCAACAACTCTAAAGAGATAACCCAACCAAAGTGGAATACTCCACCCGGAAGAGCTCAGTCAGAAGAACCTCGTCCGGCTTATGGTATGTCTCGTCGCAACAACATGCTGATCCAACATGTGAGGAGACGTGAGACCACGCTAATCCTAGGTGTATACTCGGGCCTGGGTTTTATCCCCACTCAGAACACCCACCCCAAATCAGAGGAACCAAACCTGTACAGAATCCAGCACAATGATAATATGATGCATGCAAACATTTATGCAAATATATACACAACATAATAATCATAAATGCAATAAATAAATCAATAAAAGCAACCAAAACTACCCTAGAGAGCGCTAGGAATGACTCGCTTAGGGAAGATGGACCACCAGAAGGTCAACTTCTATTTTCCCCAGTAGAGTCGCCAGATGTCGCAACGCGAAAAACAACCGACGGGAAAATCAAACAAACAGAGCCGCCACCGTGCATTATTTATCCCAAAGGAGGGAAAGGAAACACTCGAAGTAAACCTGGAAAGGAAATGGTCTTACGACCGGAGATTGCAAGGATCGGGAGTCGGTTACGCAAGGGGAAGGTATTAGCACCCCTCACATCCGTCGTACTCGACGGGATCCACGCTCAGAAGAATAGAATAAGGTTGCCAAATAACTTCTCAAAGAATGCACACACACTGGAATAAAACACAGATGGAAGAAGACGGAAGCGGACTCGGCAGATGTCGCATCCTGGGCCTACGTAGTTTGTCAGAAACAAACATCAGAGTCGACGTAGTTCGGGGAAATGGGGAATGGGCTCGCTAGGATATTGCATCCTATGCCTACGTATCTCATCTGGAATGAGAATCAGAGCTACCGTAGTTCGGCTAACGCACGCCGAAACAAAACGCAACAAAAAGACACTGAGACGTCGAAAGGAACCACACAAACGCAAATAGGAAACGGAATGCCAATCGCTGGTCTTACATCCAAAACCACAAAAGAAACAGGAGGCAGATCGCCAATCAATGGTCTTACCTCTGACTCCGAACACACAAAAGAAACAGGAAACCGAATGCCAATCGTTGGGCTTACATCAGACTCCAAACAACAATAACAAACGGGAAACCGAATGCCAATTACTGGGCTTACATCAGCCTCTAAACACACCCAAAAAGGTTAACAAATTGACAAGCTAACAGGGAGTCTAGTACTCGGACCTAAAAGCTGTCAAGCAAACACCAAGAAGACGCTAAGACGTCAGAAGAAACAAAAAGGGTGAACACACAGACTAACAGGGAGTCGGGAACTCGGACCTAATAGCTATCAAGCAAAACACACACAAAAAGAAAATGTTGCCCGGAGAGATCTCGCATGATCTCCTGCCTACGTACCTCATCTGGTATGAGGATCAGGGCGACGTAGTTCCCCTTAAAAGGGGAGAAATTTCTATCCTAACCAGAGACTGGGAAATGACAAACTAAAAGGGAGACTGACTCGAGCCTAATAGTCATCATGTAATCCACAATAGTCCTAGGTTGAGGTTTCTAACAAGAGTTTGACTCACACAGGCAGTGAGTCAGCTCAAGTCTATCTCTACGTACCTTCAACTTCCTTGAAGGTTGATCATACGACTCCTACAGAAAGGAGATGAGAAGCAAAACAGATAAACATCAAAAATAATCAGCACACACTATACACAACCAAGGGGGCTCAAGCAAGGTTGGGGTTTAGTCAAGGGGTCATATCAACCTTGACAAACAAGCCAAATACTGGAATGGGTGGTCAGGCTCTTAACCTCTAACATTGAGAGTTAGGGTGAGCAGATGAAATGGAGATGAGGGTTATGCCTCATAGCTCTTAACCCAGTTCTGGGTGAGCTTGAATCAAAGAATGTGTGGGAGTCCAGAATGTGGGACTCTATTCCACATAACTGACACAACAAGATTTTGGGCTTTTATTCAAAGTGCATCAACACATGGTGTGAGCAAGATGAAAGACACAACTGAATAGCAGGGGATGGACTGCATATCCCTTCTATATGCCAATGCCTCTTCACTTAAGAGGTCTTTATATGTACAAGGCACAAAGATAAACAAACAAAAACATGACAGGTCTTCCAGACTACATGGAGATCAAGGAAAATACCTAAGTGGTATTCCAACCACAAACCAAGCAAAGCAACTGAAATAATGAGTTAAAGCGGCTAAAGTACCTGTAAGAAAAGCTAAAACAGTCAATATTTACATTCAGACAAACAGACAACAGTCAATAGATCTCAACAGACAGACAAATCCAATATGCACAATGAGTAAGCCATAAGGCAAACACTCAAGTGAATTATCATCAAAGCCTACAAAACAAACAAATGTTAGCAAACAATAACAAATGGCCAAGCTCAAATGAAGAAGCAACATCAATCATGGAGATGCATGCTTGAACCTGAAATTCACAACTCAAATGTGAGTACAAACCCCTAGGGCAAAGCCTAGGGTCAAAGGTGAAGTAAAAAGCCAAATCAGAAGCTAAAACTCAACATAAATCATCCTTAATCAATCATGAACATGTCCTAAAAAGGACCAAGTCAAAATCATTAAGCATGTTCATTTCATGTGCAAGAGAAGGCAAGGGCAAATTCAAAGCTCACAATTGATCATCATGAATGAAAATTCCATATCAAAACAGGAATGACTCAAACAATTATGGAAATTTTTATGAGCATACAACATGTCCAATACAATCATCATGCCAAAATTCATAAACAGAGGAGCTCAATTGGCCAGGAAATGAAAATGGAGAAGCTAGACATCCAATTGTGTGACACAAATTGTCACACCTAAAGTACATGTGTCACAAACAGTGAAGATAATAGCAAAAAATGCCAAATAAAATCCCACAAATCCATCAACATGTTAACAATCATCATGCAAAATTTCATGGCCTTTGGATTATTTATGACCATTTCACAATAGAAAGAATGAAGCAAGGTCACATATGCATACATGTTCAATCAACCAATCACATTTTAATTCCAGAAATGATAAAATCAGGAGATCACCACCATAAAATTCTAGACATCTCAAGGATCATGTAGAAAAAACTTGGCATTATTTGGATGATTTTTCAATTTTATATGCATTTTTGAAGTTGGCAAAATATTTGAAATCAAAATGAAACATGCACATAATGAAATTGGAGGGAAAAGGCTAAATGAGGATTTATTTGAAAAAGGTGTGCATGCTGAGGATCAAAGCGAGTAGCATTTCAAATGAAGCGCGCCACTTACTGAAACGCTGTCGTTTTGCCAAACCCTAGCCAGCATACGCAGACGGAAGCGCTACTGTTCTGGACGGCGGAAACCACCGTCTTCTTCATGAAGACGGTGGTGAACAGTACACGTTCACAATTTTTTTTTCCAAAAACATGAAACTTATACATCAATGGAACGGCCATGGCATGTACATTATAGATCAAGCATCAATTCATGTTAATTCATCACCAATCATGCAAATCGAAGCAAAAAAAAGTTTGACATTCAAAACTTCAATCACATATATCTCACTCAATAATTATCCAAATCACACGAATTTCATATAAGATTGCTCAGCATTAAATGTTCTACAAGATTATACACATAAAACAGATAATTAAGAGGATCGAAAATGTGACCTCTTGAAGATCAACTTCTGGAAATACACGATCCAAGGCTTGGCAAGCTTCAAATCTACTCCAGAATACTTGTTATGAAGATTGATGAAGAAATTGAGGATTGGAACTGTGTAGATCTTGCTTAAATCTCAACTGCCATGGCTATGTTCTTGAGCTTCACATGCACGATTCTGGCCCAATCCTTCCAATCCAGCACTTGATTTTTACTTAATGATGATCCATGAACCCAATTATGCAGTCAAATTAAGGTGTTATGTGAAAGAATTTCAAATTTGGTTTGAGAGAATTTTTGGAGGGAAAGAGAATTTTGAGATCTAGATCTAGAATCCCCTCAAATTCTGTTATCATTATGAATATATACCCTGTGTTAATCCACTCTTAATCAAAATTAAACATGTTTAGTTGAGATTAAGTGAAAATAAGGTGTTTTGCAAATTTTGGAAAATTGGAGGTGTATGGAGCATGCATACGTGAACAGTGCTATATGGCTGATCAATTCCACTTAAAAACTTCCAATTAACACAATGGCAATGGTGATTTGTTCCCATGATGCACCAATTTCAAATTTTGCATTTTCCCTTCAAAATAAGCATGAATATGCATATGATCATAAGATGAATTTTCATGCCATGTGATGAATGATTTTGAAAGTTCATGTCATGAGAAGAATTTGGCAAAAAGGAGCACTCAATTTGGAGTTATGAGTCAAAAGATATGGCCTTTTGAAGTTTCAAGCACACTTGGCAATGATTTGATCATATCTCCTCAACCATTCATCATAAATTCATGATCTTAGACTTTTTAGAAATGGGAGAGAGAGATCTTCAATTTCATGTTGGACAAAAATTCATTTGAAGCTTATTTGATGATGTAAGATCAAGTTTAATTTGAACCAAAAACTTTCCATTTTTGGGAACATCCAATTACAGGTCACTTTCCATTTTTGGAAACTTTTGATCTGACCTCAAATTCTTCAAGATATGCATTTGACATGATGAATAAGCTTCTTTTGAGCATGAATGAAGTTTTGAAACTCATTTCTCCACCTCCTAGCCCTCAGTTGACTTTCTGTTGACTTTCTGGTTGATAGATGACTTAGAAGTGCTCTGATCAGCTTGAGCCTCAACCACTTGAGGAATTGGCTCTAAAATGAACCCCTAGCTTTAATAAGCTCAATATAATACTCATATGATCTCCATCCAAGAAATAAACCCCATCTCCTTGAGAAACCCTGACTGGTAGAATGACACTGATTAGGGTTGACCAGAAGTCAAAACCCTAATCCCCGAGGAATCTAAGCATGAACAATGAGCCCCTTGAGGATGACATAACCATGATGATGATGATATACCCTTGCAATCAATATAATGCTCCACCTTTTGAAGAATCAAGAAAACCCTAATTGAAGCACAAACCCTCAGATGGCTAGTGATCAATTTATGAGACCCTCAAACTTGAATCTCTTAACCTCTCCTTCTTTTGAGAAAGACTTTAGAGGATGACTCACTTGTTTTCACATGATATGCAATATTAAAATGCCTAATGTCCTAAAAAATGAAATGCAATATGCTAAGCTAGTCCCAAGAAGAGGAGGGCAAATTTTGAGGTGTTACAAAGGTTAATGGTCCATGGTCGCATGCCTTATGTCCATTGTTGTGCCCATGGTTAGGTTGCATTGGTCTACGACAAGGTTTGGCAGGTATTGCAACATCGTAAGCTCCTCATGGCCTCGCAGTTATTTGGGTCATGATCTCGTTGGTTTTTGTAGGTTTTGATGGCAGGACAAGCTAGGTTTTAAGTGACTTGTAAATGAAGAAACATGGTAAACCAAGTAATGATTTCCTTTGGATAGTGAATAAAGACAATATGGGATGGAATTAGGTCTTAGGATGGTGAAGGAGGTTCAGTTAGCTTTGGTCAACTCGTTGACCAAAAAGACAACTGTTGACCAAAAGTCAACTATTGTAACTTTTGGTCAAACTTATAATACTTGTAATTTTAGTTATGATTTTGTATATGAAATGGACATTTGGTGTATGTAAATGATATTTGTAATTAATTGAATTGAACTTGAATTGACATTGTATGGATTGAAATGTATGGAATGAAAGCGAAATGAATTGACTTGAATGGAATGGACTTGAAATGAATTGTATAGAATGTATTGTAACATTGACTAATGAGAGTGAAATGAATTGTATGAAAACGAAATGAACCAAGTGTAAGACCTAAGACAATTTGAATGAGTGATGAGGTGAATCTGTATGAAACAAATTTGAATGGACCAAAGACTAGGGTATAATCCACCATGGCACAAGTGATCAATGAATAAAGGGCTAATGGAAATGAAACTTGAATGATCAATTAATGGACACATGGACAAACAAACATGAGTGAACCAACCAAGAACTAGCAATGACTAGATGAAATGATCATGGATGGGACGAGTGAGAGTTGGGGTGCCATGAGAATAGTCCTTACACCAAAAGATGCCATCAGGAAATAGATGAACATGTAATGACTTGCAATGCATTCAATTCAACCAATGGAACCTCATAATGAATCAAGAACAATTGGCCTTGAATGAAGCTTGAAGAAGAAAATGAATCATGCACAAATAAATGGTAGTGAGCCAGATGAAATTAGGGTTAGGTGTACCCAAAATGAAGGATAGCCACAATTAGGGTTTTGCTTCACCAAGAATTTACAAATGAATCCTAAAAACAAAGCACACACGCAAATATCAAAGGGACAACCAACTAGGGTTTTGGTTGGTTGAACAACCTCAAGTTACTAGGAAACCCTAGCTTCCACCAGGTACATACAATAATGCTTTGAATCCAGGATACATGTCCTCTTGTCTTGAACAATGCTAATGAAAGTGAAATGATTGAACATGATTATATGCATATGATTTAGGGTTAAGGACCTAGGTAAACACTGTGAAGGTAGGGTAAATTTTGGGGTATAACATATAAAAACACATTAGTGTAATTCAATTTTAACATTTAATAATACAATTCTTTTCACTCTCTCTCATTCTTTTCCCTTCCAAAACGCTTATGCACTAACAAATTAGTATTTAAAGCTTATGGTTCCTTCTTCTTGGTTGGAAATTCAAGAACATCGCATCAGTGGTCGTGATTCTAGGCATCGTGAATCGTATTTGCTGCAAAGATGAATGGTAGCAATGCTATTCCCAATTCTCTTCCAATTCTTGATAGCAAAAATTGGATTCGATGGAGAAAACAGATGCAAACATTTTTTTCATGAGACTTTAGAAGTGGTTACTAATGGTGTTCCTAAGCTTGCTAACAACGCAAACAATGTTCAGAGAATCACTCCCAAGGAAGCTGCTCACCAATATTTTGGGTAAACAATCACTTAGTTTTAAATATATTGCTTGAAGGAACAAACTAATAAATCATGGGGCAAGTTTGTGCTAAGATTCTTTAGAAGTGGTTACTAATGGTGTTCCTAAGCTTGCTAACAACGCAAATAATGCTAAGAGAATCACTCAAAAGGAAGCTGTTCACCGGTGTTTTTGGTAAACAATCACTTAGTTTTAAATCTATTGCTTGAAGGAACAAACTAATAAATCATGGGGCAAGTCTGTGCTAAGATTCTGGAGAAATAAAGTGTGCATTTAATGCTCTCGAATTGTTTGCATCGAATGCTAGTTATTTTAGAAAGGTAGTAAGTTTCGAATGCAAATGCAACAATTGATTTCGACTGGGTCGAAATTAGTTACTTGAATAATAAATAAAACAATGGAAAGTAAATTAAATGGAAAATAACTTTATTTTCATAAGTGAAAAAATGGTATGCAAGTACATTTCTTCAGAAAACTCGTTTTTCGCTTGCGTATGGGTACTTTGAGTGTATATTTAAGTTTACAATGATTTTTGCCACCCCAAATCCAAACACTACAATTCCTATATAATTCTACAAAAATAACGGTCTTCCAACGTTCAAATACCTTTTCGTACGAGACATCATCTCTACATGCTTGGCAATTCTTCTATTGATCTCCACAAATCCTTGGCATTTTGGATAATACTAAAAGACAATTATTTCAGTTTGAAATTTTAATATGGTTTTAGTCGAACCCCTTTGACCTATCGAATTTGACGAGTGACCAAATATCTTGAAATTTTCACTAAGTACCACACTAGATTCTTCAATGTCGAATGATGATATTTCTTGTTCCAAAATATTTGGTCGTTATATTCAAATGTTTATTTTCTTATTTCTATTTCATTTAATTTCATTTTCTTTCAAAAATCATTTTAATTAGCTCCTTTGTTATTTTTTAGTCCAACTTTTTTCCATAATTTCATAAAAATATTATATACCACATATAAATTTTCCATATTTTTAAAATTTATTTTGAATTTAATTCTTATTTTATCCTATTTTTCATTTAATTTTCTTTTAATCATTTTAAAAAACTTTTCATCCCAACTTTTGAGGTCAAGTCATTTATATTTTTGTTGACCTTCACCATTTTTCTTGGACTTTTATTTTCTATTTTTATACCTATTTTCCATTTTCTCTTTTATTTTCTTTTATTAATCATTATTAAATCATTTTTAATCATTTTTTATTTCTTTTTCATATTCACTTGATGTTTTGAACCAAGTTGATTGCTTGGATGATGAGTTCTTCCGCATCTTAAACCATTGATATACGGACTTTAGGTTGATTCAACCTTGTTTGATCCAAAATTATTGATAGATTATCCTGGATCATCTTCTATAATTTACATCAATGATAGGTTAACCCTCAATGCACCATTTTTTGAGTTCTTTGATTTGTGGATAGACGATCCTTATATGATTTCCTTGACTCTCCTCTCCACTCTTTCTATCTTCATCTCTTCTCTTCTTTTTCTTTAATCATTGTGTTGCCTCTTGTAGGAGATTAACTTTGTGTTAATTCTATAACATGTCTGACACATACATTGTTATTAACCAGCCTTAGATAGGTATGGCTTCTACATAAGCCTACTTACGATGGCTTAACATAGTGCTAAATTGTCCCAACATAATTAATTGACCATTAACTCCTAACAATACTTTGTTGCTCTTTACATTACTTCCTTTTAATTCTTACCATTTAATTCAAGTCATTTAGTTTATGTCATTTAATTTTATGTCATTCACTTAATGAACTTTAATTTCATGTCCCATTAATCATCATATCACTTCATACTCTAGTTATCTTGCTTTATTCATTTGTTGCTTCCTATCTTGTTTGATTGAGTTGCTTGATAATCTTAATGAACCAAAACATGATAAAGCAAATTGGACTTAATCTTAACCATATGCCTGACTTAGAGTGTTGAAGACCTCTTTGGACTTTGGACTTTGACTTAGGTTTTTAGGCCCTTTGCTTGGCTTGGAGTAACCTTGGACCTCTGGACCTTGTGGACATTTATACTTGCTTTGCTCTTGTTGAAATTTTGAGCTTGTGGTTGTTATGCCTCTTGCTTATTGCATTCATCTTATTAGGCTTAGCACATATTTGCACACATATATCTTTCTCTTGGGCTACCTAACAATGAGACATAGCACAATACACTTTTCCCGCACATGGATTCCTCTTGGGCTACCTATATAATGAGACCTTAGGCTAGTTTTTCATGATCATGCATCTTTGTTTGTTCATCAATCCTACTCTTTTGGTTTGTTATGATCATGCATCCTTATTTCTATTAATATTCTTTAGTGCAATTCCAATAAATTCACTAGCAAGTCTGCAACTAGCCTTGTGGATCTCTTAGCTTTCCTCCTGGTTTCAACACCATTGTAATCACCTTTCTTAGGGACACACATTTTATAATTAACCCCCATTATTTTCTTTGGGATACACCTTCATGGTTATTACCCTTTTCTTTTAGGGTTGACACCTTCATGGTTATTCACTGGGTTGACACCTTCATGGTTATTCCCCTCTCTTAGTTTAAGCACCTCCTCCTTGCCATACCAGTCATTGTGCTTTGGTTAGACCCTTGTCATGCCATTCCCTGTGCTTTGACAAGTTCCTGCTTTTCTCCTTACCATATCAGTCAATGTGCTTTGGTAAGACCCTTGTCATATTAGTCCCTGTGCTTTGACAAGTTTTGGGACAGAGGGGTGAAGATGAGTGAGGATGGCATGAAGGATGCTGAATATTAAGGTGAAAGGGTGTTCAAAGGAACACATGTTTGGTTGTGAGGTTAGGTAGTTGACTGAAGAAAGTATAGTTTTATGAGTAAGAGTGACAATGGTCAACATCCAGAAAAAACTGAAAATCTTGATTCCTCCTTTTTCATTTTGATTATGGGAAAGATGTGTGTAAGACCCCAATTTTGGCCCTAAGATCCCCCATGGCATCATAACATTGCATTTGCATAGCCTCAAGGATCATAAGCATCTTGGTTCCCTTTGCCTTGGGGTAGGACTCCTTCTGATTGGTTTGAGATCACCAAGCATGTTTGAATTATATATCATCGTTTCTCTTATTTTTGTTTACTAACCAAAAGCACAAAAATGTGTCACTAACATCTTTTGTTTAAAGCCTGAGTATCATCCAAGACACTTTGTGGATTCTATTCAGGTGATTAGTCCACACAAGAGAAAGAATTGAGTTACTTCCAACAGGTTCAAATGGGGTTTATTCATCATTCAGAACGCTAGTATTGAAGGAGCAAGAATCTGTTCTGGAGCTGTCATGCTCGCTAGGCGAGCAGAATGGTTCGCCTAGCGAATCTGAACTGTCATGCTCGCCTAGCGAATTTGAGAAAAGTCACAGAAAGTCATGGGCTTGAGTTGCCCTCTAACATTTCCTTGCAAACCCTACCATGACATTCGATTTTTATCGGTCTCTCTAATCAGGTTTGCCCTTATTCCCATTACTTTCAATTTGAATGCTCTGAATGTATGAGGTATCGTTCAGTTTTGCCCCCCGGGTTTAGATATGCATGAATGTGTAAACAGTACCTTGAATGTTTAACCGTTTCGTTTCTGAGATGGATGCCATAGGGTTTGGAGTTATTGAGATCGTACTGCTATCCATGAAGAACCCAAAACCCGCAGGCGCTCACTCGCACTTCGATAGGCGAGCACGCAGCGAAGCTTCGCTAAGCTTTCGCTAGGCGATGCAGCAGCGATCGTGACAATTTTTTTTTCTTTCTGTTTGCTCTAATCTGTTTTGTGTTCGACATTGTTTTCTCCCGATTCCATCCTGTTACTCTAACTTTTTTGTTGAGTTTTTGTGAGGACTCACGTGACTAATCAGAGATGGCTTGCTTGGTATTCCACTTTATTTGTGGGATACCACCCTGGAGGTTTATTCCGATTACCTGTACTGACCCACTTTCTTTGATGGTGCTAGCTTGAGAGATCTCTGGGTTTCTTGTTTCTTGAGTTGCTGTTACTCCGGATCTTTATCCGTGTGGTAGATCTTAATCCCTTTTACATCTTTTAACATTTTACTGCTTTCTTAGCTGGAAGACCTCAATAGGAGACAATGTTCTTATGTGTTACTTTTGTGCTAAAGACCTCCATGAAGAGGCAATTGAAGGATCAAAGGGATTAGTAATCAATCCCCCGTTATTCAGTGTGTCGTTCTTTATGCTCACACTACGTGTCGATGCTTCAGAACAAAAGCCCAAGATCTTTTGTCTGGTCGGAATCCCCACTTTTTGGAATCCCCACCTTTCGGAATCCCCACTTTTTGTCATGAGTTCACCCTATCCAGGGTTAAGAGCTATGAGGTCTTATCCTCATTACCCTGTTAATTTGCTCACCCTGACGTTCAATGTCAGAGGTTAAGAGCCCGTTTGATTACCCTTCCATGGCTTGTTTGTCGAGGTTGATATGACCCCTCTTGACTAAAGCCCTACCCTTGTATGTTTGAGCCCCTTTGGTGGCATTCTACTTTATGCATGTTTGTTTTGTATGGTGTGATCGTCTCCCCGCAGGATTATTAGGCTTCGTATAGTCTCTCGTCTGCATGTCAACTAAGGTAGCGCGGTTCCTTCGTACAGGACTGCCCTTTTGCATGAACATCCCTAAAACACCAACAACTCATTGATTTTTCTTCTCCTAAGAACACGTTTACTCCTTCTACTACAGGCGAGTAAGTCTCCAAAGGTTGAGCATCCGGTAGATTGCGTAGTAACGTTGTTTAACCCTTACCCCGTAGTTAGTCGAACTACGGCTTGCTCTGATTCTCATTCCAGATGAGGTACGTATGCATAAGATGTGATGTCTTACCGAGCACACTCCTCTTTAACCCATAGGTAGCCGAGCTACGAAGACTCTGATTCTCAAATTCAGATGAGATACGTATGCAGTGGATGCAACATCCGTGCGAGTCATTGTCTTTTGACCCTTCTTTTAGTAAGTAGTACATTAGATAAACATACACGCTTTTCTCATCCCTTCAATCTTGTTTTCACAAATAAATTATCACAAATAAATTTTCACAAAAACAACAACCTTTGCAACAAATGTGAAAAGGGCTCCCTAGGAGTACCTAGGATGCTTTGGGTGCCTAACACCTTCCCATTGCATAACCAACCCCCTTACCCAGATCTCTGACATTTTTACTAGTTTTTGTTTCGATAAAACTTTTAGGTTTTTGTTCGCTTTCTATCCATTCCTTTGGATAATAGAAGTGTGGTGGCGACTCGACTTGTATGGTTTACCTTGGATTTAGTCAATATCTCTAATGGTAACGAATACCCCGCTACAGAAAAGTGGCGACTCTGCTGGGGAATTGAAAATCCTAGTGGGTTTTGCCTACTTTTCATATTTGTTGTATTGTATTGAATTTTTTTTTTGTGACATATTTTTGTGCAATTTGGGATTACTGTATTATATGTAATGATTGGATTCTTGAATATTAATTCCTTGTGTGCTTGGTGATCTTTGTGAGATGAGTTCTATACCCGTACTCGAGTGCACTTAGGATAGGAGAATGGCATAATCTTGTCGACTTGTGTGGAGTTATTCCTTAGCAAGTTCACTTGCAAGCCCATTCACTTGGTGGAGGTCATGTTGGGATCAATAACGTCACACAAGTAGTTGTCGTTAGACATTACTTTTCCAATCAAACCTTAGAAGCCAAGGACCTTAGTTTACCAAACCCATCTTGGCCTATTCGTAGGATGTAGTGCGAAAGTCGTTCAAGTGTAAGATTTGATACGACTGTTACGCGATACTACACCCATAAGAGTCTCTCTTGAGAATATTTTTGGAATACGAGTAGTCGTTTCTCCGATAATATCCAAAACATGGGATGATGACTATGGGAACCTTTTGTAGAACATGTTTGGCAGGTTTAAACCTTAGTACACTTCCTTTGGGTGGTTCTTAACCTAAACTCCATGCTCGTGACTTGCAACAAACCCTTGATTCATGGTTGATCCGTTCAGGTATCCTTAATATCAATGGAACTTGGGTGTTGATAAGGTGTAAACCATAATCCACCAAAATGGATGGTTGATATTAAGGATAACATGATCCATCCCATGACCTTTGTTTGGTGTGCTTTGCTTGATCCTTTAGTGTGATTGTTGCATTCATGCATTCATGCACCCATTTGCATTCATATCATCAAAATAATGAGAAAAATTTCAAGGAACTTAAGATGTCTATAATCAAAATTTCCAGACATGGAAAGACAAAGAAGGAATACAAAGAAGTACAGTTTCAGACAACCAGGCTTGAAAGAGTTAAGGAATTTGACATCTTATGTATTAGATCCCTGGGGTTTCAAGGCTCGTTTCGGGAAGCTTCTTCCTCTTCTGACTACTCAGGTGGATGAAGGATTAATGAGTGTATTGGTGCAGTTTTACGATCCTTTGTACCGTTGCTTCACGTTTCCGAATTTTCAGCTTTTGCCTACACTTGAGGAGTATGCTTATCTTGTGGGCATACCTGTTCTGGATCAGTTGCCGTTCAGTGGCTTGGAAAGGGTTCCTACTTCTCAAGAGATAGCAGACATGTTACACATAGATGAATCTCTGGTTGATGCTCATATGACTACCAAAGGGGGAATTCAAGGCCTCCCTTCTGAGTTCTTCATTGCTCAAGCTACTATGTATGGGAAGGCCATGAGTGAGGACGCCTTTGAGGCCATATTTGTACTTCTCATCTATGGGCTAGTGTTTTTCCCCAACATCGACAAGTTTGTGGATGTGAACGCTATTAGGATTTTCTCTACTCTTAATCCCGCTCCGACTCTGTTGGGCGATACCTATTTCTCTTTGCATATGAGGAATGCAAAGGGTGGTGGCGTCATTGTGTGTTGTTTGCCTCTGTTGTATAAGTGGTTTATTTCTCACTTACCTCAAACGGTCGCTTTCAAGGAGAACAAGGAATGTCTACGGTGGTCCACGAGACTTATGTCTCTCACTAATGATGATATCTCTTGGTATAATCGTGTGTATGATGGTGTGCAGATTATTGACTCTTGTGACGAATTCTCCAATGTACCTCTTCTTGGTACATGTGGTGGGATTAACTACAATCCTGTTTTGGCACGTCGGCAGCTTGGGTTCCCCCTAAAGGATAAACCCAATAACATTCTGTTAGAGGGTGTATTCTTTCAGGATGGTAAAGATCCCCAAGGCTTGAAAGCTAGGATGGTTCGCGCTTGGCGTAAGATTCATAGGAAAGGAAGGAAAGAGTTAGGTCCTAAGAATTGCATCGCTTTGGAGCCTTACACTATTTGGGTCAAGAAGAGGGCGTCTGAGTATCTCATGCCTTACGAGTATCCGAGACCTACACCTATGATTATCGCTGGGCCTTCAACCCTCCCTAATCAAGCAGTAGAGGAGTTGAGAGACGAAGACCGTTCACGTGCCTGGATCCGTGAACGTGAAGAGTTGCTTCAGCAGATTAAGGAGAAGGATGTGTTGATTGAGTTTCTTGAGCATCAGGTTATTGATAACCCTGATGGTGTGTGGACTTCTCTACTTCCTCAGTCTTCTAAGTTCTGGAAGAGGAAGTATGATTGACTCGCCAAAGAGAAGGCCGATATGGAGGCAGCCTACGAGAGGGAGGTGAAGAGGCTTCGCGCATCTTATCTTCCTGTGTCCCGAACTTTAGATGATTGTTTCTAGGGATCCATAGGATGATTATTTTCCTTTTCTCTTGTATATGATTGACGATGTTGCACTTCTTTTCCCTGATATTATTTGATGAGATATTTACATATGTGATAAAGTGCTTAATATTTCCAAAATTTGCAAATAAAACTCTAAAGTTCCTTTGAAATAAAAAAACAAATCATATGCACAAGCATTGCATGCATCATATGCATAAGCAGGTTTTGTTTCCGGTCCCTTGCCTTGTGGTCTAACTCTGTGTCCTTCATTTATTTTGAAGACAAGCTGACTCATCGGTACTACACTAGAGCCAACGTTTCAAGACTGATGGATCATTTAGAACAAGAGAACCGCGAGCTGAAAGAGGAAGTGGCCAGATTGACTGCCCTAATGGAGTCATTCATGGCTGCCCAGAGCCAGTCTTCTCTGACACCTTCAACTCCTCCCCAGAGGACAGTTATCTCCGAGATTGTCTCCTCTACTGTGCCTACTGCCAGTGCACACTTTGTTCCAACAGCCATGCCAACCGGGTTCCCGTGGGGGATGCCTCCCAATTTCATGCCTGAGGGTCCTGTTCCCACCTTTGCTTCTCTACCGGCATCTAGCCTGGTCCTTGCCGTTCCTCCTCCTGTCGTGCATACTTTGCCCAGGGTAGACGACACCATCTATCATTCTGAGTCGTCTGAGGGTCCAGATGTTTATGAGAAGATGGATGCTATGAACGATCAATTTCTTGAGCTTCGCAAGGAATTGAAAACTCTCAGAGGAAAGGGTCTTTTCGGCAAGTCTGCTGTCGAACTCTGCTTGGTTCCAAATGTGAAGATCCCTGTGAAATTCAAGGTCCCTGATTTTGAAAAGTACAAAGGAAATACTTGTCCTCTCAGCCATCTGGTCATGTATGCCAAGAAGATGTCGACTCAAACCGATAATGACCAACTACTCATCCACTAGTTTCAGGACAGTCTGTCCGGTGCCGCTTTGCGTTGGTAAATGGGGTTAGACAGCACGAACATCCGAACTTTGAATGATCTCGGCGAATCCTTCGTCAAGCAATACAAGTACAACGTGGATATGGCTCCCGATAGGGATCAATTGAGAGCCATGTCCCAGAAGGATAAAGAAACATTTAAGGAGTACGCCCAGAGGTGGCGAGAGGTGGCAGCACAGATCGTGCCTCCGCTAGAAGAGAAAGATATGACTAAGATCTTTTTTGAAGACTTTAAGTTCTTTTTATTATGAGCGGATGATTGCTAGCGCTCCTTCTGACTTCACCGAGATGGTAAATATGGGGATGCGTCTAGAAGAAGGGGTCCGTGAAGGACGGTTAACCAGAGAAGAAGGCTCTTCTGCCAAACGTTATAGGGCGTTTGCAAAGAAGAAGGATGGAGAGACACATGT
This sequence comes from Lathyrus oleraceus, assembly GCF_024323335.1. NCBI lineage: Eukaryota > Viridiplantae > Streptophyta > Magnoliopsida > Fabales > Fabaceae > Lathyrus > Lathyrus oleraceus. The sequence goes on from NC_066585.1 coordinate 71,847,257, forward strand.
TGTGACCTCCCATTAGAAACCAAGAAGACCCTCTATGAGGAGGAAGACTGTGTGTCCCACCAATAACCAGCACCAGGTGGCTCATATAGCACCTGTTTTCAGAGATAATCAGCAGTACCAGCAACATAACAACAATCAGCAACCACCTCAGCAATATCAACCACAACAGCTTCGTCCGCAACAGCAGGCCTACCAGCCTCGAAACAGTAATCAAACCAGTACGAGTTACGAGAGGAAAAAGGTCACTTTCGATCCTATTCCGATGACGTACGCATAGTTATATCCCTCTTTGATAGAGAGGAAGTTGATTACTCCGAGAGACCCACCGGTTATACCTGCTAGCCCCCAGTGGTGGTATAAGCCCGAATTGCATTGTGTTTACCATTCTGGTGCTCCCGGCCATGATGTGGAGAATTGTTACCCTTTGAAGACCAAGGTTCAAGACCTTGTGAGGTGTGGTATTTTATGTTTTGAGGACGTAGGCCCTAATGTGAAGAAGAACCCATTGCCCGAGCATGGGAAATTCTGTCAACATGGTCCAGGGTTGCCCTGGCAAATACAAGGTCAAATATGTCAGTCATATTCAACAATCGCTGGTCGAGACGCACCGTTTGTTATGTAACTATAGCCATTATGAGCATGACCATGATAGGTGCCGAGTCTGCTCTGTTAACCGATTGGGTTGTTGCCAGGTGCGCAAGGATGGTCAGGAAATGTTGGACGAAGGAGTCATTGAGATCCTTCAAAACAGGAATGTTGATGAAAATGAGCCTGAGGTCAATGTGATCTCCCTAGTGTTCCGGATACCCGAGCCTGTTATCATCAAGTACAATGGTAGCAAGCAGAAGGCTTTTCCCGCTCTGATCATTAAGCCTGCTGGTCCTGTGCCTTACTCTTCTGAAAAGGCAGTTCCCTATCGCTACAATGCTGTAGCAGTAGAGAATGGGAAAAAGGTGTCCTTGCCCTCTTCTTCTGTTGTGAATATTGCCGATGTTAGCGGTTTGACCCGTAGTGGCCGCGTATTTTCAGCACCACCGAAGCCTCAAATTAATGCTGATTTTGTTGAACGCCCGATTGGGAATGTTGTGAACTCTCCGAATCCGGCACTTGCTGTTAAGCCCTCCTCCGTACTGAAAACTCCTACTTCTGTTGGCCCTAGTGGCAATAAGAAAGAAGACTGTGATGAGATGCTGAGACTCATCAAAAGGAGCGAGTACAATGTTGTAGACCAACTTCTACAAACGCCATCCAAAATATCTGTGTTATCCTTACTCTTAAATTCAGAACCACGCCGAGAGGCTCTGCATGAGGTGTTGGATGTGGCATATGTGGACCACGATGTCACTTTGGAGCAATTCGATAACATTGTTGCAAACATTACTGCTTGTAACAACCTGAGCTTTTGTGACTCTGATCTCCCTGAGGAGGGAAGAGACCACAACTTGGCATTACATATATCTATGGGTTGTAGAGACGACGCCATGTCCAATGTACTGGTGGACACTGGGTCATCCCTGAATGTATTGCCAAAGTCCACTCTTTCAAAATTGTCATATCAAGGGCCTCCCATGAGGCAGAGTGGAGTTGTTATGAAAGCTTTTGATGGGTCTCACAAAACTGTGATTGGGGAAGTTGATCTCCCAATCAAGATCGGACCAAGTGATTTCCAGATTACCTTCCAGGTTATGGACATTCACCCATCATATAGTTGTCTCTTAGGCAGACCATGGATTCACGAGGCAGGCGCTGTGACATCCACCCTACACCAGAAACTGAAATTTGTGAAGAACAAGAAGCTGGTGGTGGTAGGGGGAGAAAGGGCTCTCCTGGTTAGCCATTTGTCTTCCTTCTCTTATATAGATGCTGGGTTGAAGTTGGAACTCCTTTCCAAGCGTTATCTATTGCTGAGCCTATTGAGAAAAGAGCTCATTCATTTGCTTCCTACAAAGATGCAAAGCTGGCCATTGAGCGTGGTGCAACCACTGGTTTAGGAAAAATGACTGAGTTAGAAGACAACGAGTCCCGGGCTGGCATAGGTTTTTCTTCTGGTACTTTCAACAAGCAAGGGTTATTCAAGAGTGGAGGTTTCATCCACACTGGTCTAGATGAGGAGGCTGCTGCCGTTTTAGAAGAAGATACAAACGATTCTGGCAACTTCATCATCCCTGGTGGGGCTTGCAACAATTGGGTCGCTATGGATATTCCAACAGTTGTCCATAAGTCAACGTAATAATCACTTTGTTTGAAAACCCTTCTCCCATGCCAAAAGGAGGAGTGATGACATTGTGGGCGCATAAATACAATGATATTTTCATTCAATAAATTCATGTTAAATGTTTGTTTTTCCATTTATTTTCCCTTTTCGCTTTTCGCGTGAAATTGGTGATCACATAAAACTCTAAAAAAAAAAATAGAATAAAATTGATCTTTTTCATATGCATAATGATTTGCCTTGTTTGAATTCTAAAGCTTTTCATATACAAAATCATTATGCAGGTTGATTTCTAGACCCATTGAACATAATGACCCAACACCATCTCCCAATTTCGAATTCCCTGTATTTGAGGCAGAGGAAGATGATGTTGAAGAGATTCCTGATGAGATCACCCGGCTACTTGAGCATGAAGAGAAGATCATTCAGCCACATCTTGAGAATCTGGAAACGGTCAACTTGGGGTCGGAAGATTGTGTACGAGAGGTAAAGATTGGGGCACTTCTGGAAGAATCTGTTAAGAAGGGGTTGATTAAGTTGCTACGAGAATATGTTGACGTCTTTGCCTGGTCATATGAAGACATGCCTGGTCTAGATACATATATTGTGCAACATTTCCTACCTTTAAAGCCTGAGTGCGTTCCTGTGAAGCAGAAACTCAGAAGAACTCATCCTGATATGGCAGTGAAGATCAAAGAGGAAGTTCAGAAGCAAATTGATGTGGGGTTTCTGGTGTCTTCTACATATCCTCAATGGGTGGCCAATATTGTGCCCTTGCCTAAGAAAGATGGAAAAGTCTGGATGTGTGTGAACTATAGAGACTTGAATGAAGCTAGTCCGAAAGATGATTTCCCTCTACCACATATTGATATGTTGGTAGATAATACAACTAAATTCAAAGTCTTCTCATTTATGGATGGATTTTCCGGATATAATCAGATTAAAATGGCACCCGAGGATATGGAGAAGACAACATTCATCACACCTTGGGGAACATTCTGTTATCAAGTGATGCCCTTCGGTTTGAAGAACGCCGGAGCCACGTATCAACGAGCTATGACTATCTTGTTCCATGACATGATGCATAAGGAGATTGAGGTGTACGTTGACGATATGATCGCTAAGTCAAGATCGGAGGTTGAACATGTAGAGCACCTATTAAAGCTTTTTCAGCGCTTGAGGAAGTACAAGCTTCGTTTGAATCCCAACAAGTGTACATTCGGAGCCTGTTCTGGCAAGTTATTGGGCTTTATTGTAAGTGAGAAAGGTATTGAGGTTGACCCTGCAAAGCTCAAAGCAATACGAGAGATGCCTACGCCCAAAACTAAGAAGCAAGTCCGAGGTTTTCTTGGCCGCTTGAATTACATTTCCAGATTCATATCCCACATGACTGCCACATGTGCGCCAATATTCAAGCTCCTCCGAAAAGATCAGTCTCATGATTGGACCGAGGATTTCCAGAAAGCTTTTGATAGTATTAAAGAGTATCTGTATGAGCCTCCGATTCTGTCTCCGCCCGTGGAAGGGAGACCATTGATCATGTATCTGACTTTCTTGAAGATTCTATGGGTTATGTCCTTGGCCAGCAAGATGAATCAGGGAAGAAAGAGTATGTTATCTACTACTTGAGTAAGAAGTTCACCGATTGTGAGTCTCGATATTCAATGCTTGAGAAGACATGTTGTGCTTTGGCTTGGGCCGCTAAGCGCTTACGTCAGTATATGTTAAATCATACCACTTGGTTGATATCTAGGATGAACCCAATCAAGTATATATTTGAGAAGCCTGCTTTAACTGGAAGGGTTTCCCGTTGGCAGATGTTGTTGTCTGAGTATGATATTGAGTATCGAGCTCAGAAAGCTATTAAAGGTAGTATTTTGGCTGACCACCTGGCACATCAGCCGATCGAAGATTATCAGTCAGTTCAGTACGACTTCCCAAATGAGGAGATCCTGTATTTGAAAATGAAAGATTGTGATGAGCCTACACTTGATGAAGGGCCAGATCCTGGTTCTAGATGGAGTATGGTGTTTGATGGCGCTGTAAATCAATACGGAAATGGTATTGGGGCGGTAATCATTACCCCTCAGGGCACACATTTTCCTTTTACAGCAAGGTTGACTTTCAAATGCACGAATAATATGGCTGAATATGAGGCCTGTATTATGGGATTGGAGGAATGAATTGATCTTAGGATCAAGCATCTTGATGTTTATGGTGATTCGACCCTTGTTGTTAATCAGATTAAGGGTGAACGGGAAACGAATCAGCCTGGCCTCATTCCATATAGAGATTATGCGAGGAGGATATCAACGTTCTTTACTAAGGTTGACTTCCATCATATTCCTCGAGACGAGAATCGGATGGCAGATGCTCTTACTACACTTGCTTCAATGATGGTGGTAAGACTTTGGAATGAAGTTCCCAATATCACTGTGATGCGCTTGGATAGACCAGCTCATGTGTTTGCGGTTGAAGAAGCAGAAGATGATAAGCCGTGGTATTATGATATCAAGTGTTTCCTTCAGAGTCAGACTTACCCACCCGGGGTGTCTGTGAAAGATAGGAAGACTTCGAGGAGATTGTCAGGCAGTTTCTACCTCAATGGTGATGTGCTTTATAAGAGAAATTTTGAGATGGTTCTGCTCAGATGCGTGGATAGACACGAAGCAGACCTGTTAATGACTGAGGTCCATGAAGGTTCATTTAGTAATCATTCCAATGGGCAGGCCATGCCTAGAAAGATATTGAGAGAAGGCTACTATTGGCTGACAATGGAGTGTGACTACTGCAAGTATGTGAAGAAATGCCATAAGTGTCAGATTTACGCAGATAAGATTCATATCCCCCCGACATTTTTGAATGTGATTTCATCACCATGGCCTTTCTCCATGTGGGGACTTGACATGATTGGCATGATAGAGCCAAAAGCGTCCAATGGACACATATTTATTCTCGTAGCAATTGATTACTTCACCAAGTGGGTTGAAGCGGCGTCGTATGCAAATGTGACCAGAAAAGTAGTCGTGAAGTTTATCAAAAATCAACTCATATGCCGATATGGTGTGCCAGATAAGATCATTACTGATAATGGATCTAACTTGAATAACAAGATGATGAAAGAACTGTGTAGTGAGTTCAAGATCGCGCATCATAACTCTTCTCCTTACAGACCCAAGATGAATGGTGCTGTTGAAGTTGCTAATAAGAACATTAAGAAAATTATCCAGAAGATGGTTGTTACGTACAAAGATTGGTATGAGATGTTGCCATTCGCTTTGCATGGATATCGTACATCTGTCCGCACTTCAACAGGGGCAATCCCTTTCTCTCTTGTTTATGGCATGGAGGTTGTACTCCCTGTAGAGGTGGAGATCCCATCAATGAGAGTCTTGATGGAAGCCAAGTTGACTGATGCTGAATGGGTTCAGAGTCGTTATGACCAGCTGAATTTGATTGAAGAGAAGACATTGACTGCCATGTGCCACAGTCAGTTATATCAGCAAAGGATGGAGAAAACTTTTGATAAGAAGGTCAAGCCTCGTGTGTTCCGAGAAGGTGACCTTGTGCTCAAGAAAGTCTTGTCTTTCGCGCCCGATTCCAGGGGCAAGTGGACTCCAAACTATGATGGTCCGTATGTTGTTAAGAGAGCCTTTTCAGGCGGTGCTTTGATACTTACAACTATGGATGGGGAGGATTTCACTCGTCCTGTGAATTCAGATGCAGTCAAGAAATACTTCGCCTAAAAAAATAAAAACTGAATAGCTTGCTAAGTTGAAAACCCTAAAGGGCGGCTTAGGCAAAAATGAGCGTCTCGGTGGATTGAAAACCCGAAAGGGCGATCCAGGAAAAAGTTAGAGACACAACAAATATATAATAATGATATATGTATCCTGCTAGATTGAGTACCTCATCTTGGGGCAATCTAGGCAAAATTTAGGGATTTGGCAAGTAACTGCATCCTGATAAGACTTTGTTCTACAACTGTCGTCCGTCAGAGATTCTTGCTCATTATCAACCAAAGCTTCAAATACATCAGATTCAGAATTGGTGGAGAAATGGTCATTATGTTCAATGTAGCCCTTTTCCAATATATATCACCAATTTCAAAATTGTAAAGATCTATGGAGTCTCGCCATTTGCAGACTACTATTCCATCAAATAAATTTGAGCCTTTATCCAATTATTTGCACTCTTATCTGTTTCTATTTCAACAAATGTTTTGCATGTTTTGATTAAGAAAATATCATTGTTTTAAACAATCAAATTTTTCATAATTTGTTTTTAAACAAAGTGAACATTCACAGTGACGAAAGGATACATAGGAGATCCTCAGTGCTCTCCCAAGGATGGCACGATCCCCAACAGGGTAAGATTTTTGTCCATATTCCTAGCATGACTATATCTCCTCCCTCCGAAACCTTTTGTGATTTATCCTTCCAAGTGGATTGCTTGTTGAGAGTCACCTCTCTTCCCTTCAGCAGAGTAGCAATCTTTCTTCCTCAACAGCTTGGATCTCTTTAGGCAAGAGCGGTATTTGGTGGTTGATCCCGATAAATCCTTTATCTCCTCGGATAAATTCCCCAGTAGAGTTGTTGGTGTGGTGGACCTTGTCCGTGATAACTCTCGTCCCCAGCTAGAACGACTGATGTTCATCCCCTGCAAGGACAGTCGCCCTTAGGGGACTTGGCCTTCTCTCTTGAGATGTAGTACCGGGTGGTTGATTCCCGGACCTGGTTGTGTTAGATATGTCTGTTTGTCAGCATACATCATACATAAACCACACATATACATGCATAATTATAACATTCAGATATTCATGTTGCATTCTTTGCCATATATCGTTGTTTGTTGTGTCCTGCTATTTGGTGATATATTTCTCCAAGCAGATGTGTGTGTCTGATCTCTCCATATAGAGTCAGCTCCATAGGCAGAAAGCGTCTATCCTTTCTTCCATATTCCCCATCGGGTTATATCCTCGTGGATATTGATTGTTTTTGTTCCTTCCCAACACATATATTGGGATGGTTTTCCCCATTGAGTTATATCCTCACCGGGACAAGTCTTGATTTGATGTGCCTATCTAGTTTGATTCTAGATCGGTCTCTTGAGACTCTTTTCCTGTTTCCCCGTGGTAAATAAATAATTGCTCAATAATTAGTAATTATTATCCCCGACGGAGTCTGTGGTTCTCTACCCTCATACCGGTAGTTGTAAACCTTATTTCTTCCCTTTTTGCAGAGTAACTATTTTTTTTGCTCATCTTCAATTGGTGACAATTATCTTCATCCAATATTCGGTGATGATATCCCCTCATCTGCTTGGATAATTGCCCTGATTACGCAATTTATCCCCAGCGGGTCATCCCTCGTCTACCCTATTGTTGTTGGTGACGATTGTTTCTCTCCTGAATTGGTCATCATTATATACCTAGTTTCGGTATCCCGATGCCTTTTCTTTTCGGTAGATTCATCCTTTATTAACCCAGTAACCGGTTGTGGATAATCGCCCATGCGAGTATATTATCTACGTTCTGACGGTAATAGATGATGTATCTCATGCACTCTTTGGTCGAAGCCTTGTTCTTCCCCAGTCGAGTAAGAGTCGTATCCCCTTTACGGAGTCGAATATCCATCCTATAATCGAGTTTGCTTTTTAGCCGTCTTGTGGATGATGAGTGTCTTGGGAATATTCCCCAATTCACGTCTTGGTTGGTCACCTATTATATGCCCAGTAACCGGTATCCCTGGTGCTCCTTCCTCTCTGCTCCCTATTATGAGTTTTTGTCCCCTGTGGAGTCAGAATCCCTGAGTTGAAGTATACCTTTTAGGTTTTCCTCAGACGTTTTGAAGTTTTGATATCTCTCACCCTTATACCGGTCTTAGATATTCATTCTTCCCGAGCATGTTGTATCTCTCGCCCTTTTGTCGGTGTTCAGATCCCATGTCTCGTTGAGCTTATTACCCAGTAAACCGGTAATACCTCGTCCCACTGCTTCCCCAGGAGTGTCCTTGTGGACATCCCTAGCGAGGTCCCTTGGTGGATTGTCTTCGTCCGGATTTTTCCCCTAAGTGTCTGTTGTGGATAGTTTTTGCTGTATTGGCATATTCCCCAATACCGGCATCTTCGAGTCAGCTCGAGTCTTTCCAATGGATTTATTCATTTTGGAATTCTGTTCCCCAAGCTTTGAGTCGTGACCTGCTCGCGCATTTTTATCCCCTTTCTATCCCCAGGAGAGTCCCTAGGGTCTTGGTCCCATGGAGTGAATTACTCATATGGATTATCAGTGGCTTCTGATTTCTTTGCCTATGTGGACACATATCTTCACAAAGTGTTACCATTTTTCATACCTACATTTGCATCATGAGGTCTCTTAGGGACCAAAATTCGTCTCTTTGTTATTATTTAAGCCCATTCTACCCCGTCGAGATGAAGATTTCAACCTTCACTTCTCCGGCTAGAATGACCTTAAATAGGGGCATCTGTAAGACCCCAATTTTGGCCCTAAGATCCCCCATGGCATCATAACATTGCATTTGCATAGCCTCAAGGATCATAAGCATCTTGGTTCCCTTTGCCTTGGGGTAGGACTCCTTGTGATTGGTTTGAGATCACCAAGCATGTTTGAATTATATATCATCGTTTCTCTTATTTTTGTTTACTAACCAAAAGCAAAAAAATGTGTCACTAACATCTTTTGTTTAAAGTTTGAGTATCATCCAAGACACTTTATGGATTCTATTCAGGTGATCAGTCCACACAAGAGAAAGACTTGAGTTACTTCCAATAGGTTCAAATGGGGTTTATTCATCATTCAGAACGCTAGTCTTGAAGGAGCAAGAATCTGTTCCGGAGCTGTCATGCTCGCTAGGCGAGCAGAATGGTTCGCCTAGCGAATCTGAACTGTCATGATCGCTAAGCGAGCAGATCCTTCGCTAGGCGAAGCCCACGCGTTTTGAGAAAATTAACAGAAAGTCATAGGCTTGAGTTGCCCTCATTTGAGCCCACTAAGCCACGGAAATCAGGTTATAAATACTAGAGTTTTCATTGAAACAGGGGCTGGACATAAAGAGTAGAAAGAGGGAAAGAAGGAGAGAGGCGAACTAATCTGCAGCAACCTCCAGACAGCTCTAAGAAGTTCACCCTGACTCACACACTTTTTCACCTCCGCCTCACGCAAACCCTAACATTGCCTTGCAAACCCAGCCATGCCATTCGATTTTTATCGGTCTCTCTAATCAGGTTTGCCCTTATTCCCATTACTTTGAATTTGAATGCTCTGAATGTATGAGGTATCGTTCAGTTTTGCCCCCCGGGTTTAGATATACATGAATGTGTAAATAATACCTTGAATGTTTAACCGTTTCGTTTTTGAGATGGATGCCATAGGGTTTGGAGTTTCTGAGATCGTACTGTTATCCATGAAGAACCCAAAACCCGCAGGCGCTCGCTACCACCTTCGCTAGGCGAGCACGCAGCGAAGCTTCGCTAAGCTTTCGCTAGGCAATGCAGCATCGATCGCGACAACATTTGCTTTCTCTGTTTGCTCTAATCTGTCTTGTGTTTGGCATTGTTTTCTCCCGATTCCATCCTGTTACTCTAAATTTTTTGTTGAGTTTTTGTGAGGACTCACATGACTAATCAGAGATGGCTTGCTTGGTATTCCACTTTATTTGTGGGATACCACCCTGGAGATTTATTCCGATTACCTGTACTGACCCACTTTCTTTGATGGTGCTAGCTTGAGAGATCTCTGGGTTTCTTGTTTCTTGAGTTGCTGTTACTCCGGATCTTTATCCGTGTGGTAGATCTTAATCCCTTTTACATCTTTTAGCATTTTACTAATTTCTTAGCTGGAAGACCTTGATAGGAGGCAATGTTCTTGCGTGTTACTTTTGTGCTAAAGACCTCCATGAAGAGGCAATTGACGGATCAAAGGGATTAGTAATCAATCCCTCGTTATTCAGTGTGTCGTTCTTTATGCTCACACTACGTGTTGATGCTTCAGAACAAAAGCCCAAGATCTTTTGTCCGGTCGGTCAGTGGAGAGGGTTCCACCTTTCTGAATCCCCACTTTTTGTCATGAGCTCACCCTGTCCAGGGTTAAGAGCTATAAGGTCTTATCCTCATTACCCTGTTAATCTGCTCACCCTGACGTTCAATGTCAGAGGTTAAGAGCCTGTTTGATTACCCTTCCATGGCTTGTTTGTCAAGGTTGATATGACCCCTCTTGACTAAAGCCCAACCCTTGTATGTTTGAGCCCCTTTTGTGGCATTCTAATTTATGCATGTTTGTTTTGTATGGTGTGATCGTCTCCCCACAGGATTGTTAGGCTTCGTATAGTCTCTCGTCTGCATGTCAATTAAGGTAGCGTGGTTCCTTCGTCCAAGACTACCCTTTTGCATGAACATCTCTAAAACACCAACAAATCATTGATTTTTCTTCTCCTAAGAATACGTTTACTCCTTCTACTATAGGCGAGTAAGTCTCCAAAGGTCGAGCATCCGGTAGATTGCGTAGTAACATCGTTCAACCCTTACCCCGTAGTTAGCCGAACTACGGCTTGCTCTGATTCTCATTCCAGATGAGATACGTAGGCATAAGATGCGATGTATTACCGAGCACACTCCTCTTTAACCCATAGGTAGCCGAGCTACGAAGACTCTGATTCTCAGATTCAGATGAGATACGTATGTAATGGATGCGACATCCGTGCGAGTCATTGTCTTTTGACCCTTCTTTTAGTAAGTAGTACATTAGATAAACATACACGCTTTTCTCATCCCTTCAATCATGTTTGCACAAATGAATTTTCACAAAAACAACAACCTTTGCAACAAATCTGAAAAGGGCTCCCTAGGAGTACCTAGGATGCTTTGGGTGCCTAACACCTTCCCATTGCATAACCAACCCCCTTACCCAAATCTCTGACATTTTTACTAGTTTTTGATTCGATAAAACTTTTAGGTTTTTGTTCTCTTTCTAACCATTCCTTTTGATAAATAGAAGTGAGGTGGCGACTCGACTTTTATGGTTTACCTTGGATTTAGTCAATATCTCTAATGGTAACGAATACCCCACTACAATGTGGAAAATGGAGCGTCGCGTTTTGTTGTTCTATTTGGTGAGTCTCCCCTCTTTTAATCTCAAGGCATTTGTTTCTATTGATATTAGGATTTAATTAACTCATTCCCCATAATACCCTTTTAGACTTTAATATGTGATAAAAATAAACCTCATTAAATTACAAAAATATTCAATCTAAAACGAATAAAATTAAACTAAATACTTTTTCATTCTTTTTTCTTTTTCTGATCATTTTGACTAAAAATACACAAATAGAATGAATAAAAATGAATTAAAATCGAGCGCAAAAATGTGCGAAAGACTAAAATGAATACTTTAAAATGATCTACACGAAATAAAATTATGGAAAACAAACATATAAAGATCAAATTTTGTAATACAAATTCCATGTTGAAAAGGCTCAGACTGATCAAAATGCGCCCGCAAATGGGATCAAACAAATTAAATGAGCATGCAGGGTTAAACCACATGAATCGTAGATCAATAAACAGAAAATTGCAAGCTCGGTCTCAAAAATTTCCCCCCGCTAAATCTACGCGCAATTGAAATTCGATTCAATCGGCCTATTTGTAAAATCGAAATTTTATTCTAAGAAAAACAAAATGAAGTTGGATGCATGAATGTTTAAAATGCCCGGATAAAATTAGGGTTTGACAGCTGCCCCTATTTAATTTCCTTGAACCTGAAGGTATGAATGACAATGCTCTTCGTACATTTTTTGTGGAAGATAATTAAAATATAAAATACCCCAAAATTTTTTCTTTTGAAATGCTGAGATGAAATGCATAGATGAAATGGAGAGATGAACTGCATAGAAGAAATGAAGAGATGAAACACAAAGAGTTGGTAGAAAAGGTTCATTAGGTAATTTCATCATCAAATGGTTGATGGAAAAGGATCATTAGGAAATATCATCATTAAATGGTTGATGGAAAAGGTTCATTAGGGAATGTCATCATCAAAGGGTTGATGGCATAGAATTCACTTGGGAGTGACATCATCAAAGGGTTAAGGGAAAAGAATTCATTAGGGAGTGACATCATCAAAGGGTCGATGGAAAAGAATTCACTAGGGAGTGACATTATTAAAGGGTTGATGGAAAAGAATTCACTAGGAAGTGACATCATCAAAGGGTTGATGGAAAAGAATTCACCAGGGAGTGACATCATCAAAGGGTTTATGGAAAATAATTTATTAGGGAGTGACATTATCAAAGGGATGATGGAAAATAATTCACTATGGAGTGACATCATTAAAGGGTTTATGGAAAATAATTTACTAGGGAGTGACATTATCAAAGGGTTGATGGAAAAGAATTCACTATGGAGTGACATCATCAAAGGGTTCATAGAAAAGGTTCATTAGAGAATTACATCATCAAAGGGCCGATGAAAATGAATTCACTAGGGAGTGACATCATGAAAGGATTGACGGAAAATAATTCACTAGGGAGTGACATCATCAAAGGGTTTATGGAAAATAATTTATTAGGGAGTGACATTATCAAAGGGATGATGGAAAATAATTCACTATGGAGTGACATCATTAAAGGGTTTATGGAAAATAATTTACTAGGGAGTGACATCATTAAAGGGTTGATGGAAAAGAATTCACTATGGAGTGACATCATCAAAGGGTTCATAGAAAAGGTTCATTAGAGAATTACATCATCAAAGGGCCGATGAAAATGAATTCACTAGGGAGTGACATCAGGAAAGGATTGACGGAAAATAATTCACTAGGGAGTGACATCATAAAAGAGTTGATGGAAAAGAATTCACAAGGGAGTGACATTATCAAAGCATTGATGGAAAAGAATTCACTAAGGAGTGACATAAATAAAGGGTTGATGGAAAAGGTTCATTAGAGAATGACATCATCAAAGGGTTGATGGAAAAGAATTCTCTAGGGAGTGACATCATCAAAAGGTTTATGTGAAAGAATTCAATAGGGAGTGACATCATGATCGGACACCAACTCTACTTGTTTTCTGACACTTATTCAGCATGAATCCGCGAAATCAATAACACTTTGTTTTATCTTTTTATTATTTTGTCAAGTAAGTTTTATGTTTTTCATTTGTGTTTTGTTATCATTTTTAGTTTATGTTAGTTTACTACGTTTTATGCTTTCTTTTGGTAGTTCTATTGGTTTCTAGGTTAAAGCAAAAAAATCCCAAAGACTCGTCAAGGAAATCGGGAGTTCCGAACTCGTAGAGAAGGATTTTTGGAAGATACAATGACCCTGACATGGCCACCAGTGTCTCCTGACACGGTCTGTGTCAAGAGAAGGATAAAATCATAAGTTGGAAAGGAAAACAGTGGGCTGACACGGGTGCCTGTGTCATCTGACACAGCCCGCGTCAATAAGCCTGGAAATTGCATTGTTGGAGCAGAGAAACAGTGAGCCAACACAGCATGTGTTGGCTTGGACACCTCATATTCTGATTTTCTTTGATTTTTAGAGTTTATGACTCCGGAGGGTGTTTTGGGTATTTGCTACATATATTAATCAAGCAGTGACTATTTAGATGTCTTTTTGGGGAAAAGAACATGGATTTTTGAATGACAAAGGAATTTGACGATTAAGATTGGTACTGTTAGGGGTTTCGGAGAACGGAGATCCTTCAAGAGCGATCACGATTGCAGATCAACGGAATCCACATATCTTGTAATTTATAATTTGAATATTGTATTTTCTTTGAATATTATGAGCGGTTAAACCCCCCAATGCTAGGGGGTATCCCTGATTTGATCTTGTAATGAATTTGAATTCCTAATTCCCTCAATTTTATGTTTTGTTATTCAATTTGACTGTGCAATGTTTCTAATGCTTTTGTTATCGGACAAATAAGGATTGTTCTATGGTTAACAATTCGCAGGATTGCAATTGTTAAGGTTTTTGCACGATTAAACTTTAGTAGATATCACCTAGGGCTTGGGATACCCTATAGTTACCGGATATATCTTGTTAAAACAAAAGCTTGGTTTCATCATAATTTCCTAAGGACTTAGATATTAGGATGACCAACTTATAATATGGATCTTACGGAACAAATGCAGATGTTTGTAAATGGTCTCAAAATAAAGACCAAACAGTTGATTGATACCGCAACCGGTGGCTCAACTAATTTCTCAACATCCACCAGTATCAAAAAGATCATTGAAGCAATTGCTGCTAATGAACACTTGGAGTTGTATGACAGATGTAGAAGTAAACTTGAAGGAGTTATTAATCTGAAGCTAGAAACTAATAGAATCCGTATAGAGGATACCATCGCTGCCGATGTCGAAAAGAAGCTGAAAGCTATGAATATAGGTACTCAACAGGTAGCTCAAGTCCAACCTGCTCCTATCGTCAATTGTGAGATTTGTAATGGACCGCACCAAACAATGTATTACTTTGCAACCCCTCAGCAAGTTGAAGAAATAAAAAAATTTAAGAAGAATAATCCCTATTCCAACACTTACAATCCAGGTTGGAAGAATCATCATAACTTCTCATGGAAAGATCAGAAAGGGAATGTTCCATAACTAGTTCAAGGTCAATATCAAACTCAATATCAATAACAGCAGCAACAACAAGCCCCAAAGAAAGCAGATTGGGAGATTGCCATTGAAAGAATGGCAGCTCATAATGTTCAATTGCAAGAAGAAACTAGAAACAATCAGAAGAACATTACTACTTCCATAAAAAATCTTGAAGTTCATATGGGTCAGATAACACAACAATTAGCCTCAAGTTCTCAAGCACAAGGTGCTCTACCGAGTGCAACTATGACAAATCCAAGAGAGCATAATAATGTTAGTGTTGTGACAATGAGAAATGGTAAATCTGATGAAGTCCTTGAGGAGAAAGTTGAAGATGAAGATCAACTGCTTGAAGTAGATCTTGAGATCAAAGAAAATGAAGATGTAAGGGAAGAATTGGATGTGCCCAAACAAGTGGTGAAAGAAAAAGTCATTGAACCAAAACCGGTCATTAAGCTTCCCTTTCCCATCAGAAACAAGAAAAAGGGGCAACATGAGTAAAACTTTGAGAAATTCTTAGAGTTTTTCAAGAAGCTAGAAATCAACATTCCGCTTTTGGAAGCTCTTGAAAAAATGCCTACCTATTCCAAGTTCATGAAGGACATCATTTCTAAGAAGCGAACCATTGACACAAACCCGACCATTCTAACCGAAACTTGTAGTGCTTTTTGAACTGTATGAAAATTCCAATGAAGAAGAAAGATCGAGGAGTTGTCACCATCCCATGCACCAATGGAGATAGGTCATTCAAAAAACCTCTTATTGATTTAGGAGCTAGTGTGAGTCTCATTCCTTTATCCATTTATAAGAAATTGGGTATAGGGGTTGTGCAAGATACCAGGATGACACTTCAATTTGCCGATCATTCGGCCAAGAAACCTTATGGGATAGTTGACAATGTTCTAGTTAATATTGACAAGTTTGTATTCCCTATGGATTTTGTAATTCTAGAGATGCCTAAAGATGAAGACATCCATCTCATTCTTGGGAGACCCTTTTTAGAGACAGGAAGATGTTTGATTGAGATAGAGGAAGGTACCATGACTTTGAAGGTCTATGATGAGGAATTAAAAATTGATGTTCAAACAACATGAAATACAAAGATGATATTGGAACTAGTCATACAATAGAGGTTATAGATCAAGTAATTTCTTATGAAAGTCCTTTGAATGCACCGCAATTACCGTTGGAAAGAGTGTTGAGCTTGCCCATTTTTGACAGTGATAAAGAAGTTGACAACAAAGAATCAGAAGTGCTAGCCATCATGGAGGACAACTCCCTTGGAAAGGATCTCAACCACACATGTCGGAAGATCTAAGACAACCTCAATCATCAGAGGAGAATAAAGAGTCCAAAAAAGGGACAGAGTTTAAACAACTTCCCGAGAATCTCAAATATGTCTTCCTCGATACCGAAGGTAAATGCCTAGCTATAATAAATTCGAGCCTCAAGAGTGTCCAAGAAGAGAAACTCATCCAAGTCCTGAAAAAAATACAAGAATGCTATCGGATGGGAAATTGAGGATTTGAAAGGTATTAGCCCTACGGTGTGCATGCATAAAATTCTCATGGAAAACGATCACAAACCAGTGGTCCAGCCCCAAAGGAGACTTAACCCAATAATGAAAGAAGTGGTTCAGAAAGAAGTGGTGAAGTTGTTAGATGCTGGTCTTATCTACCCTATATCTGAAAGCTCATGGGTGAGTCAGGTGTCTGTGGTCCCCATAAAAGGGGGAACCACTGTCATCGAAACGAGAAAAAAATTAGCTAATCCCTATGAGGACAGTTACAGGTTGGCGAGTATGTATTGACTACAGGAGGTTAAACATTGCGACTAGGAAAGACCACTTCCATTTGCCATTCATTGATCAAATGTTGGAAAGGCTAGCTGGTCATGATTACTACTGTTTTCTATATGAATACTCCGGGTATAATCATATTGTGGTTGCTCCTGAAGATCAAGAGAAGACGACATGCACATGCCCCTATGGTGTTTTTGCTTACAGAAGAATGCCATTCTGGTTGTGTAATGCACCAGCCACCTTCCAATGATGCATGACTTCCATTTTTGCTGATATGCTTGAAAAGCATATGGAAGTGTTCATGGATCATTTTTCTATCTTTGGTTCTTCATTTGATAATTGTTTAACTAACCTTTCTCTTGTTTTAGATAGGTGCCAGCAAACAAATTTGATTATGAACTGGGAGAAGTGCTATTTCATGGTGCAAGAAGGTATAGTTTTGGATCACAAAATTTACTACAAGGGAATTGAAGTTGACCAAAAAAAGTTGAGGTGATATCTAAACTTCCACCTCCCATAAACGAAAAAGGTATCAGGAGTTTCTTAGGACATGCGGGTTTTTACCGCAAGTTCATAAGAGATTTCTCTAAGGTAGCCAAACCGCTAACCATTCTATTGGTTAAGGATAAGGCTTTTGCATTCGATGAAGAATGTGTCGCAGCTTTTGAGACATTGAAAAACAAATTAGTGTCGGCACCAATTGTAATTGCCCCAGATTTGTCTCTCCCGTTTGAGATCATATGCGATGCTAGTGATATTGCTGTGGGGGAAGTTCTAGGATAACGGAGAGAGAAGTTGTTACATGTTATTTACTATGCTAGTCATGTGTTGAACACTGCTCAGATGAACTATGCAACTACTGAGAAGGAGTTATTAGCAGTGGTTTATGCATTTGATAAATTCTGGCAATACCTGTTAGGATCTAAGGTGGTTGTTTATAATGACCATGCTGCTTTGAAATATTTATTTGCTAAACAGGATTCTAGGACGAGGCTTCTGAGATGGATCTTGCTCCTCCAAGAGTTTGATGTGGAAATTAGGGACAAAAGGGGATGTGAAAACACCATTGTCGATCATTTGTCTCGAATGTCACCAATTGAAGAAATGGAAGATAGGAGACCAATAAATGATGAGTTTGTTGATGAACACATCCTAGCTGTCATTGGTATCCCTTGGTTCGCAGGTGTAGCACCTCAAATTTTCACCTCCCATTTTGTACATTCATTTTCATGTTAGGTCATTAACATTACATTGTCCACTGCATAGCATTGCATTGTCCATTGCCTAGTGCAAGTCATCAGTTAAGACTGGTCAGGAGATCCAGTCAAGCAAGCAAGCAAGTGCATTCTCTATGGAAGCAAAGCCCTAAGTTTGGTTCAACATGTTCATATGACCTAGGGATCATTTTTAAGTGGTTTGGCCAAAGGTAGGATGATCAAAGCTCAACAATCAAGCTGAAATTCATCTGAAACCCTAGAAAGTCAACCAAAGTCAACTGTGCATGAAATCATGGATTTGAAGGTGGGAGATGGTTAGAGACGCCTCATTCATGTCCATACAAGTCTCATTTGACATTTCAAACATCAACATTGAAGAATTTGTGGTCAGATGAAAAGTTTCCAAAAATAGTAAGTGACCTGTAATTTCAAATTGCCAAAAATGGAAAGGTCTTCTCCTCAAGTTTACATCATCAAGCAAGCTTCAAATGAAATTTTTCCCAACATGAAAGTTGAAGATCTTGCTCTCAAATTTTCAAAAAGTCCAAGAACATGAATTTCTCATGTGTGGTTGAGAAGTTATGGATCAATCTTTTCCAAGGAAATTTGAAGTTCAAAAGGGGATAACTTTCACACCAAAAGGCCAAATGGAGTGGGATTTTTTGTAACATTTCTATTTTTGACATGCTCTATCCAAATCATGCATCACATTTCATCAATTCTCATCACAAAAATATTGCATTTTCATTTGAATTGAATTTGAAATTTGGAGGGAAAAAGTCCAATTTGAAAACCATTCATTATTTTCATTTCCAATCATGTGCATTTGGTTCAAGAGAGGTTTTGCAAGTGATTTGAGCACAAAATTCGTGCACTATAGCAAGGTTTTCATGCATGCAAGGTGAATTGCATAATTTGGCATAACACCTTCACTTCACTAATCCATATTGCATTTGGCTAATGGTGATTAAGAACATGATTAACAGACCATATATAAAGATAATTCTAACAGAAAATGCCATGAACATTTCACTCTAATCAGATCTAGATCCAATTCACCAAGTTTCACAAATTTTTGCTCTCACTTTTTCTGCAAAATTCTTCAAATCCTTTGCTATTTTCTTCATTGATTCATAATCCACAAGTGCTATTGGATCTTCTGCAAGCAAGGAATCATCATTTCGAAGCTGAATCAGGAACTGTTGAAGCTAGCATCATCCATGGCAGCTGTTGATTTGAGCAAGATCAAGCAAGACTGAGCATTGGATCTTCATACATTCATCCATTTAAGAGTCGTAGATCATCTGTTTCAACATTACAAAGCCTGAATTGCACAAATCCAGCTCTGCATCTTCATAGAGGTCAGATCTCGAATTCTATAATTCTTGAAATGTTGATGTGCTTTTGATAGATCTTTCCATGTGGAGTATGCTGAGCTTTGTATCGTGTATTTTCATCAAGAATTGAGTGAATTATGCTGATTTTAAGTTTGTTGTGTGAATCTTATTCTGCTCGATCCGTGCTTGATAGTGAGAATTAGGCTTAATTAATGTTAGATTAGTAATGTGCATTAGAAGATGAACACAATGGTATGCTGTTTGTTGATTTCCGTGACAAAGTGTTCTTGATGATGAAGAACGTATGAAGCTGATGAAGAACCCTAGCCTTTTTTTCCAGAATGTGATTTGATCTTGAGCGCGCGTATTGCATGTGGTTTTCATGTTAGTGGACATGTACTGGTCCACGTGGCTATTGCCTGGCAGTATGATTGGTTACGCTTGCTTCCAATTGCCACGCCAGCTTTAATGAAACGCAGCGTTTCATACAAAGCGCACTTCCATTCAAAATGCTAGCCAGTTCGATACTTGGCTGATGCATCTTCAAATTGGCCTTTGGCATTTTTTTTCATTATATGCTTCCATATTCATGTATGTTTTCCATGTGATTTTTATTTTTTCATCCATTTGAAAAATTCATAACTCCTTGATGGATTGTCCAATTGAGCTGGGATTTTTTGCACTATGTTCCTCATGATCTCTATTATTTTTTGATGATTTTTACAAAAATTGTGCACGCAGGGATTTTTATTTTGCCTAGGGAATGTTCATACATGTGTTTGCTTGATATGCTTTGCCATTTTGATTATGAAATGATGAGATTCTATCCAACACTCTTGAAATTTTGTGTGCTTAAACTAGACATATTCATGGTCATTTTGGTATAGAGTTTGCATTTTTAGCAGGTCTGGATGTTGAGATATGATATGATTAAGGTAGGTGTGACAATGTGTGTCACACCTTGGCTTGCTTGATTTGCTGATTTTATTTTCCATGCCAATTAAATGCCAATTAGTCTGATTTTGTGCATATTGATTCTTCTGGATGTTAAGTTTGATCATGAAGTTTTGTAGAATTTTTGGATGCATTTCCAATTTGTTTGAGATTTTCTTTGCTGATTGGTCATGTTTGGACTTTTGATCATATCTCCTCAACCATTCATCATAAATTCATGATCTTAGACTTTTTAGAAATGGGAGAGAGAGATCTTCAACTTTCATGTTGGACAAAAATTCATTTGATGCTTCTTTGATGATGTAAGATCAAGTTGAATTTGAACCAAAAACTTTCAATTTTTGGAAACATCCAATTACAGGTCACTTTCCATTTTTGGAAACTTTTGATCTGACCTCAAATTCTTCAAGATATGCATTTGACATGATGAATAAGCTTCTTTTGAACATGAATGAAATTTTGAAACTCATTTCTCCACCTCCTAGCCCTCAGTTGACTTTCTGTTGACTTTCTGGTTGACAGATGACTTAGAAGTGCTCTGATCAGCTTGAGCCTCAACCACTTGAGGAATTGGCTCTAAAATGAACCCCTAGCTTTAATAAGCTCAATATAATACTCATATGATCTCCATCCAAGAAATAAACCCCATCTCCTTGAGAAACTCTGACTGGTAGAATGACACTGATTAGGGTTGACCAGAAGTCAAAACCCTAATCCCCAAGGAATCTAAGCATGAACAATGAGCCCCTTGAGATGACATAACCATGATGATGATGATATACCCTTGCAATCAATATAATGCTCCACCTTTTGAAGAATCAAGAAAACCCTAATTGAAGCACAAACCCTCAGATGGCTAGTGATCAATTTATGAGACCCTCAGACTTGAATCTCTTAACCTCTCCTTCTTTTGAGAAAGACTTTAGAGGATGACTCACTTGTTTTCACATGATATGCAATATGAAAATGCCTAATGTCCTAAAAAATGAAATGCAATATGCTAAGCTAGTCCCAAGAAGAGGAGGGTAAATTTTGAGGTGTTACAAAGGTTAATGGTCCATGGTCGCATGCCTTATGTCCATTGTTGTGCCCATGGTTAGGTTGCATTGGTCTACGACAAGGTTTGGCAGGTATTGCAACATCGTAAGCTCCTCATGGCCTCACAGTTATTTGGGTCATGATCTCGTTGGTTTTTGTAGGTTTTGATGGCAGGACAAGCTAGGTTCTAAGTGACTTGTAAATGAAGAAACATGGTAAAACCAAGTAATGATTTCCTTTGGATAGTGAATAAAGACAATATGGGATGGAATTAGGTCTTAGGATGGTGAAGGAGGTTCAGTTAACTTTGTTCAACTCGTTGACCAAAAAGACAACTGTTGACCAAAAGTCAACTATTGTAACTTTTGGTCAAACTTATAATACTTGTAATTTTAGTTATGATTTTGTATATGAAATGGACATTTGGTGTATGTATATGATATTTGTAATTAATTGAATTGAACTTGAATTGACATTGTATGGATTGAAATGTATGGAATGAAAACGAAATGAATTGACTTGAATGGAATGGACTTGAAATGAATTGTATAGAATGTATTATAACATTGACTAATGAGAGTGAAATGAATTGTATGAAAACGAAATGAACCAAGTGTAAGACCTAAGACAATTTGAATGAGTGATGAGGTGAATCTGTATGAAACAAATTTGAATGGACCAAAGACTAGGGTATAATCCACCATGGCACAAGTGATCAATGAATAAAGGGCTAATGGAAATGAAACTTGAATGATCAATTAATGGACACATGGAGAAACAAACATGAGTGTGAAGGTGAGAAAAACAAGAAAGGGGGGGTTTGAATTGTTTGGAAAATAAGCGCTTTTTCAAAATGAAAATCACACAAGGATTTTATACTGGTTCGCTTATAACACAAAGCTACTCCAGTCCACCCGGCCAAGGTGATTTCGCCTTCAACAAGGACTTAATCCACTAATCTTGAAAGATTGATTACAAACAACGTCTAAGAGAAAGATCTCTTAGTCTTCTCAAGTATACAGACTACACAGAGTCACTTGAGGAAATAAACAAACAATAGATAAAAGATTTATGTAATCTAGAGTGCTTCTAAGAAAGCAAATATTACAATAGTAAGAACAAAGTGATTCACGTTATAAGCAACAGCTTCGTGAAGATTTAGAGAGCAAGAGTGTTTTCTTGAGCGTTGATGTTTCAGTATATTTTTCCTTGTATATGTTGTATGCTGAATGTTGATTTGCAGTCCTTTATATAGATCAGTGAGGTAGTAGTTGAAACTGATGAGTAATAAAATGAATTTACGCCATAACATAAATAGCTTCTGCCAAGATAACTTTCTCTCCTTGAAATGACTACTTACCACATATAGTACCTTCTTTATTGAAATTGGAGATTAACGTCTCTTTCTGTATTAGGAAATCCATTTGCAAAACTTTACTTGACTTTAACGTTACTCTTTCATAATTAGCAATTCCATAATCAGAGTCTTCATGTTTCTGGATATCTTGGAATCTGCTATCTAGCTTCTGATGTTGATCTTTTGAGTTCTGATGATTTCTTCAGATAGCGCCAAGAGCTTCTGAAGTTTGACATACTGCTGTTCAGAATCAGAACTTCTAGAGCGTACTTCTTGTTTAGATGCTTCTGATACTTTGCTGTTTTGCTCAGAGTTAGACTTTCTTGAACGTGTTTCAACTTCAGATGCTTCTGATCATTTGATAATTTGTATCTGATCTGGTTCTGTATCTGATGACGTCATCAGATTTCTTCCTTCTTTCTTTAGAACCCTGCACACTTAGAAACTTTTCGTTAGGGTGCCATTTTTGGTTTCATCCTTTGTTATCATCAAAATCAAGGAATCTGTTGTAGAACAATTTTTGTTCTTACAGAGTGAACCAACCAAGAACTAGCAATGACTAGATGAAATGATCATGGATGGGACGAGTGAGAGTTGGGGTGCCATGAGAATAGTCCTTACACCAAAAGATGCCATCAGGAAATAGATGAACATGTAATGACTTGCAATGCATTCAATTCAACCAATGGAACCTCATAATGAACCAAGAACAAGTGGCCTTGAATGAAGCTTGAAGAAGAAAATGAATCATGCACAAATAAATGGTAGTGAGCCAGATGAAATTAGGGTTAGGTGTACCCAAAATGAAGGATAGCCACAATTAGGGTTTTGCTTCACCAAGAATTTACAAATGAATCCTAAAAACAAAGCACACACGCAAATATCAAAGGGACAACCAACTAGGGTTTTGGTTGGTTGAACAACCTCAAGTTACTAGGAAACCCTAGCTTCCACCAGGTACATACAATAATGCTTTGAATCCAAGATACATGTCCTCTTGTCTTGAACAATGCTAATGAAAGTGAAATGATTGAACATGATTATATGCATATGATTTAGAGCTATTAATGACTTCTCCCCCTTTTTGTCAGAATCAAAAAGACATAGCAAAAATAAGGAATTTAAGAGAAAAACATTGTATTCAGATAAAAGCACAAAGGCAACAGGAAAACATCAGAATCAGAGAAAGCAAACAAAACAACAGGCAAGCAAAAGAAATATCCTAAGTGCCTAGGGGTTCGGAGGCGGAGGCATTCTCTGAAGCAACATAGCCAGCATGTTCTGAATGTTGTCGTTGACAGTGTCTTGGTTATCCATTCTGGCACGGAGTTCATTCTGATCTTGCTTAAGTTCTTTCAGCATCTGGAGAATCATAGGGATAACAGAAGAAGACTCCCCCAGAGTCAGAGCTTGCTGTGCTTCAGCAGCAACCTGCGCTTCAGCTTCAGCAGCAGCTTGTACTTCAGCTTCCTTTATCCTTAGAATTTCAGCTTCTCTTGCTCTTTCTTCCTCCAGCCTTCTAGCCTCTTCTTCAGCTTCTCTTGCTAATCTCTCTTCTTCCAGCCTTCTGGCTTCAGCTTCTCTTGCAAGTCTTTCCTGAAGTCTTGCCTCAGCATCTCTGATGTAGCCATTTCTGACTTGTTCAGAGATGTTCTTCAGTCTAAAAGCCTCAGAGGTCATCCAGCCAATGACTCTGTTCCAGTGTGTCCTTACAGAGTCAGGATCATCACTGACTTCAGAGTTAGTGGTTAGAGACTTGACCTTTTATACTGAAGCCCCTGCGACCAGCATGATGGCTTCCTCAAGGGTAGGTATAGAAAGGTCAGGTTCAGAGGTATGAGGTGGAGATGTTGGAGGGCTGAGATTTAATGTGAGAGGTTCAGATTCTGCTTCAGGTTGAGGTTCAGATCTTTGGGGTGAAGCGTAAAGAGGGTTTAAGTCTAATGGTTCAGATTCAGCGGAGATGTTTGAAGGTGTGATATCAGAGGTGTGGATGTCAAAGGGTTGAGTTTCAGAGGGTTGGTCTTCAGAAGTAATGTTGGTTGTTTGTTCTGGTGGAGGTGAAGTTGCTTCAGAATGTGTTTGTGTTGGTTGTTGTGAAGCAAGGTTTTGAGCCTGAATTTGGGCTAAGGTTGGGGAGTCAGGGTCAGAGTATTCTTAGTCAGAGGAGATTTGAAGGTATGGGGGTGATTCTGGGGCTGAAGATGAAGAGGAACTGGTTTGGTTCAGTTCTTCAGCTTCAGATAAGGGTAGTGTTGTATGGGCAAGATTAAATTTGGGTCGAGGTTCTGAGGTTCTGGTGGTTGAAGGTGGGATTTCAGAGGTTGTATAAATGGGTGGTGTTGGGAGAGGATTAGAAGAAGGAGTAGAGGAAACCATCAGAGGTTCAGAGGAAATAGGAGGAACAGACGTACCAGTAGAAATTTGCAGAGGAGCTGGAGATCTGCTTCCAGAAGATTCTCCAAGTCTTGCCTTCTTTGCCTGTGATGTTATTTTCTTCTTAGAGAGACCTCTCTTGTACCTGACGAAGTCTTCTTCTGAATCTAGAAAATCATCGAGGCTGAAGTCAGAGATGTCAACACCTTCATCCAGCAGACGATTAAGATAGATAGCAACCGCATCTCTGGGTTCGTTCTTGTAGAACCTAGCAAGACCATGAGGCAGCTTCCTCTGATCTTTCAAGGAATCCCAGGATGTGTCCAGCGTGGGTCTGACTTGAATCTTCTTTATTATTCCCATACTCTTGAGATTTCTGGCGTTCAGAGGCTTCCCAGTATCTATTGCCAGATCTAGCATCATCTTGGCCTTCTCCAGATGATCTACCAGCCCATTCTCGATGAAAACATCAGATAACAATCTTCCCAGAGAGATGTAGGATCTGGGCTTCATGTTGTTTCTGGTCTCCCTGACAGAGTCTCTTAGGTATCTGAAGAGTAGTGCAGGAAAGCAGATCTTCACACCTTTGTGAATGCAATACAGAATGCACTTCTGATCTGCATTGATGTAATTAGAGGAGTTTGAGGCTGGGCGGTGGTGAATAGTTCCTAGAATGATCTTGAGCCACACTATGGGGTTCTGATGCAGCTCTTTGTTCTTTGAAGGATTTCCTTCAGTGTTGGGTTTGAAAATGGTTGGATTGATTACTTCAGCAACGCGCCTTGATCTAGGGTTGATGTTGTAAATCCTTTTTCCTCCATCTTTCTCCATGTTCAACAAGGAAGCAATTGATTCTTCAGTAATTACTATCTTTACCCCCAAAACATAGGAGACGATGAAATGGTCATCAGCATCTCCAAATCTCCAGAACTCCTTGATGAGAAGTGGGTAAACAGGGCCATAGAGCCTTTGGAAGTAGTTTCCCCAACCTTGTTGACGAAGTTCTTCAGTAAGATCAACTCCATTTCTTCTCAAGTTGTCAAAGTCCACCAGTGTTTCACATAACACATCCAATCCCTCAAAGGGAGTTGATAGGTTGATGTGAGGTAAACGATCAAGGATATGGGGTTCCTTGTATACTGGATTAATGGAAACGCCTGTAACCATTGGAGTTGAAATGCTTGAAGTTTGGGCAGTGGTGGTGGATTCCATTTGTTGAGAGAAGTTAAAAACTTCTTGTTGTTGAGCATCCATAGTTGAAGAAGAAGGAGATGGAGATGAGTAGTTGAGAGACGCTTCAGAGAGGGTTTAGGGTTTTAGAGTGAGTGAGAGTGATAAGTGTGTGAAATGTGAGAAGAGTGTTTAAATACTTAAGTGAAAACACATGCAAAACGACACACAATATTGCGTTAGCACAAAGCTCAAGTAAGCACGCTTGGGGGAGAAATGATTAAGGCTAATTAATGAATGTCTAATCCCAACAGTATGCACACTGCTCGAGGAGATCTCAAACGTTTCCCTTTGATTTTCTTCTGGACAGCTGTCTAGAAGTTCTAGGGTTGGACACTAAGTGCTCCACGTGTTGATGTATCTGATCTTCAGGAATACCAAAGGATTGGTTCCTGGAGATTTCTAACTCAGATATCTTCTTAACTTGGTAGAAGTATCAGAGTCAGAGGCAGAAACACATTTGTTTATGTCAGAGTCTCATTTTACATTTTCAGAGCCATACTTCATTCTGGACACTTTTGAATGTTCAGATTTTCTAAGATAAAAAGAAATCTATCTTCAGCTAGAGGCTTAGTAAAGATATCTACCCATTGATGATCTGTATCAATGAACTTCAATGTTACTATCCCTTTCTGAACATAGTCTCTGATAAAATGATGTTTTATTTCAATGTGTTTAGCTCTGGAATGTAGAATGGGATTCTTACTTAGACAAATGGCAGCAGTATTATCACAGAAGATAGGAATGTTACTTTCAAAAATTTGCAGATCTTCTAACTGATGCTTCATCCAGAGCATCTGAGTTGTGCACAGTGATGCTGAGATATATTCTGCTTCTGCAGTTGATAGAGCGATAGTTGACTGTCTTTTGCTAGCCCAGGAGATTAGATTGTTTCCCAGAAGCTGGCAATTTCCAGATGTGCTTTTTCGTTCTAGTCTATCTCCTGCATAATCTGCATCACAGTAACCAGAAAGTCTATACTCTGATGTTTTCTTATACATCAGGCCCAGGTTAGGAATTCCTTTCAGATACTTAAGAATTCTCTTAACTGCTGTTAAATGAGATTCTCTAGGATCTGATTGGAATCTGGCACAGAGACAGACACTAAAGAGATTATCAGGACGAGTAGCAGTCAGATAGAGAAGAGAGCCTATCATACCTCGATAGAGCTTCTGACAAACCTTTGAGCTTACTTCTTCTTTTTCAAGAATGCATGTTGGATGCATTGGAGTTTTTGCAGAGTTGCAGTTAGCCATGTCAAATTTCTTCAGAACATCTTTAATATATTTGCTTTGATGAACATATGTGACTTCTGAGGTTTGGTTAATTTGAATTCCCAGAAAGAACTTTAGTTCTTGCATTAAGCTCATTTCAAATTCTGCCTGCATTAACTTAGAGAATTCTTGACAAACAGAGGCGTTAACTGAACCAAAAATAATGTCATCAACGTATATCTGGCATATCATGAGATCATTGTTAAGGTTCTTACAGAAAAGTGTGGAGTCAACTTTCCCTCTAATAAAATTGTGTTCCAGAAGAAAATTGCTTAAACGTTCATACCAAGCTCTGGGAGCTCGTTTAAGTCCATATTAAGATTTTTTAAGTTTAAAAACATGTTCTGGAAAGTTTGGATTTTCAAAACCTGGAGGTTGGTTGACATACACTTCTTCTGATATATAACCATTAAGGAATGCACTCTTGACATCCATTTGATATAATTTAATAGAATGATTAATAGCAAAAGATACAAGAAGACGAATAGATTCTAACCTTGCGACTAGAGCAAAAGTTTCATTATAATCAATACCTTCTTGTTGACTATAACCTTGAGCTACCAATCGAGCTTTGTTTCTGACGACTTCTCCTTTCTCATTCAGCTTGTTTCTGAATACCCATCTGGTTCCAATAACGTGAGTGCCTCTGGGCTTTGGAACAAGATCCCAGACATCATTCTTTGTGAATTGATCTAATTCTTCTTGCATGGCTGAAACCCAGTCGTTATCTTGAAGTGCTTCATCACAGGACATAGGCTCAATCAGAGACACTAGTCCCAGAGGAGTATCTTCAGAGGTTCTGAAGGTAGATATGGTTCTGACAGGTTCGTCCTTGTTTCCCAGAATCAAATCTTCAGATACGTTGATACGACTTTTAACTTTCTTTGGGATTTCTGGGGTTTTAATTTCTTCAGAGTTCTGAGTGACAGTTGCTTCTAGAGCTTTATCAGAACCTGCAAGGGTGATTTCTAAATCTGCAAAATCTTCAACTAGCTTTGACTTTTCAGGGTCAAGCTTATCATCAAATCTGACATGAATTGATTCTTCCACAATTTTGGTTTCTGTGTTGTATACTCTGTAGCCTTTAGAGCGTTCTGAGTATCCTAACATAATACCTTTCTGTGCTTTGGAATCAAACTTGTTCAGATGTTCTTTAGTGTTTAAAATAAAGCAAGAACATCCAAAAGGATGAAAATATGAAATGTTTGGTTTTCTTCCTTTACACAGTTCATAGGGAGTCTTTTCCAGAATGGGTCTTATAGAGATTCTATTCTGAATGTAACACGCTGTATTTACAGCTTCTGCCCAAAAATGCTTTGCCACATTAGTTTCATTGATCATGGTTCTAGCCATCTCTTGGAGTGTCCTATTCTTCCTCTCTACAACTCCATTTTGTTGTGGAGTTCTAGGGCAGGAGAAATCATGGGATATTCCATTAGAGTCAAATAATTCTTCAAAATCTTTGTTTTCAAATTCTCCACCATGATCACTTCTGACTCTAACAATTTTAGCATCAAATTCTTTTTGCATTTTGGAGCAGAAACTAGTGAACACAGAGTGAGACTCACTCTTGTGCTTTAGGAATTTCACCCATGTCCAGCGACTGTAATCATCAACAATGACTAGTCCATACTTCTTTCCATTGACTGATGCTGTTTTCACAGGACCAAATAAGTCAATGTAGAGAAGTTCAAGAGGCTTAGAGGTAGAAACAACATTTTTCTTTTTAAAGGATGTTTTTGAAAATTTTCCTTTCTGACATGCTTCACACAGAGCATCTGAAGAAAACTTCAGTTTAGGTAGGCCTCTGACTAACTCGAGTTTAGTTAGCTGAGAAAGTTTCCTCATGCTAATGTGGCCCAAGCGTCTATGCCATATCCATTGCTCTTTGTGAACAGACATCAGACATTTAACATTTTGTTCTTTTAAATCAGAAAGATTAATTTTATAAATGTTGTTTTTCCTCTTGCCTGTGAAAAGGACAGAGCCATTGTTCTGATTAATGGCTTTACATGTTTTTTGATTAAAGATTACATCATAACCGTTATCACTTAATTGACTTATGGATAACAGGTTATGCATTAATCCTTCTACATAAAGAACATCAGATATAGAGGGAAGAGTACCATTACCAATAGTTCCGGAGCCTCTGATCCTTCCTTTCTGATCTCCTCCGAAGCCTACAAATCCATCGTCTTTAAGTTCCAGACTTTGGAACATAGACTTTCTTCCCATCATGTGTCGCGAGCATCCAGAGTCCAGGTACCATGACTGGTGTCTGAACTTTGCTGCATAGGATATCTGCAACATACACAATCTTATCTTTTGGTACCCAGAATCTCTTGGGTCCTTTCAGATTAGTTTTCCCATAGTGTCTTATAACTTTGGGTTTTCTAGCATTTTTAAATTTTTGTTCTTGTGTGTGTGTGTAATGATATGAAAAGGGAGATTTAAGTTGGTCACTGGTAGAAGTTTTATCTTCCTTAGGATCATACCCAATTCCCTTTTTATTGTTCTGACTGACTCCATAAATCATGGATGCCATAATACTCCTACCTATTCCATTTTTCAGAAATTCTTGAAAGGCTTCTTCGTATTCAAAAATAATTTTATTTGAAGTTTGTGGTGCTTGAGACAACGCTTCTTCTAATTCTAAGCTTTTTCTTTTTGCTCCATCTCTTTCTAGTGTTAAAGATCTGATTGTATCTTCTCGTGCTAGAATTGTCATCTCAAGTTCACTACATTCTTCAAATTTTGCTTTAAGATAGCCTTTAATGTTTTTAGACTTTTGTTTTAATTTCTGATATGAGCTAAGAGTTTCTGACAAACAAGATTCTAGATCAGATCGAGAAAGTTCAGAAAATACCTCTTCAGATTCTTCATCTGAGCTACTCCTGGATGTGGTAGCCATAAGTGCCACATTGGCCTGTTCATCAGAGTCAGATTCTAATGATCCAGATTCACTATCATCCCAGGTAGCCATCAGTCCTTTCTTTGTCCTAAAGGTATTTTTCTTGAAGCTTTCTTTTCAAGAGTTGTCTTTCTTTAGCTTGGGGCATTCATTCCTGTAATGACCTATTTCTTTACATTCACTTGTTTTCACATGATATGCAATATGAAAATGCCTAATGTCCTAAAAAATAAAATGCAATATGCTAAGCTAGTCCCAAGAAGAGGAGGGTAAATTTTGAGGTGTTACAAAGGTTAATGGTCCATGGTCGCATGCCTTATGTCCATTGTTGTGCCCATGGTTAGGTTGCATTGGTCTACGACAAGGTTTGGCAGGTATTGCAACATCGTAAGCTCCTCATGGCCTCACAGTTATTTGGGTCATGATCTCGTTGGTTTTTGTAGGTTTTGATGGCAGGACAAGCTAGGTTCTAAGTGACTTGTAAATGAAGAAACATGGTAAAACCAAGTAATGATTTCCTTTGGATAGTGAATAAAGACAATATGGGATGGAATTAGGTCTTAGGATGGTGAAGGAGGTTCAGTTAACTTTGTTCAACTCGTTGACCAAAAAGACAACTGTTGACCAAAAGTCAACTATTGTAACTTTTGGTCAAACTTATAATACTTGTAATTTTAGTTATGATTTTGTATATGAAATGGACATTTGGTGTATGTAAATGATATTTGTAATTAATTGAATTGAACTTGAATTGACATTGTATGGATTGAAATGTATGGAATGGAAACGAAATGAATTGACTTGAATGGAATGGACTTGAAATGAATTGTATAGAATGTAGTGTAACATTGACTAATGAGAGTGAAATGAATTGTATGAAAACGAAATGAACCAAGTGTAAGACCTAAGACAATTTGAATGAGTGATGAGGTGAATCTGTATGAAACAAATTTGAATGGACCAAAGACTAGGGTATAATCCACCATGGCACAAGTGATCAATGAATAAAGGGCTAATGGAAATGAAACTTGAATGATCAATTAATGGACACATGGAGAAACAAACATGAGTGTGAAGGTGAGAAAAACAAGAAAGGGGGGGTTTGAATTGTTTGGAAAATAAGCGCTTTTTCAAAATGAAAATCACACAAGGATTTTATACTGGTTCGCTTATAACACAAAGCTACTCCAGTCCACCCGGCCAAGGTGATTTCGCCTTCAACAAGGACTTAATCCACTAATCTTGAAAGATTGATTACAAACAACGTCTAAGAGAAAGATCTCTTAGTCTTCTCAAGTATACAGACTACACAGAGTCACTTGAGGAAATAAACAAACAATAGATAAAAGATTTATGTAATCTAGAGTGCTTCTAAGAAAGCAAATATTACAATAGTAAGAACAAAGTGATTCACGTTATAAGCAACAGCTTCGTGAAGATTTAGAGAGCAAGAGTGTTTTCTTGAGCGTTGATGTTTCAGTATATTTTTCCTTGTATATGTTGTATGCTGAATGTTGATTTGCAGTCCTTTATATAGATCAGTGAGGTAGTAGTTGAAACTGATGAGTAATAAAATGAATTTACGCCATAACATAAATAGCTTCTGCCAAGATAACTTTCTCTCCTTGAAATGACTACTTACCACATATAGTACCTTCTTTATTGAAATTGGAGATTAACGTCTCTTTCTGTATTAGGAAATCCATTTGCAAAACTTTACTTGACTTTAACGTTACTCTTTCATAATTAGCAATTCCATAATCAGAGTCTTCATGTTTCTGGATATCTTGGAATCTGCTATCTAGCTTCTGATGTTGATCTTTTGAGTTCTGATGATTTCTTCAGATAGCGCCAAGAGCTTCTGAAGTTTGACATACTGCTGTTCAGAATCAGAACTTCTAGAGCGTACTTCTTGTTTAGATGCTTCTGATACTTTGCTGTTTTGCTCAGAGTTAGACTTTCTTGAACGTGTTTCAACTTCAGATGCTTCTGATCATTTGATAATTTGTATCTGATCTGGTTCTGTATCTGATGACGTCATCAGATTTCTTCCTTCTTTCTTTAGAACCCTGCACACTTAGAAACTTTTCGTTAGGGTGCCATTTTTGGTTTCATCCTTTGTTATCATCAAAATCAAGGAATCTGTTGTAGAACAATTTTTGTTCTTACAGAGTGAACCAACCAAGAACTAGCAATGACTAGATGAAATGATCATGGATGGGACGAGTGAGAGTTGGGGTGCCATGAGAATAGTCCTTACACCAAAAGATGCCATCAGGAAATAGATGAACATGTAATGACTTGCAATGCATTCAATTCAACCAATGGAACCTCATAATGAACCAAGAACAAGTGGCCTTGAATGAAGCTTGAAGAAGAAAATGAATCATGCACAAATAAATGGTAGTGAGCCAGATGAAATTAGGGTTAGGTGTACCCAAAATGAAGGATAGCCACAATTAGGGTTTTGCTTCACCAAGAATTTACAAATGAATCCTAAAAACAAAGCACACACGCAAATATCAAAGGGACAACCAACTAGGGTTTTGGTTGGTTGAACAACCTCAAGTTACTAGGAAACCCTAGCTTCCACCAGGTACATACAATAATGCTTTGAATCCAAGATACATGTCCTCTTGTCTTGAACAATGCTAATGAAAGTGAAATGATTGAACATGATTATATGCATATGATTTAGGGTTAAGGACCTAGGTAAACACTGTGAAGGTAGGGTAAATTTTGGGGTATAACATATAAAAACACATTAGTGTAATTCAGTTTTAACATTTAATAATACAATTCTTTTCACTCTCTCTCATTCTTTTCCCTTCCAAAACGCTTATGCACTAACAAATTAGTATTTAAAGCTTATGGTTCCTTCTTCTTGGTTGGAAATTCAAGAACATCGCATCAGTGGTCGTGATTCTAGGCATCATGAATCGTATTTGCTGCAAAGATGAATGGTAGCAATGCTATTCCCAATTCTCTTCCAATTCTTGATAGCAAAAATTGGATTCGATGGAGAAAACAGATGCAAACATTTTTTTCATGAGACTTTAGAAGTGGTTACTAATGGTGTTCCTAAGCTTGCTAACAACGCAAACAATGCTCAGAGAATCACTCCCAAGGAAGCTGCTCACCAATGTTTTGGGTAAACAATCACTTAGTTTTAACTATATTGCTTGAAGGAACAAACTAATAAATCATGGGGCAAGTTTGTGCTAAGATTCTTTAGAAGTGGTTACTAATGGTGTTCCTAAGCTTGCTAACAACGCAAATAATGCTCAGAGAATCACTCAAAAGGAAGTTGTTCACCGGTGTTTTTGGTAAACAATCACTTAGTTTTAAATCTATTGCTTGAAGGAACAAACTAATAAATCATGGGGCAAGTCTGTGCTAAGATTCTGGAGAAATAAAGTGTGCATTTAATGCTCTCGAATTGTTTGCATCGAATGCTAGTTATTTTAGAAAGGTAGTAAGTTTCGAATGCAAATGCAACAATTGATTTCGACTGGGTCGAAATTAGTTACTTGAATAATAAATAAAACAATGGAAAGTAAATTAAATGGAAAATAACTTTATTTTCATAAGTGAAAAAATGGTATGCAAGTACATTTCTTCAGAAAACTCGTTTTTCGCTTGCGTATGGGTACTTTGAGTGTATATTTAAGTTTACAATGATTTTTGCCACCCCAAATTCGAACACTACAATTCCTATATAATTCTACAAAAATAACGGTCTTCCAACGTTCAAATACCTTTTCGTACGAGACATCATCTCTACATGCTTGGCAATTCTTCTATTGATCTCCACAAATCCTTGGCATTTTGGATAATACTAAAAGACAATTATTTCAGTTTGAAATTTTAATATGGTTTTAGTCGAACCCCTTTGACCTATCGAATTTGACGAGTGACCAAATATCTTGAAATTTTCACTAAGTACCACACTAGATTCTTCAATGTCGAATGATGATATTTCTTGTTCCAAAATATTTGGTCGTTATATTCAAATGTTTATTTTCTTATTTCTATTTCATTTAATTGCATTTTCTTTCAAAAATCATTTTAATTAGCTCCTTTGTTATTTTTTAGTCCAACTTTTTTCCATAATTTCATAAAAATATTATATACCACATATAAATTTTCCATATTTTTAAAATTTATTTTGAATTTAATTCTTATTTTATCCTATTTTTCATTTAATTTTCTTTTAATCATTTTAAAAAACTTTTCATCCCAACTTTTGAGGTCAAGTCATTTATATTTTTGTTGACCTTCACCATTTTTCTTGGACTTTTATTTTCTATTTTTATACCTATTTTCCATTTTCTCTTTTATTTTCTTTTATTAATCATTATTAAATCATTTTTAATCATTTTTTATTTCTTTTTCATATTCACTTGATGTTTTGAACCAAGTTGATTGCTTGGATGATGAGTTCTTCCGCATCTTAAACCATTGATATACGGATTTTAGGTTGATTCAACCTTCTTTGATCCAAAATTACTGATAGATTATCCTGGATCATCTTCTATAATTTACATCAATGATAGGTTAACCCTCAATGCACCATTTTTTGAGTTCTTTGATTTGTGGATAGACGATCCTTATATGATTTCCTTGACTCTCCTCTCCACTCTTTCTATCTTCATCTCTTCTCTTCTTTTTCTTTAATCATTATGTTGCCTCTTGTAGGAGATTAACTTTGTGTTAATTCTATAACATGTCTGACACATACATTGTTATTAACCAGCCTTAGATAGGTATGGCTTCTACATAAGCCTACTTACGATGGCTTAACATAGTGCTAAATTGTCCCAACACAATTAATTGACCATTAACTCCTAACAATACTTTGTTGCTCTTTACATTACTTCCTTTTAATTCTTACCATTTAATTCAAGTCATTTAGTTTATGTCATTTAATTTTATGTCATTCACTTAATGAACTTTAATTTCATGTCCCATTAATCATCATATCACTTCCTACTCTAGTTATCTTGCTTTATTCATTTGTTGCTTCCTATCTTGTTTGATTGAGTTGCTTGATAATCTTAATGAACCAAAACATGATAAAGCAAATTGGACTTAATCTTAACCATATGCCTGACTTAGAGTGTTGAAGACCTCTTTGGACTTTGGACTTTGACTTAGGTTTTTAGGCCCTTTTCTTGGCTTGGAGTAACCTTGGACCTCTGGACCTTGTGGACATTTATACTTGCTTTGCTCTTGTTGAAATTTTGAGCTTGTGGTTGTTATGCCTCTTGCTTATTGCATTCATCTTATTAGGCTTAGCACATATTTGCACACATATATCTTTCTCTTGGGCTACCTAACAATGAGACATAGCACAATACACTTTTCCCGCACATGGATTCCTCTTGGGCTACCTATATAATGAGACCTTAGGCTAGTTTTTCATGATCATGCATCTTTATTTGTTCATCAATCCTACTCTTTTGGTTTGTCATGATCATGCATCTTTATTTCTATTAATATTCTTTAGTGCAATTCCAATAAATTCACTAGCAAGTCTGCAACTAGCCTTGTGGATCTCTTAGCTTTCCTCCTGGTTTCAACACCATTGTAATCACCTTTCTTAGGGACACACATTTTATGGTTAACCCCCATTATTTTCTTTGGGATACACCTTCATGGTTATTACCCTTTTCTTTTAGGGTTGACACCTTCATGGTTATTCCCTGGGTTGACACCTTCATGGTTATTCCCCTCTCTTAGTTTAAGCACCTCCTCCTTGCCATACCAGTCACTGTGCTTTGGTTAGACCCTTGTCATGCCATTCCCTGTGCTTTGACAAGTTCCTGCTTTTCTCCTTACCATATCAGTCAATGTGCTTTGGTAAGACCCTTGTCATATTAGTCCCTGTGCTTTGACAAGTTTTGGGACAAATGGGTGAAGATGAGTGAGGATGGTATGAAGGATTCTGAATATTAAGGTGAAAGGGTGTTCAAAGGAACACATGTTTGGTTGTGAGGTTAGGTAGTTGACTGAAGAAAGTATAGTTTTATGAGTAAGAGTGACAATGGTCAACATCCAGAAAAAACTGAAAATCTTCACTTCTCCGGCTAGAATGACCTTAAATAGGGGCATCTGTAAGACCCCAATTTTGGCCCTAAGATCCCCCATGGCATCATAACATTGCATTTGCATAGCCTCAAGGATCATAAGCATCTTGGTTCCCTTTGCCTTGGGGTAGGACTCCTTCTGATTGGTTTGAGATCACCAAGCATGTTTGAATTATATATCATCGTTTCTCTTATTTTTGTTTACTAACCAAAAGCACAAAAATGTGTCACTAACATCTTTTATTTAAAGCCTGAGTATCATCCAAGATACTTTGTGGATTCTATTCAGGTGATCAGTCCACACAAGAGAAAGAATTGAGTTACTTCCAACAGGTTCAAATGGGGTTTATTCATCATTCAGAACGCTAGTATTGAAGGAGCAAGAATCTGTTCTGGAGCTGTCATGCTCGCTAGGCGAGCAGAATGGTTCGCCTAGCGAATCTGAACTGTCATGCTCGCCTAGCGAATTTGAGAAAAGTCACAGAAAGTCATGGGCTTGAGTTGCCCTCTAACATTTCCTTGCAAACCCTACCATGCCATTCGATTTTTATCGGTCTCTCTAATCAGGTTTGCCCTTATTCCCATTTCTTTCAATTTGAATGCTCTGAATGTATGAGGTATCGTTCAGTTTTGCCCCTCGGGTTTAGATATGCATGAATGTGTAAACAGTACCTTGAATGTTTAACCGTTTCGTTTCTGAGATGGATGCCATAGGATTTAGAGTTATTGAGATCGTACCGTTATCCATGAAGAACCCAAAACCCGCAGGCGCTCGCTAGCACTTCGATAGGCGAGCACGCAGCGAAGCTTCGCTAAGCTTTCGCTAGGCGATGCAGCAGCGATCGTGACAAAAAAAAATTTCTTTCTGTTTGCTCTAATCTGTTTTGTGTTCGACATTGTTTTCTCCCGATTCCATCCTGTTACTCTAACTTTTTTGTTGAGTTTTTGTGAGGACTCACGTGACTAATCAGAGATGGCTTGCTTGGTATTCCACTTTATTTGTGGGATACTACCCTGGAGGTTTATTCTGATTACCTGTACTGACCCACTTTCTTTGATGGTGCTAGTTTGAGAGATCTCTGGGTTTCTTGTTTCTTGAGTTGCTGTTACTCCGGATCTTTATCCGTGTGGTAGATCTTAATCCCTTTTACATCTTTTAACATTTTACTACTTTCTTAGCTGGAAGACCTCAATAGGAGACAATGTTCTTATGTGTTACTTTTGTGCTAAAGACCTCCATGAAGTGGCAATTGAAGGATCAAAGGGATTAGTAATCAATCCCCCGTTATTCAGTGTGTCGTTCTTTATGCTCACACTACGTGTCGATGCTTCAGAACAAAAGCCCAAGATCTTTTGTCTGGTCGGTCAGTGGAGAGGGTTCCACCTTTCGGAATCCCCACTTTTTGTCATGAGTTCACCCTGTCCAGGGTTAAGAGCTATGAGGTCTTATCCTCATTACCCTGTTAATTTGCTCACCCTGACGTTCAATGTCAGAGGTTAAGAGCCCGTTTGATTACCCTTCCATGGCTTGTTTGTCGAGGTTGATATGACCCCTCTTGACTAAAGCCCTACCCTTGTATGTTTGAGCCCCTTTGGTGGCATTCTACTTTATGCATGTTTGTTCTGTATGGTGTGATCGTCTCCCCGCAGGATTATTAGGCTTCGTATAGTCTCTCGTCTGCATGTCAACTAAGGTAGCGCGGTTCCTTCGTACAGGACTGCCCTTTTGCATGAACATCCCTAAAACACCAACAACTCATTGATTTTTCTTCTCCTAAGAACACGTTTACTCCTTCTACTACAGGCGAGTAAGTCTCCAAAGGTTGAGCATCCGGTAGATTGCGTAGTAACGTTGTTCAACCCTTACCCCGTAGTTAGCCGAACTACGGCTTGCTCTGATTCTCATTCCAGACGAGGTACATATGCATAAGATCTGATGTCTTACCGAGCACACTCCTCTTTAACCCATAGGTAGCCGAGCTACGAAGACTCTGATTCTCAGATTCAGATGAGATACGTATGCAGTGGATGCAACATCCGTGCGAGTCATTGTCTTTTGACCCTTCTTTTAGTAAGTAGTACATTAGATAAACATACACGCTTTTCTCATCCCTTAAATCATGTTTTCACAAATAAATTATCACAAATAAATTTTCACAAATAAATTTTCACAAAAACAACAACCTTTGCAACAAATGTGAAAAGGGCTCCCTAGGAGTACCTAGGATGCTTTGGGTGCCTAACACCTTCCCATTGCATAACCAACCCCCTTACCCAGATCTCTGACATTTTTACTAGTTTTTGTTTCGATAAAACTTTTAGGTTTTTGTTCGCTTTCTAACCATTCCTTTGGATAATAGAAGTGTGGTGGCGACTCGACTTGTATGGTTTACCTTGGATTTAGTCAATATCTCTAATGGTAACGAATACCCCGCTACAGAAAAGTGGCGACTCTGTTGGGGAATTGAAAATCCTAGTGGGTTTTGCCTACTTTTCATATTTGTTGTATTGTATTGAATTTTTTTTTTGTGACATATTTTTGTGCAATTTGGGATTACTGTATTATATGTAATGATTGGATTCTTGAATATTAATTCCTTGTGTGCTTGGTGATCTTTGTGAGATGAGTTCTATACCCGTACTCGAGTGCACTTAGGATAGGAGAATGGCATAATCTTGTCGACTTGTGTGGAGTTATTCCTAACCAAGTTCACTTGCAAGCCCATTCACTTGGTGGAGGTCATGTTGGGATCAATAACGTCACACAAGTAGTTGTGGTTAGACATTACTTTTCCAATACAAACCTTAGAAGCCAAGGACCTTAGTTTACCAAACCCATCTTGGCCTATTCGTAGGATGTAGTGCGAAAGTCGTTCAAGTGTAAGATTTGATACGATTGTTACGCGATACTACATCCATAAGAGTCTCTCTTGAGAATATTTTTGGAATACGAGTAGTCGTTTCTCCGATAATATCCAAAACATGGGATGATGACTATGGGAACCTTTTGTAGAACATGTTTGGCAGGTTTAAACCTTAGTACACTTCCTTTGGGTGGTTCTTAACCTAAACTCCATGCTCGTGACTTGCAACAAACCCTTGATTCATGGTTGATCCGTTCAGGTATCCTTAATATCAATGGAACTTGGGTGTTGATAAGGTGTAAACCATAATCCACCAAAATGGATGGTTGATATTAAGGATAACATGATCCATCCCATGACCTTTGTTTGGTGTGCTTTGCTTGATCCTTTAGTGTGATTGTTGCATTCATGCATTCATGCACCCATTTGCATTCATATCATCAAAATAATGAGAAAAATTTCAAGGAACTTAAGATGTCTATAATCAAAATTTCCAGACATGGAAAGACAAAGAAGGAATACAAAGAAGTACAGTTTCAGACAACCAGGCTTGAAAGAGTTAAGGAATTTGACATCTTATGTATTAGATCCCTGGGGTTTCAAGGCTCGTTTCGGGAAGCTTCTTCCTCTTCTGACTACTCAGGTGGATGAAGGATTAATGAGTGTATTGGTGCAGTTTTACGATCCTTTGTACCGTTGCTTCACGTTTCAGAATTTTCAGCTTTTGCCTACACTTGAGGAGTATGCTTATCTTGTGGGCATACCTGTTCTGGATCAGTTGCCGTTCAGTGGCTTGGAAAGGGTTCCTACTTCTCAAGAGATAGCAGACATGTTACACATAGATGAATCTCTGGTTGATGCTCATATGACTACCAAAGGGGGAATTCAAGGCCTCCCTTCTGAGTTCTTCATTGCTCAAGCTACTATGTATGGGAAGGCCATGAGTGAGGACGCCTTTGAGGCCATATTTGTACTTCTCATCTATGGGCTAGTGTTTTTCCCCAACATCGACAAGTTTTTGGATGTGAACGCTATTAGGATTTTCTCTACTCTTAATCCCGCTCCGACTCTGTTGGGCGATACCTATTTCTCTTTGCATATGAGGAATGCAAAGGGTGGTGGCGTCATTGTGTGTTGTTTGCCTCTGTTGTATAAGTGGTTTATTTCTCACTTACCTCAAACTGTCGCTTTCAAGGAGAACAAGGAATGTCTACGGTGGTCCACGAGACTTATGTCTCTCACTAATGATGATATCTCTTGGTATAATCGTGTGTATGATGGTGTGCAGATTATTGACTCTTGTGACGAATTCTCCAATGTACCTCTTCTTGGTACATGTGGTGGGATTAACTACAATCCTGTTTTGGCACGTCGGCAGCTTGGGTTCCCCCTAAAGGATAAACCCAATAACATTCTGTTAGAGGGTGTATTCTTTCAGGATGGTAAAGATCCCCAAGGCTTGAAAGCTAGGATGGTTCGCGCTTGGCGCAAGATTCATAGGAAAGGAAGGAAAGAGTTAGGTCCTAAGAATTGCATCGCTTTGGAGCCTTACACTATTTGGGTCAAGAAGAGGGCGTCTGAGTATCTCATGCCTTACGAGTATCCGAGACCTACACCTATGATTATCGTTGGGCCTTCAACCCTCCCTAATCAAGCAGTAGAGGAGTTGAGAGACGAAGACCGTTCACGTGCCTGGATCCGTGAACGTGAAGAGTTGCTTCAGCAGATTAAGGAGAAGGATGTGTTGATTGAGTTTCTTGAGCATCAGGTTATTGATAACCCTGATGATGTGTGGACTTCTCTACTTCCTCAGTCTTCTAAGTTCTGGAAGAGGAAGTATGATTGACTCGCCAAAGAGAAGGCCGATATGGAGGCAGCCTACGAGAGGGAGGTGAAGAGGCTTCGCGCATCTTATCTTCCTGTGTCTCGAACTTTAGATGATTGTTTCTAGGGATCCATAGGATGATTATTTTCCTTTTCTCTTGTATATGATTGACGATGTTGCACTTCTTTTCCCTGATATTATTTGATGAGATATTTCCATATGTGATAAAGTGCTTAATATTTCCAAAATTTGCAAATAAAACTCTAAAGTTCCTTTGAAATAAAAAAACAAATCATATGCACAAGCATTGCATGCATCATATGCATAAGCAGGTTTTGTTTCCGGTCCCTTGCCTTGTGGTCT
Organism: Lathyrus oleraceus; assembly: GCF_024323335.1. Taxonomy (NCBI): domain Eukaryota; kingdom Viridiplantae; phylum Streptophyta; class Magnoliopsida; order Fabales; family Fabaceae; genus Lathyrus; species Lathyrus oleraceus. The sequence continues at coordinate 71,888,723 of NC_066585.1, forward strand.
AACTCTGTGTCCTTCATTTATTTTGAAGACAAGCTGACTCATCGGTACTACACTAGAGCCAACGTTTCAAGACTGATGGATCACTTAGAACAAGAGAACCGCGAGCTGAAAGAGGAAGTGGCCAGATTGACTGCCCTAATGGAGTCATTCATGGCTGCCCAGAGCCAGTCTTCTCCGACACCTTCAACTCCTCCCCAGAGGACAGTTATCTCCGAGATTGTCTCCTCTACTGTGCCTGCTGCCAGTGCACACTTTGTTCCAACAGCCATGCCAACCGGGTTCCCGTGGGGGATGCCTCCCAATTTCATGCCTGAGGGTCCTGTTCCCACCTTTGCTTCTCTGCCGGCATCTAGCCTGGTCCTTGCCGTTCCTCCTCCTGTCGTGCATACTTTGCCCAGGGTAGACGACACCATCTATCATTCTGAGTCGTCTGAGGGTCCAGATGTTTATGAGAAGATGGATGCTATGAACGATCAATTTCTTGAGCTTCGCAAGGAATTGAAAACTCTCAGAGGAAAGGGTCTTTTCGGCAAGTCTGCTGTCGAACTCTGCTTGGTTCCAAATGTGAAGATCCCTGTGAAATTCAAGGTCCCTGATTTTGAAAAGTACAAAGGAAATACTTGTCCTCTCAGCCATCTGGTCATGTATGCCAAGAAGATGTCGACTCAAACCGATAATGACCAACTACTCATCCACTAGTTTCAGGACAGTCTGTCCGGTGCCGCTTTGCGTTGGTAAATGGGTTTAGACAGCACAAACATCCGATCCTTGAATGATCTCGGCGAAGCCTTCGTCAAGCAATACAAGTACAACGTGGATATGGCTCCCGATAGGGATCAATTGAGAGCCATGTCCCAGAAGGATAAAGAAACATTTAAGGAGTACGCCCAGAGGTGGCAGCACAGATCGTGCCTCCGCTAGAAGAGAAAGATATGACTAAGATCTTTTTTGAAGACTTTAAGTTCTTTTTATTATGAGCGGATGATTGCTAGCGCTCCTTCTGACTTCACCGAGATGGTAAATATGGGGATGCGTCTAGAAGAAGGGGTCCGTGAAGGACGGTTAACCAGAGAAGAAGGCTCTTCTGCCAAACGTTATAGGGCGTTTGCGAAGAAGAAGGATGGAGAGACACATGTTGTGACCTCCCATGAGAAACCAAGAAGACCCTCTATGAGGAGGAAGACTGTGTGTCCCACCAGTAACCAGCACCAGGTGGCTCATATAGCACCTGTTTTCAGAGATAATCAGCAGTACCAGCAACATAACAACAATCCACAACCACCTCAACAATATCAACCACAACAGCTTCGTCTGCAATAGCAGGCCTACCAGCCTCGAAACAGTAATCAAACCAGTACGAGTTACGAGAGGAAAAAGGTCACTTTCGATCCTATTCCGATGACGTACGCAGAGTTATATCCCTCTTTGATAGAGAGGAAGTTGATTACTCCGAGAGACCCACCGGTTATACCTGCTAGCCCCCAGTGGTGGTATAAGCCCGAATTGCATTGTGTTTACCATTCTGGTGCTCCCGGCCATGATGTGGAGAATTGTTACCCTTTGAAGACCAAGGTTCAAGACCTTGTGAGGTGTGGTATTTTATGTTTTGAGGACGTAGGCCCTAATGTGAAGAAGAACCCATTGCCCGAGCATGGGAAATTCTGTCAACATGGTCCAGGGTTGCCCTGGCAAATACAAGGTCAAATATGTCAGTCATATTCAACAATCGCTGGTCGAGATGCACCGTTTGTTATGTAACTATAGCCATTATGAGCATGACCATGATAGGTGCCGAGTCTACTCTGTTAACCGATTGGGTTGTTGCCAGGTGCGCAAGGATGTTCAGGAATTGCTGGACGAAGGAGTCATTGAGATCCTTCAAAACAGGAATGTTGATGAAAATGAGCTTGAGGTCAATGTGATCTCCCTAGTGTTCCGGATACCCGAGCCTGTTATCATCAAGTACAATGGTAGCAAGCAGAAGGCTTTTCCCACTCTGATCATTAAGCCTGCTGGTCCTGTGCCTTACTCTTCTGAAAAGGCAGTTCCCTATCGCTACAATGCTGTAGCAGTAGAGAATGGGAAAAAGGTGTCCTTGCCCTCTTCTTCTGTTGTGAATATTGCCGATGTTAGCGGTTTGACCCGTAGTGGCCGCGTATTTTCAGCACCACCGAAGCCTCAAATTAATGCTGATTTTGTTGAACACCCGATTGGGAATGTTGTGAACTCTCCGAATCCAGCACTTGCTGTTAAGCCCTCCTCCGTACTGAAAACTCCTACTTCTGTTGGCCCTAGTGACAATAAGAAAGAAGACTGTGATGAGATGCTGAGACTCATCAAAAGGAGCGAGTACAATGTTGTAGACCAACTTCTACAAACGCCATCCAAAATATCTGTGTTATCCGTACTCTTAAATTCAGAACCACGCCGAGAGGCTCTGCATAAGGTATTGGATGTGGCATATGTGGACCACGATGTCACTTTGGAGCAATTCGATAACATTGTTGCAAACATTACTGCTTGTAACAACCTGAGCTTTTGTGACTCTGATCTCCCTGAGGAGGGAAGAGACCACAACTTGGCATTACATATATCTATGGGTTGTAGAGACGACGCCATGTCCAATGTACTGGTGGACACTGGGTCATCCCTGAATGTATTGCCGAAGTCCACTCTTTCAAAATTGTCATATCAAGGGCCTCCCATGAGGCAGAGTGGAGTTGTTATGAAAGCTTTTGATGGGTCTCACAAAATTGTGATTGGGGAAGTTGATCTCCCAATCAAGATAGGACCAAGTGATTTCCAGATTACCTTCCAGGTTATGGACATTCACCCATCATATAGTTATCTCTTAGGAAGACCATGGATTCACGAGGCAGGCGCTGTGACATCCACCCTACACCAGAAACTGAAATTTGTGAAGAACAAGAAGCTGGTGGTGGTAGGGGGAGAAAGGGCTCTCCTGGTTAGCCATTTGTCTTCCTTCTCTTATATAGATGCTGAGGTTGAAGTTGGAACTCCTTTCCAGGCGTTATCTATTGCTGAGCCTATTGAGAAAAGAGCTCATTCATTTGCTTCCTACAAAGATGCAAAGCTGGCCATTGAGCGTGGTGCAACCACTGGTTTAGGAAAAATGACTGAGTTAGAAGACAACGAGTCCCGGGCTGGCATAGGTTTTTCTTCTGGTAATTTCAACAAGCAAGGGTTATTCAAGAGTGGAGGTTTCATCCACACTGGTCTAGATAAGGAGGCTGCTGCCGTTTTAGAAGAAGATACAAACGATTCTGGCAACTTCATCATCCCTGGTGGGGCTTGCAACAATTGGGTCGCTATGGATATTCCAACAGTTGTCCATAAATCAACGTAATAATCACTTTGTTTGAAAACCCTTCTCCCATGCCAAAAGGAGGAGTGATGACATTGTGGGCGCATAAATACAATGATATTTTCATTCAATAAATTCATGTTAAATGTTTTTTTTTCCATTTATTTTCCCTTTTCGCTTTTCGCGTGAAATTGGTGATCACATAAAACTCTAAAAAAAAAAATAGAATAAAATTGATCTTTTTCATATGCATAATGATTTGCCTTGTTTGAATTCTAAAGCTTTTCATATACAAAATCATTATGCAGGTTGATTTCTAGACCCATTGAACATAATGACCCAACACCATCTCCCAATTTCGAATTCCCTGTATTTGAGGCAGAGGAAGATGATGTTGAAGAGATTCCTGATGAGATCACCTGGCTACTTGAGCATGAAGAGAAGATCATTCAGCCACATCTTGAGAATCTGGAAACGGTCAACTTGGGGTCGGAAGATTGTGTACGAGAGGTAAAGATTGGGGCACTTCTGGAAGAATCTGTTAAGAAGGGGTTGATTAAGTTGCTACGAGAATATGTTGACGTCTTTGCCTGGTCATATGAAGACATGCCTGGTCTAGATACAGATATTGTGCAACATTTCCTACCTTTAAAGCCTGAGTGCGTGCCTGTGAAGCAGAAACTCAGAAGAACTCATCCTGATATGGCAGTGAAGATCAAAGAGGAAGTTCAGAAGCAAATTGATGTGGGGTTTCTGGTGACTTCTACATATCCTCAATGGGTGGCCAATATTGTGCCCTTGCCTAAGAAAGATGGAAAAGTCTGGATGTGTGTGAACTATAGAGACTTGAATGAAGCTAGTCCGAAAGATGATTTCCCTCTACCACATATTGATATGTTGGTAGATAATACAGCTAAATTCAAAGTCTTCTCATTTATGGATGGATTTTCCGGATATAATCAGATTAAAATGGCACCCGAGGATATGGAGAAGACAACATTCATCACACCTTGGGGAACATTCTGTTATCAAGTGATTCCCTTCGGTTTGAAGAACGCCGGAGCCACGTATCAACGAGCTATGACTACCTTGTTCCATGACATGATGCATAAGGAGATTGAGGTGTACGTTGACGATATGATCGCTAAGTCAAGATCGGAGGTTGAACATGTAGAGCACCTATTGAAGCTTTTTCAGCGCTTGAGGAAGTACAAGCTTCGTTTGAATCCCAACAAGTGTACATTCGGAGCCTGTTCTGGCAAGTTATTGGGCTTTATTGTAAGTGAGAAAGGTATTGAGGTTGACCCTGCAAAGGTCAAAGCAATACGAGAGATGCCTACGCCCAAAACTGAGAAGCAAGTCCGAGGTTTTCTTGGCCGCTTGAATTACATTTCCAGATTCATATCCCACATGACTGCCACATGTGCGCCAATATTCAAGCTCCTCCGAAAAGATCAGTCTCATGATTGGACCGAGGATTGCCAGAAAGCTTTTGATAGTATTAAAGAGTATCTGTCTGAGCCTCCGATTCTGTCTCCGCCCGTGGAAGGGAGACCATTGATCATGTATCTGACTGTTCTTGAAGATTCTATGGGTTGTGTCCTTGGCCAGCAAGATGAATCAGGGAAGAAAGAGTATGTTATCTACTACTTGAGTAAGAAGTTCACCGATTGTGAGTCTCGATATTCAATGCTTGAGAAGACATGTTGTGCTTTGGCTTGGGCCGCTAAGCGCTTACGTCAGTATATGTTAAATCATACCACTTGGTTGATATCTAGAATGAACCCAATCAAGTATATATTTGAGAAGCCTGCTTTAACTGGAAGGGTTTCCCGTTGGCAGATGTTATTGTCTGAGTATGATATTGAGTATCGAGCTCAGAAAGCTATTAAAGGTAGTATTTTGGCTGACCACCTGGCACATCAGCTGATCGAAGATTATCAGTCAGTTCAATACGACTTCCCAAATGAGGAGATCCTGTATTTGAAAATGAAAGATTGTGATGAGCCTACACTTGATGATGGGCCAGATCCTGGTTCTAGATGGAGTATGGTGTTTGATGGCGCTGTAAATCAATACGGAAATGGTATTGGGGCGGTAATCATTACCCCTCAGGGCACACATTTTCCTTTTACAGCAAGGCTGACTTTCAAATGCACGAATAATATGGCTGAATATGAGGCCTGTATTATGGGATTGGAGGAATGAATTGATCTTAGGATCAAGCATCTTGATGTTTATGGTGATTCGACCCTTGTTGTTATTCAGATTAAGGGTGAACGGGAAACGAATCAGCCTGGCCTCATTCCATATAGAGATTATGCGAGGAGGATATCAACGTTCTTTACTAAGGTTGACTTCCTTTTCATATTCCTCGAGACGAGAATCGGATGGCAGATGCTCTTGCTACACTTGCTTCAATGATGGTGGTAAGACTTTGGAATGAAGTTCCCAATATCACTGTGATGCGCTTGGATAGACCAGCTCATGTGTTTGCGGTTGAAGAAGCAGAAGATGATAAGCCGTGGTATTATGATATCAAGTGTTTCCTTCAGAGTCAGACTTACCCACCCGGGGTGTCTGTGAAAGATAGGAAGACTTCGAGGAGATTGTCAGGCAGTATCTACCTCAATGGTGATGTGCTTTATAAGAGAAATTTTGAGATGGTTCTGCTCAGATGCGTGGATAGACACGAAGCAGACCTGTTAATGACTGAGGTCCATGAAGGTTCATTTGGTAATCATTCCAATGGGCAGGCCATGGCTAGAAAGATATTGAGAGAAGGCTACTATTGGCTGACAATGGAGTCTGACTACTGTAAGTATGTGAAGAAATGCCATAAGTGTCAGATTTACGCGGATAAGATTCATATCCCCCCGACATTTTTGAATGTGATTTCATCACCATGGCCTTTCTGCATGTGGGGACTTGACATGATTGGAATGATAGAGCCAAAAGCGTCCAATGGACACAGATTTATTCTCGTAGCAATTGATTACTTCACCAAGTGGGTTGAAGCGGCGTCGTATGCAAATGTGACCAGGCAAGTAGTCGTGAAGTTTATCAAAAATCAACTCATATGCCGATATGGTGTGCCAGATAAGATCATTACTGATAATGGATCTAACTTGAATAACAAGATGATGAAAGAACTGTGTAGTGAGTTCAAGATCGCGCATCATAACTCTTCTCCTTACAGACCCAAGATGAATGGGGCTGTTGAAGTTGCTAATAAGAACATTAAGAAAATTATCCAGAAGATGGTTGTTACGTACAAAGATTGGCATGAGATGTTGCCATTCGCTTTGCATGGATATCGTACATCTGTCCGCACTTCAACAGGGGCAATCCCTTTCTCTCTTGTTTATGGCATGGAGGTTGTACTCCCTGTAGAGGTGGAGATCCCATCAATGAGAGTCTTGATGGAAGCCAAGTTGACTGATGCTGAATGGGTTCAGAGTCGTTATGACCAGCTGAATTTGATTGAAGAGAAGACATTGACTGCCATGTGCCACAGTCAGTTATATCAGCAAAGGATGAAGAAAACTTTTGATAAGAAGGTCAAGCCTCGTGTGTTCCGAGAAGGTGACCTTGTGCTCAATAAAGTCTTGTCTTTCGCGCCCGATTCCAGGGGAAAGTGGACTCCAAACTATGATGGTCTGTATGTTGTTAAGAGAGCCTTTTCAGGCGGTGCTTTGATACTTACAACTATGGATGGGGAGGATTTCACTCGTCCTGTGAATTCAGATGCAATCAAGAAATACTTCGCCTAAAAAAATAACAACTGAATAGCTCGCTAAGTTGAAAACCCTAAAGGGCGGCTTAGGTAAAAATGAGCGTCTCGGTGGATTGAAAACCCGAAAGGGCGATCCAGGAAAAAGTTAGAGACACAACAAATATATAATAATGATATATGTATCCTGCTAGATTGAGTACCTCATCTTGGGGAAATCTAGGCAAAAATTAGGGATTTGGCAAGTAACTGCATCCTGACAAGACTTTGTTCTACAACTGTCGTCCGTCAGAGATTCTTGCTCATTAACAACCAAAGCTTCAAATACATCAGATTCAGAATTGGTGGAGAAATGGTCATTATGTTCAATGTAGCCCTTTTCCAATATATATCACCAATTTCAAAATTGTAAAGATCTATGGAGTCTCGCCATTTGCAGACTACTATTCCATCAAATAAATTTGAGCCTTTATCCAATTATTTGCACTCTTATCTGTTTCTATTTCAACAAATGTTTTGCATGTTTTGATTAAGAAAATATCATTGTTTTAAACAATCAAATTTTTCATAATTTGTTTTTAAACAAAGTGAACATTCACAGTGACGAAAGAATACATAGGAGATCCTCAGTGCTCTCCCAAGGATGGCACGATCCCCAACAGGGTAAGATTTTTGTCCATATTCCTAGCATGACTATATCTCCTCCCTCCGAAACCTTTTGTGATTTATCCTTCCAAGTGGATTGCTTGTTGAGAGTCACCTCTCTTCCCTTCAGCAGAGTAGCAATCTTTCTTCCTCAACGGCTTGGATCTCTTTAGGCAAGAGCGGTATTTGGTGGTTGATCCCGATAAATCCTTTATCTCCTCGGATAAATTCCTCAGTAGAGTTGTTGGTGTGGTGGACCTTGTCCGTGATAACTCTCGTCCCCAGCTAGAACGACTGATGTTCATCCCCTGCAAGGACAGTCGCCCTTAGGGGACTTGGCCTTCTCTCTTGAGATGTAGTACCGGGTGGTTGATTCCCGGACCTGGTTGTGTTAGATATGTCTATTTGTCAGCATACATCATACATAAACCACGCATATACATGCATAATTATAACATTCAGATATTCATGTTGCATTCTTTGCCATATATCGTTGTTTGTTGTGTCCTGCTATTTGGTGATATATTTCTCCAAGCAGATGTGTGTGTCTGATCTCTCCATATAGAGTCAGCTCCATAGGCAGAAAGCGTCTATCCTTTCTTCCATATTCCCCATCGGGTTATATCCTCGTGGATATTGATTGTTTTTGTTCCTTCCCAACACATATATTGGGATGGTTTTCCCCATTGAGTTATATCCTCACCGGGACAAGTCTTGATTTGATGTGCCTATCTAGTTTGATTCTAGATCGGTCTCTTGAGACTCTTTTCCTGTTTCCCCGTGGTAAATAAATAATTGCTCAATAATTAGTAATTATTATCCCCGACGGAGTCTGTGGTTCTCTACCCTCATACCGGTAGTTGTAAACCTTATTTCTTCCTTTTTTGCAGAGTAACTATTTTTTTTGCTCATCTTCAATTGGTGACAATTATCTTCATCCAATATTCGGTGATGATATCCCCTCATCTGCTGGGATAATTTCCCTGATTACGCAATTTATCCCCAGCGGGTCATCCCTCGTCTACCCTATTGTTGTTGGTGACGATTGTTTCTCTCCTGAATTGGTCATCATTATATACCTAGTTTCGGTATCCCGATGCCTTTTCTTTTCGGTAGATTCATCCTTTATTAACCCAGTAACCGGTTGTGGATAATCGCCCATGCGAGTATATTATCTACGTTTTGACGGTAATAGATGATGTATCTCATGCACTCTTTGGTCGAAGCCTTGTTCTTCCCCAGTCGAGTAAGAGTCGTATCCCCTTTATGGGGTCGAATATCCATCCTATAATCGAGTTTGCTTTTTAGCCGTCTTGTGGATGATGAGTGTCTTGGGAATATTCCCCAATTCACGTCTTGGTTGGTCACCTATTATATGCCTAGTAACCGGTATCCCTGGTGCTTCTTCCTCTCTGCTCCGTATTATGACTTTTTGTCCCCTGTGGAGTCAGAATCCCTGAGTTGAAGTATACCTTTTAGGTTTTCCTCAGACGTTTTGAAGTTTTGATATCTCTCACCCTTATACCGGTCTTAGATATTCATTCTTCCCGAGCATGTTGTATCTCTCGCCCTTTTGTCGGTGTTCAGATCCCATGTCTCGTTGAGCTTATTACCCAGTAAACCGGTAATACCTCGTCCCACTGCTTCCCCAGGAGTGTCCTTGTGGACATCCCCAGCGAGGTCCCTTGGTGGATTGTCTTCGTCCGGATTTTTCCCCTAAGTGTTTGTTGTGGATAGTTTTTGCTGTATTGGCATATTCCCCAATACCGGCATCTTCGAGTCAGCTCGAGTCTTTCCAATGGATTTATTCATTTTGGAATTCTGTTCCCCAAGCTTTGAGTCGTGACCTGCTCGCGCATTTTTATCCCCTTTCTATCCCCAGGAGAGTCCCTAGGGTCTTGGTCCCATGGAGTGAATTACTCATATGGATTATCAGTGGCTTCTGATTTCTTTGCCTTTGTGGACACATATCTTCACAAAGTGTTACCATTTTTCATACCTACATTTGCATCATGAGGTCTCTTAGGGACCAAAATTCGTCTCTTTGTTATTATTTAAGCCCATTCTACCCCGTCGAGATGAAGATTTCAACCTTCACTTCTCCGGCTAGAATGACCTTAAATAGGGGCATCTGTAAGACCCCAATTTTGGCCCTAAGATCCCCCATGGCATCATAACATTGCATTTGCATAGCCTCAAGGATCATAAGCATCTTGGTTCCCTTTGCCTTGGGGTAGGACTCCTTGTTATTGGTTTGAGATCACCAAGCATGTTTGAATTATATATCATCGTTTCTCTTATTTTTGTTTACTAACCAAAAGCAAAAAAATGTGTCACTAACATCTTTTGTTTAAAGTTAGAGTATCATCCAAGACACTTTGTGGATTCTATTCAGGTGATCAGTCCACACAAGAGAAAGACTTGAGTTACTTCCAATAGGTTCAAATGGGGTTTATTCATCATTCAGAACGCTAGTCTTGAAGGAGCAAGAATCTGTTCCGGAGCTGTCATGCTCGCTAGGCGAGCAGAATGGTTCGCCTAGCGAATCTGAACTGTCATGATCGCTAAGCGAGCAGATCCTTCGCTAGGCGAAGCCCACGCATTTTGAGAAAATTAACAGAAAGTCATAGGCTTGAGTTGCCCTCATTTGAGCCCACTAAGCCACGGAAATCAGGTTATAAATACTAGAGTTTTCATTGAAACAGGGGCTGGACATAAAGAGTAGAAAGAGGGAAAGAAGGAGAGAGGCGAACTAATCTGCAGCAACCTCCAAACAGCTCTAAGAAGTTCACCCTGACTCACACACTTTTTCACCTCCGCCTCACGCAAACCCTAAAATTGCCTTGCAAACCCAACCATGCCATTCGATTTTTATCGGTCTCTCTAATCAGGTTTGCCCTTATTCCCATTACTTTGAATTTGAATGCTCTGAATGTATGAGGTATCGTTCAGTTTTGCCCCCCGGGTTTAGATATACATGAATGTGTAAATAATACCTTGAATGTTTAACCGTTTCGTTTCTGAGATGGATGCCATAGGGTTTGGAGTTTCTGAGATCGTACTGTTATCCATGAAGAACCCAAAACCCGCAGGCGCTTGCTACCACCTTCGCTAGGCGAGCACGCAGCGAAGCTTCGCTAAGCTTTCGCTAGGCAATGCAGCAGCGATCGCGACAACATTTGCTTTCTCTGTTTGCTCTAATCTATCTTGTGTTTGGCATTGTTTTCTCCCGATTCCATCCTGTTACTCTAACTTTTTTGTTGAGTTTTTGTGAGGACTCACATGACTAATCAGAGATGACTTGCTTGGTATTCCACTTTATTTGTGGGATACCACCCTGGAGATTTATTCCGATTACCTGTACTGACCCACTTTCTTTGATGGTGCTAGCTTGAGAGATCTCTGGGTTTCTTGTTTCTTGAGTTGCTGTTACTCCGGATCTTTATCCGTGTGGTAGATCTTAATCCCTTTTACATCTTTTAGCATTTTACTAATTTCTTAGCTGGAAGACCTTGATAGGAGGCAATGTTCTTGTGTGTTACTTTTGTGCTAAAGACCTCCATGAAGAGGCAATTGACGGATCAAAGGGATTAGTAATCAATCCCCCGTTATTCAGTGTGTCGTTCTTTATGCTCACACTACGTGTTGATGCTTCAGAACAAAAGCCCAAGATCTTTTGTCCGGTCGGTCAGTGGAGAGGGTTCCACCTTTCTGAATCCCCACTTTTTGTCATGAGCTCACCCTGTCCAGGGTTAGGAGCTATAAGGTCTTATCCTCATTACCCTGTTAATCTGCTCACCCGGACGTTCAATGTCAGAGGTTAAGAGCCCGTTTGATTACCCTTCCATGGCTTGTTTGTCAAGGTTGATATGACCCCTCTTGACTAAAGCCCAACCCTTGTATGTTTGAGCCCCTTTTGTGGCATTCTAATTTATGCATGTTTGTTTTGTATGGTGTGATCGTCTCCCCACAGGATTGTTAGGCTTCGTATAGTCTCTCGTCTGCATGTCAATTAAGGTAGCGCGGTTCCTTCGTCCAGGACTACCCTTTTGCATGAACATCCCTAAAACACCAACAAATCATTGATTTTTCTTCTCCTAAGAATACGTTTACTCCTTCTACTATAGGCGAGTAAGTCTCCAAAGGTCGAGCATCCGGTAGATTGCGTAGTAACGTCGTTCAACCCTTACCCCGTAGTTAGCCGAACTACGGCTTGCTCTGATTCTCATTCCAGATGAGATACGTAGGCATAAGATGCGATGTATTACCGAGCACACTCCTCTTTAACCCATAGGTAGCCTGATAGCACGAAATTATATCACATTTTAAGACTTAATTCAATTAGATTATATTATCATTCACTTTAGTTTATCTCATTTTATCAGATATTATGCAGTATTTCCTTGCTATTTATGTCAGGTATCCATTTTGAAGCAAAAGTGAAAAAGGGAAGAAAAGGAGGTGTAGAAAGGAGTAAAAAGGAAACAAATATCAAAGACCAAGCCCAGCCCAAAGAAAGCGCACGTTGTGCCTGTGACGGGCGTCACAAGGGTTGTGACGAGCGTCACACTAAAAGCACCCCTGTGACGAGCGTCACACATGGTGTGACGAGCGTCACACCATTCCACTAGCTTTTTGGCGCAAGTCACGCCCTCAGAAGAATTGAAGAGACGTTGAGAGAGTTCGTGTCCTATGCCCACGCCGTGTATTTAGCCATGCTGAAGACTCGTGGGAAACAAAAAGCAGTTAGAAGCACTACTATAAATAGCTACATTAGAAACCTAAAAGGGTCCTCTTTCTCTCCCCTCTTTTGCCGTCTACTCTGCCGAAGCTTTTCAAACCTCCTGTTTTAGCTTTTGCTTATTTTTCTTTTCCAGCATTGTTTATTTTATTTATTTCTTTTGCAAGCTTTACATTCTTTTTCCCTTGCAAATTTACCTTTCTCGTTTTAGCTTTTAGATATTTTTCGCATAATAGTTTCTACACCGGAAACTATTGTGCCACTTTATACCGGATTTAACCTTACGTTATATTCCAGTTTTATTTCCTTGATTTAATTTACTGTTTAATTGAAGAATCCAAGAACAAATCCTACCGGCTTGTGGTGGAGTGTTCAAGACTATTGTATTACGCATTCAGGTTCTTTAATCATTATTTAATATTTTGTTTTATTATTTATCTATATTATCTGCCTGGAATGAGTCTGTTTATGCATGATATAAATTCTTATTTATTTAGCATGTCTGGCTAATTTGCCTAGGTATCGGTATGTAAAGTAAGCAGAATAAGGGTTCAAGACTGAGTCGGTCTATCTAAACTTAAAATCAAAATCAATCTTTTTACGGTCTCAACTTACAGGTTTAATAACAAGATTTTTTACAAAAGTAAAAGACATAAAGAAGTTAAAATCAATAGAGCGAGAGTTTGAGATTTTAACTGGACAGTGTAAGTTAGGCATTAATTCTAGATCAGGGCGAGAGCAAGTTTTAGAGTTAATTAAATTCTGACCTTTTCCAAAAAGTATTTTTAAAGATTGAATGTGAGGACGAGAGTTAAGCATTTGGATTTGATTATATAACCTAAGTCAACAGAGCGAGAGTTTGAGATAAGGGTGTTTAAAACGGTCAGTATTTTCTTAAAAGGAGTTTCTGCAACTTTATTGTTTTCAAAATATGGTTTTTGACTTAATTATAAGTGACAGCTACATTAATATAAAATCATGGTTTATTCAACAGAGCGAGAGTTTGAGATAAAACCTTTAACCAATAAAGTTAACCGAAACGATTCATTTTAAAACCAAGAAACCGACAAAGACTTGATTCCCTAGTTTTGACGAACTACATACCGATATCCGTTTCATTAATATTTAATCTAGATATTAGTTTAGCTCTTAGTTTTTCCCCAAACAATCAAACATTTTCACCTTAGATTTACGTAGTAACCTTAGATAACGGTATATCGATTCATAAGTCCCTGTGGGATCGATATCTTTTAAAACTACGCGATAGAACTGTGCACTTGCAGTTTGTATCCCATTCTCGACTCACACAGTCGAGCGATCAAGTTTTTGGCGCCGTTGCCGGGGACTTTTATTCAATTGATATCGTAACTCTTCCGTTACGCTGTAGAGACTAAGGTTTCTTTTTCTTCTATTTTCTTTCTTTCGTTGATTTGTATGCCACGCACTCGCTCTCAAGGCGAACAACTTAAACAACTAGCAAGCAAAGTAGATGCCTTGGCTACCCATAACAAAATGCTAGAAACACAAATATCTCAGGTAGCTCAACAACAAGCACCTACTGCTGCACCAACTGGTACATTCCCTGGACAGCCCCAACCCAATCCGAGAAGCCAAGCTCATGCAATTATATTAAGAAGTGGAACGGAAGTGGAAGGACCGTCTGACCCAAGGATAGAAAACCAAGACCCTAAGAAATCTACTGAGGAAAGTGAACCTAAGGAAAAGGAAGAGAGTAATAAGGAAACCCTAGAAAAGAAGGAACCTTATGTACCTCCACCACCTTACAAACAACCCATACCCTACCCTCAAAGGCTTGTTAAAACCAAAGATGTAGGCCAATTTAGAAAATATGTTGATCTCCTTAAACAATTAAACGTTACAATTCCGTTTACCGAAGCTATTACGCAGATGCCCTCATATGCTAAATTCTTAAAAGAAATCCTTTCTAATAAGAGGAAACTTGAGGATAGCGAAACCGTTACACTCCCTGCCGAATGTAGCGCTATAATCCAAAACATGCCCCCTAAACTCAAGGATCCGGGTAGTTTCTCTATACCCTGTCACATAGGAAAATTTGTCATCGACAAAGCCTTATGCGATTTAGGAGCCGGAATTAGCGTTATGGCTTTATCCATATGTAAGAAACTGGAAATGGGAGAATTAAGACCGACCAAAATGTCTGTGCAATTAGCAGATCGTTCCATCAAATATCCTGTAGGAATCCTTGAAAACGTTCCCGTACGCATAGGTCAGTTTTACATTCCCACTGACTTCACAATTATGGACATTAGAGAAGATGATACTACACCTATTATACTAGGAAGACCATTCTTAGCAACTGCCGGTGCAATCATAGACGTAAAACGAGGACGACTCACCTTCGAAGTAGGTGAAGAGAAAATTGAATTCATTCTTTCCCAATTCTTGAAAGCACCTGCAATAGAAGATACATGTTACTTCATGGATATCATCGATGAATGCATAAAAGAAGCAAAGTCAGGAGAAGACAAATCATCAGACTATCTTTTAGAGGACAAATCTAAACAATGCCTAGCAATAACACCGGATCCTACGCAGTGTCTTAACAAACCAACCCCTGATTTGAAAACACTTCCCAAAAATCTGAGATATGAATTCCTAGACTTAGAACTTGAACGACCTGTGATAGTTAATGCAGATCTAGGAAGACTCGAAACAGAAAAACTCCTACATATCTTAAGAAAATATCCAACCGCACTAGGATACCACATCACCGATCTTAAAGGAATAAGCCCTTCTATTTGTATGCACCGCATCATGTTAGAAGAAGACTGTAAAACCTCTAGGGAACACCAGAGAAGACTAAATCCGATCCTAAGTGAGGTAGTAAAGAAAGAAATAACCAAGTTATTGGAAGCAGGTATTATATATCCTATATCCGATAGCAAATGGGTTAGTCCTGTACACGTTGTACCAAAGAAAGGAGGCATAACCGTTATTGAAAATGAAAAAGGAGAAACTATAACTAAACGAATCGAATCGGGATGGAGAATGTGCATTGATTATAGGAAACTAAACAAAGCAACCCGAAAAGATCATTTCCCTTTACCATTCATTGACCAAATGTTAGAACGATTAGCTAAACATTCACATTTCTGTTATTTAGACGGTTATTCAGGCTTCTTTCAAATACCAATTCACCCTGATGACCAAGAAAAGACAACATTCACATGCCCTTTTGGTACCTTCGCTTATAGACGAATGCCGTTTGGTCTGTGTAATGCCCCTGCAACTTTTCAAAGATGCATGATGGCGATTTTCGCCGACTTTCTCGAAAACATCATGGAAGTATTTATGGATGACTTTTCTGTATACGGACAAAGTTTCGAAGAATGCCTTGAAAACCTAGAAAGAGTTCTTGAGCGATGTGTAAAAGTAAACTTAGTACTTAATTGGGAAAAGTGCCACTTTATGGTACAAGAAGGAATTGTTTTAGGACACATCATCTCGAACAGAGGAATTGAAGTAGACAAAGCCAAGATAGAGGTAATCGAAAATCTTCAACCCCCAAGAACCGTGAGAGAAGTACGAAGCTTTTTAGGACACGCCGGTTTTTACCGACGATTCATCAAAGACTTCTCTAAGATAACTAAACCCTTAACCGGACTGTTGATGAAAGATGCTGAATTCATATTCGATGATAACTGTTTAAAAGCATTTCAAACTCTTAAACAAGCATTGATCTCCGCACCCATTATGCAGACACCAGACTGGAATGAACCATTCGAAATAATGTGCGATGCCAGTGATTATGCTGTAGGTGTTGTTCTAGGACAAAGAAAGGATAAAAAGCTCCACGTTATATATTACGCTAGCAGAACCCTGGATGAAGCACAGATGAATTATGCCACAACCGAGAAAGAACTCCTAGCAGTGGTATTTGCGCTAGATAAATTTCGTTCTTACTTGGTAGGAGCCAAAATAATAGTTTACACCGATCACGCTGCTATCAGGTACCTTTTAACAAAAAAAGATGCTAAACCTAGACTCTTAAGATGGATCTTGTTACTACAAGAATTCGACTTAGAAATCAAGGACAAGAAAGGAACTGACAACGTAGTAGCAGACCACCTCTCTAGACTTGAGAACCTTGAACCGGAAAGAACATCCATTAATGATGATTTCTCGTATGACAAACTCATAGCTACTTTGGAAGAGAACAACTCCGACATGCAAGTAGAAACCACCTTAGCTATATCTGTCACACCATGGTACGCTGATCTAGTCAATTATTTAGCTGCCGGAATAGTTCCACCTACTTTATCTTACCAGCAGAAGAAACGATTCTTCCACGACATAAAACACTATTACTGGGATGATCCCTTACTTTTCAAAAGAGGCCCCGATGGTATTTTCCGTCGATGTATACCCGAAGAAGAGGTAGAAAATATAATCCAACACTGTCACTCTGCGCCTTATGGTGGACACACAAGTACATCCAAGACCTGCTCTAAAATCCTACAAGCTGGCTTTTATTGGCCAACTATATGGAAGGACGTACATGCTGCTATTAAGGAGTGTGACAGATGTCAACGCACGGGAAACATATCTAGACGTGACGAGATGCCACAAAAAGGTATTTTGGAAGTAGAGATTTTTGACGTGTGGGGGATAGACTTCATGGGACCTTTCCCATCCTCTTCCGGTAACAAATACATACTCGTGGCAGTTGACTACGTATCAAAATGGATCGAAGCTATAGCTTCTCCAACAAATGACACCCGAGTAGTAACTAGACTCTTTAAAAATATAATATTTCCGAGATTTGGCATCCCAAGAATAGTAGTCAGTGATGGTGGATCACACTTTATATCCAAGGTACTCGAAAAACTACTACTTAAATATGGAGTGAGACATAGGATAGCAACACCTTACCACCCTCAAACCAGTGGACAAGTGGAAGTATCTAACAGAGAAATCAAGCAAATACTAGAAAAAACGGTCGCCACTTCAAGGAAAGATTGGTCATTGAAATTACCAGAAGCTTTGTGGGCATACCGAACTGCTTATAAAACTCCCATAGGGACGACCCCATTTAAGCTCATTTATGGAAAATCCTGTCACCTCCCGGTAGAATTAGAACATAAAGCCTATTGGGCTATTAGAAATTTAAATTTGAATTATAAAGCCGCCGGTGAAAAGAGAATCCTTGACATAAACGAATTAGAGGAACTCAGAAGAGACGCCTATGAAAATGCAAAAATCTATAAAGAAAGAACAAAACAATGGCATGACAAGCGTATATCAAGGAAAATCTTTAAGCAAGGCGACGCGGTACTTTTATTTAACTCTAGACTAAAGTTATTCCCGGGAAAACTACGATCCAGATGGTCAGGACCTTTTCATATCACTAAAATCTTTCCCAGTGGAGCAGTAGAAATAAAAGGACAATCTACAGAACCGTTCACCGTAAACGGGCAACGTCTGAAACACTATCACTATGCGGAAACCAACGAGGATTCGCAAATTCTACCCTTAGACGAAACGCCCCCAGGATCTATAGATTATATTTAACAGTTTCTTTGTCGAGCTTGCGACATTTAAACAAAGCGCTTAGTGGGAGACAACCCACAAATTAATTTGTTATTTTATTATTCTATTATTATTATCATTTCCCTATTTTTCTCTTAATTATTCTTTTAATTTCTATTTAGTATTCATTATTGATTTATTCAAAAAGAAAAAATATATATATATATATATAATAATAATAATTTTTTCTTCTTTCGGCATTTGGCCAAATCCTGACTTAAACTCATGTTTCTTTTCTCTAGCTAACACTAACCAGATGGGACATTTTGATCGTATGGGTATCAAGTTCAGAGGAATGGCTCAGAAACAAAAGTTTGAAGAACTAGCCGCTAGAGAGATGCTACCTAGTTTATATGCTGATGATTGGGCTATGACTGCCCTTGGACTAAGACAGAGTGTCCTGTTTTTGCTGAATCAGATAGGATGGGAGACCTCCCCTATCCTGAGACATTTCACCACCTACCGGAGACTCACACTAGAATTCCTTAGTTCATTAATCTATCTACCCAGCCATGGAAAAGGAAATAGCAGAGGTTTTATCCAGTTCAGAATGTTCAATATGGAGTACCAATTTAATATTAGAGACTTCACCAACCTTTTGGGTTTTCCTACCTCCTTTGATACATTCACTGTAAGCCAGGAAGAACTTTTTGAATATAGAGAGCTTGAACACTTTTGGGGTAAGCTGACTGGAAATGATGAGCCCGAAGAACATGAGTTTCTCTCTGGAAACATACATAACTCGGCTTTTCGCTATTTCCATAAGATCCTGACCCACACTTTATTTGGGAAGAAGCCAAATAGTACTTCAGTTTCACGTGATGAACTCTTCATCATATTTTGTGCTTCCCAGAACCGTCCAGTAAACGGTGCTACTTTTATGTTAGCTAATTTGGACCACCTTATCCAGGATGAGCGAGCACCCATTAGAATAGGCGGTTTGATCACTATGATAGGTAATGCTATTGGATTACGTCAGCCTATGCTTGACCTTAGCCCTTTTTGTGGCATTACTACTATGAGTATACCCTTCCTCTTCAACACTATGTTTATAGCAAACATAGGGTCTGATGAGTTTGAGCTTATTATTGATAACCAGGTTCTCTGCCTATTCACCATGCCCGATCCTAGGACTAGTGTTCATAACCAAAGGAACTGGCTCTATAACCTGAATGAAACCCCAACTCCTGCTGGATCCACCGAATCCATCCAGGACTATGAGATTTGTGATGACTATGAGCACTATGTTGACCATATCTCTCATGCTGAATCTGACCCTCAGACACCTTCCGGCTACTATGATATTGATCCTCCTCCTCAGCCTGTCCTGACCGAAGAATCAGCCATGCCTGATCTCCGACATCATATGCCAGGAACAGATATTAAAACCGTCATTGAAGCCTTGATGTCAGAGCATCACGCCCTCAGGGAAGATTTCCACAACTTGAGGCATGAAGTCCTAGAATACATGAGCAGCACGGCAAGTCAGTTACGTA